>NW_012105364.1:1426944-1427882 GCF_000951045.1 Mandrillus leucophaeus | reverse complement strand
AATCAGGAAAACTCCCAAATTTTCAGACCACGATTTCACCTTTTCATAGCATCTTAGGATGAAATGAACAGAAACCCTGTTTCAGTATGTTAGACTGTGTTCTTATACACATCTAGATGTGTATAAGAGACAGCACCCATACTGTGTGACCTTTTGTGTCCAGCTTCTTTCATGTACCATAATATTTTGGAGGTTCATCCACATTGTAGCATGAATCAGTACTTCATTTCTTTTATGGCTGAATGATATTTTCCTTAAGTTTTTTAGTTCAGCTTACAAATCTTATTATTCTATTTCATGGAATTAGCAAATTTTGAATGATAGCTTTTATTGACTGATTAATATTTAGTCCATTGACACAGTTAATTAAAGCCCTTTAAAATTTCAAATAGTATATATACATTTAACATGTTCAATTTTCTTTAATAGACTTTTTAATTGAAGTATAACAGACCTATAGAAAAGTACACAATTCCTCAGTGTGCAGTTGCATGAATTTTCACAAAATGAACATGCCTATATAGCTACCAACCAGACCAAGTGGAAGAACATGACCAGCCTTGCAGAGAGTCCCCGTGGCCCTTTGTATTTTCCTGTGAAAGAACCATCTTTAAGTCCTGAATCTGTATGCTTTTCTGTGGAAGAAATACTTACCTACCAAATGTTCTACAAATTATTTGCTAGCCGCTTGTCTACCTTAACAGAAATGGCTGCAGGCTGCCAAAGACATGATTCAGAAGGAAGCTCCCTGTTGGTCTTGTGGCTTTGGCATCCTCTAACACCCCCTCAGAACCCTCTGCCCACAGATCCGTCCCTTTGTGCTGAGTACGTGGCACACATTGCCCTTTAGTGTGCAGGAATTGGAAATAGAAGAGAATGACACTATCTCAATTATAACTCGGTTTATGCTGAAGATCCACTGCTAGTTGCTGTATATA
>NW_012105364.1:1408095-1422094 GCF_000951045.1 Mandrillus leucophaeus | reverse complement strand
TGTTCTCTTTTGTTTCTTCCAGTCCCATGCGCAGCCTTCAATCTTTTAAAACCTCCAGACTCCTGTAACAATTACTCCTGGTATTCCTCATGTTAATATAGCACAGCATACTAGACAGAAATAAGGCCCAGGAGAGGACAATGCAGACTTAACAGTCATATGGGATTCACTGGGTCCAATCTCAGTGTAATAACACTTAGCAAAATTTATCTCAGAATTCTATGAAAATGGCAGCAAAGATTTGCTGAGAAAGACTGCATGTACTGTCTATTTTTCTCCAGGCACTTACATTAAACATGCCCTAAAGTATATCTTCTAATGCCCTGGCAAAACCCTTAACCCATGTGCTGACGAGAATGGTTCTGGTCTAGCTTGTGCCCTCCTTTATGTGTTCCATGTCGCTCTTGCTGCAAATGTAGACGCATTTGCCTGTCAAAGCATCAGTTCAAAGGACTGAATATTATGTATTTTCTTTTTCTTTCCTTTTCTTTTTTTTTTTTTTTTTAGAGACAGAGTCTTGTTCTGTTGCCCAGGCTGGAGTGCAGTGGCACCATCTCAGCTCCCTGCAGCCTCCACCTCCCGGGTTCAAGCAGTGAACTTCAGCCTCCTAAGTAGCTGGGACTACAGGCACATGCTACCATGCCCGGCTAATTTTTGTACTTTTAGTAGAGATGGGGTTTTGCCATGTTGGCCAGGCTGGTCTCAGACTCCTGACTTCAAGTGATCTGTCCGCCTTGGCTTCCCAAAGTGCTGGGGTTATAGGCATGAGCCACCACGCCCAGCCATATTATGTATTTTCTGTGGGAGATTTGCCTATGTGCTATGGATTCTAAGAATTATTTGCTAGTTGCCTGCTCTACTTGTTAATGTAAATGGGTGCTTGGTGAGAAAGAAAGCTCCCCTCTCAGCGTCCTCAGAGCATGCTGCATCCTTGGTCTCTTCAGTCTCTGTTCTTGCTTTGGCACAATGCGTGTTTCCTGTGTGGTGAAATCCCAGGGCTGGTTGATCCTCTTTAGTGGGAAGTATTGCTCCCTGCCTGGCAGCTATACTAAAAGGTTGTACTTTGAGCTACACCATGGCAATTTCTGGGTAACAGCATTAAGTATTCTCTTCCCTTCTATGTCAGTGACTCTAGGTGTTATTGTTTAAACACTTCATATCTAAAACTGCATAGTAACATCAGATTATAATCATGTACAGTGCAGTTATTTGTTCCCACCTTGCTGGTATGTTTCTACAGGGTGGACACGACTTTCACATTTTCTTAATTTTTCTCCATGTCTGGCTCATTGCCATATATATATATATATATATGCCATATATATATAGCCATATACATGTATGTGTGTGTGTGTGTATATATATACAGAGAGAGAGGGAGGGAGGGAGAGAGAGAGAGCAATGAGATAGACATGGAGAAAAAAGTATATTTATTGAATAGCTTATATAAATAATATATATATAAAGAATATTTATTGGGCATTTTCTATATATATACACCATTTATATTTTTTCATTTTCTCATGTTTTCACAAAGTTTTGAGACATAATTGTACATCTTTATGGGGTTACAGAGTGTTATTTCACTACATGTATACAATGTGTAAGTGCTATTTTGATACTTGTATACAGAGTGTTATTTCCATACGTGTATACAATGTGTAATGATGAGATCAGGGTAACTAGCATACCCACCACATCGAACATTGACTATTTCTTTGTGTTTGGAACATTCAAAATTCTCTCCTTTAGCTATTTGAAAATATACAATAGGTCAGGTGCAGTGGTTCACATTTGAAATCCCAGAATTTTGGGAGGTTGAGGTGGGAGGATCACTTGAAGCTGGAATTCAAGACCAGCCTGGGCAACATAGCGAGATCTCATCTCTACAAAAATTAGAAGACATTAGCTGGGTGTGGTGGCATATGGCTGTAGACCCAACTACTCAGGAGGCTGAGGTGGGAGGATCGCTTGAACCCTGGAAGTTGAGGCTGCAGTGAGCCATGATTGTGCCACTGTACTCCAGCCTGGGTGACAGTTGGGTGACAGACCAAGACCCTGTCTCAAAAAAAAAAAAAAAAAAAAAAAAAAATTAGCCAGGCATGGTGGTACATGCCTGTAGTCCCAGCTACTCAGGAGGCTGAGGTGGAAGGATTGCTTGAGCCCAGGAGTTCCAAGCTTCAGTGAACTATGATCCTATCACTGCATTCCAGCCTGTACAACAGAGTGAGACTCTGTCTCTTAAAAAACGTAACAAAAACTAAGAAATAAATTAATAACTATAATCACTCTGTAGTGCTATAGAACACTGTAAGTCATTCCTCCTATCTAGCTTTAATTATGTCTCTGTTAACCAACCTTTCCCTATCCACCTCTCCCTGCTCCCCTTCCCAGACTCTAGCAACCACGGTTCTACTCTCCACCTCTATGAGCTCAACTTTCTTAGCTTCCACATATGAGTGAGAACATGGGGTATTTATCTTTCTGTACCTGACTTATTTCATTCACTTAACATAATGTCCTCCAGGTTAATCCATCAACATTTTATTATGAAAATGCTCAAAGCTACGTACAGAAAAGTTGGAAGAGTAGAACAGAGAAAACTTGTATACATTTACCTAGACTTACCAGTTGTTAATATTTTTGCTTTGTCTGTTCATATATACCTTAGTTTTTTCCTAAAATATTTGAAAATAAGCTGCAGAAAACATGACATTTCATTTGCAAATATTTCAACACACATTTCCTAAAGATAAAAACAAAAAATACATATAACTACAATATTGTAATGACACATAAGAAAAAAATACAGTTCATATTTTAAACTCCTTAATAACTAAGGAGGCTGGTAAGAGGATTGCTTCAGGGCTGGGCGCGGTGGCTCATGCCTGTAATCCCAGCACTTTGGGAGGCTGAGGCGGGCAGATCATGAGGTCAGGAGACTGAGACCATGCTGGCTAACAAGGTGAAACGCTGTCTCCACCAAAAATACAAAAACTTAGCCAGGTGTAGTGGCAGGCACCTGTATCCCAGCTACTCGGGAGGCTGAGGCAGGAGAATGGCGTGAACCCAGGGGACAGAGCTTGCAGTGAGCCGAGATCACGCCACTGCACTCCAGCCTCGGCAACAGAGTAAGACTCTGTCCCCCATACGCAAAAAAAAAAAAAAAAAAAAAAGAGGATTGCTTCAGGCCAGGAGTTTGAGACTAGCCTGGGCAACGTAGTGAGACCTTGTCTCAAAAAAAAAAAAAAAAAAAAAAAAAAAATTCCATAGTCATTTCAAACATTTTAAAGAGTTGTTGTTATTATTGCTTTTATAAAAAATATAGGACTTTATAAATATTCATGAATTGCATGCTGCCAATTATTATTTCTAAATTCAGACAAATTGTTTTCATCCAGGAATGTGTGCTATCTTGTAAGATCTTCTAATATTTCAGGATAAGCTAGAAATGCAGTTTTTCATGTTAAGTCCCTTTGAACAAATGTGGAAGAGTCATTCATTTACTGTTTCTGTCCCACAGTTCTTCCTGGTAGAATCTGAGATGAATATTACTACCTACAAAGATGATAGAGGGACTAGGAATAATAAGTATAGAACATATAGAACAGGATGTAGTCAACATATCAGACACTTGTTACTGGGAATAGCTAGGATTAGAGCAAGGCTGACATTCTGGTGATATGCACTCATATAATTGCATGATTGTTAATGTCAAAATGCTATTTACTATTGGCACACTATGGCATCAAGGCCTTAATTCCTGGCACCCCAGATGACCTCCAGGACCACGACTGAGATGTCTGTTCTAATTGGTCAGTATCTGTGTCATACTCTTAATTTAAAAAATATCCCTCCAGGATGAAAAACAATGAAAACCTTGAATAGACACATTCATGAGTACTCTGCCTATTTCAGTCCTCCTGTCTATTAACAGGGATTATGGTTTTTAAAAGTGGTTTTAGAATTTATATTTTACCAAGTCACTCATAGATTTAGGATTAAACAGTTTTTACTACTTAAGGTCTTCCTGTTACTCTTACAATTTTCTGCATTTTCCTTTTCATTACACTCCTATGAATCATATATAAAAATTTCAGACATATCTATGTATAAATATCATATTTCCCCAAGGTAGAGCACATTTTCTACATGTTTACTCCAGCCAAAGAACCCAGCATTCGGTGTTCAAATAAAAACCATATTTATTATTTTATAAATGTTGGCACTGAACAGATAACAGGTGGTAGTGACTGTTTCTTAAGAATTGTGTGCATATCCAAGCATTTATTTACTTAATATTTTTGAAATTAAGCGTAAAAATTTCATAAACCTGTAAAGCTAAACAAATGTCATCTATTTTGCATTTACTCAGTACATACAAGTGTTTACAGAAGTGGTGTTTCTGAGCGGCTATTTACATAATCAAAGAATTTGATGAGATTTGGAGCAATAATTTCATTAAAGTTTAAAAAGTTTTAGAATGTGTAAAAGTGACTGAATGGTTATGTATGAATTCTGGGAACCTGCATCAGAAATGCCAATGAAACTGGAAGAGGTTTTTTTTTTTTTTTTTTGAAACTGACATTGGACATAGACAGAATGCTGAAGAAAGAGAATGACTGGAAATGCAAAAGAGTGGTTCATCACCTTAGAACACAAATGTGAGCCCTGTGCAATTCACAATATTAAGTGCCAAAAGGAAAACACCTTAAGTAAAAGCAAGAATACTGAAACTATAAGGATCTGTCAGAACAATGCATGTTATACTGTGTAAATCTTGTTGTAGTAATTTATCTATTTTTTGAGCAAATACTAATTTATATGTTTCAAAATGGAAGAAAATGCACCCCTGGCTGGGCAGAGTGGCTCATGCCTGTAATCCCAGCACTTTGGGATGCCCAGGCTAGCGGATCACCTGAGGTTGGGAGTTTGAGACCAGCCTGACCAACAGGAGAAACCCTGTCTCTACTAAAAATGCAAAATTAGCCGGGCGTGGTAGCACATCCCTGTAGTCCCAGCTACTCGGGAGGCTGAGCCAGGAGAATCGCTTGAACCCAGAAGGCGGAGGTTGCCGTGAGCCGAGATTGTGCCATTGCACTCCAGCCTGGGCAACAAGAGTGAAACTCCGTCTCAAAAAACAAAAAAAGAAAATGCACCTCTATCCCTCAGCCATGTGTTTTCTCCCAAGAGACAACCAAGATGATCATGTTATCTATTTCTTATATCCTCATAAGAATATATGATTCATATAATGTATATACATATGTATAATCAGAATATATATTCAGTGTATATATTCACATTCAGAAAAGTGAACAATACATTTGGCAATATATTGTTGTCAATTTCAGAAAAGTTAGTAAAATATGACCACCATAAAGCACAAAATATAAAATACAAAAATAAATAAAGTTAGTATCTATGTAATCAGCACCTAATCAAGAAAGAAAACATTACCAGCACTCCCCAATTTCTACCCTGTCTCTCCTACCTGGAAGGTAACCATTATGTTGATATATAACAATATATTTTGCCTGTTTTTGAATTTTATATAGATGAAATTATACAGTACACATTATTTTTGTTTATTTGTTCATTCCATTTTATTTTATTTATTTTTTTTATTTTTGAGACACTGACATGTTCTGTCACCCAGGCTGGAGTACTATAGTGTGAACACAGCTCACTGCAGCCTTAACCTGCTGGGCTCAAGCTATCCTCCCACCTCAGCCTCCCAAGTAGCTAGGACCACAGGCAAATGCCACCATACCTGGCTAATTTTTAAAAGAAGTTTTTTGTAGAAACAGGATCTTGCCGTGTTGCCCAGGCTGGTCTCAAACTCCTGGGCTCAAGTAATCCTTCCACCTCAACCTCCCTAAGTGTTGGGATTATAGGTGTGAGCCACCATGCCCGACCTCATTTTATATTTTCAAGATTCATTCATGTTGTTTTGTGTAACAAAAGTTGGTTTCTTGTTCATTGCTCTAGTATTTTCTATTGTATGACTGTGGAACTGTTTATGCATTCTACTGTTTTGGTGCATTTCTCTTGCAATGCTCAGCAATACTGCAAATATCTTTTTTTTTTTTTTTTTGAGATGGAATCTCACCCAGTTTCCCAGGCTGGTGTGCAGTGGCACACTATCTCAGCTCACTGCAGCCTCCACCTCCTGGGTTCAAGTGATTCTTGTGCCTCAGCCTCCCGAGTAGCTGGGATTACAGTCATGTGCCACCATGCCTGGCTAAGGTTGGTATTTGTAGTAGAGACAGGTTTTCACCATGTTACCCAGGCTGGTCTTCAACTTCTGCCCTCAAGTGATCTGCCTGCCTCGGCCTCCCAAAGTCCTGGGATTACAGGTGTGCACCATGATGCCCTGCCACAAATACATTTTTTATGTTCCTTCGTGTACATGTACCCATATATCTGGAGAAGAAGCATGCACACATACACACACACGTGTGTGTGTAAAACGTAAATAAGTTGTAATGTGTTATTACTCCCTCCACACACAATGGCTTTTCTTCACAAGGGCTTTTATTTTGTGAAGTACTAATAGAGGCAAGTGAGTTTTGGGGAGTTCATTAAATTATGGGGTAGCTGTTTTTCAACTATAAGGTAAACCAACTCACCTTGATAATCTCTGTTCAATGGATGTTCATTTTAGTACTCTTCACACGATTTTTAAATAGCACAAAATACTCAAATGCCCAGAAGTAGGAGGTTGATAAAATAATCACATAACTGTTCAAAGCTATATTTTTCAGCTATTTTTAAAAAAACAATTAGTAGTAGATTATGTAATCATACAGAAAACTGTTTATTATTTTAAATAAAGCAAGTAACAAGATAATATGTATTGGCATGCACATAAATGAAATCTTAGAATACAAAATAAAATGTTAATAGTGTTTATATCTGAGTAGCAGGTAGTAGAATTATATGAGATTATTTCATTCATTTTGTTGCTCCATGTTATTTTTTTTCTATAATAAGCATTACTTTCATATTATTTTAAAAGTTACTCAGAAAAGTGGAGGTGTAGGCTCAATGATTTGTTGACTTAGACAGTGATGAATATCTGGAGAATTTGTGGTGCTATACCCCATTCTGCCATGACTATTTTAAATTTTCCCTCTCTATATGACTCTCTAATGACTTTCTGGAATCTCACTTGATTTTTCTTTATTATCCTCTCATGTTCTCTCTCTCTGTCTCTCTCTCTCTCTCTCTCTTTCTCTCTCGCTCTCTCTCTCTCCTCTTTGTTCCTTGTCTGTTCTGGGTACTAAGGGAACTAGGGAACTTTGTTGAGTAGCCATTGCTATAGGAGATATCCTGCATACTATGAGTCAACCAATTCATCCACCAATCCATGCAGAGCAGTTGAAATCATCTGCTAACTGGATTTCCCCTGTGATACCTCCCCAACCTCTGGATATCTATGGGACATTTGTTATAATAAATAAAATGATCTCTGTGGATGGCTGATGATCCTCTCCAAGGAGTCAAACAGGAATAGTGGTCATGCTGTTGAAGCTAGTGCCTGTTGCAATGTGAACTGTGATTTTAACATAATTGAACTTCTTAATGTCTGGTACAACCTTGTTGGGTATTTTGTTTTGTTTTTGTATCACTGATGAATCAATGAAGGACCAAAATAGGCATCAAATAAATATTAAGAGGCAGGCAGATCACGAGGTCAGGAGTTCGAGACCAGCCTGGCCCACATGGTAAAACCCCCGTCTCTAGTAAAAGTATAAAAATTAGCCAGGCCTGGTGGCACATGCCTACAATCCCAGCTAATCAGGAGGCTGACGCAGGAGAATTGCTTGAACCTGGGAGGCGGAGGTTGCAGTGCGCCTAAATCACACCACTGCCCTCTAGCCTGGGTGACAGAGCAAGACTCCATTTCGAAAAAGAAAAATAAATAAACAAAAATAAATAAATAAATTTCAAAAGCTTCTGTATTTTGGATACTGTTTCATCCCACACGAAATATCTATAAGTATTTTTACAGAATAAGTACATGGATTTTTGTATCATCTACAGTTTTATTCATATATGGGAAAAACGTAAACATAACGTGATTTTACTCCAGAGTGTATGAGAAATTTTAGATATGAAATTATGTTGCTGATTCTGTTTTAATATTCCTCCCAGTTTTATGTATTAAAATAAGTTTATGAGCTATAAATCAGTCAAAAATGGTTTCTATTTTTGTTATTGTTCCCAAAAGACAACTTAAGTTTGCATTAATTCATCTAAACAGTGAAGTTTTAAAAAAATATATAAAGGAAATACTGTGTTTAAGTCACTTATCATTAGTTTGACAACTGTGATGACTTTTACCAGCCTCTATGGTGTAATTTTCCTTAAAATGAAGTGTTTCTTTCTTTTTTTTTTTTTGAGACTGAGTCTCCCCCTGTCGCCCAGGCTGGAGTGCAGTGGCGCAATCTCGGCTCACTGCAAGCTCCGCCTCCCAGGTTCAAGCGATTCTCCTGCCTCAGCCTCCTGAGTAGCTGGGACCACAGGCACCCACCACCATGCCTGGCTAATTTTTGTATTTTTAGTAGAAATGGGGTTCCACTCTATTGGCCAGGCTGGTCTTGAACTCCTGACCTTGTAATCTGCCCGCTTCGGCTCCCCCCACGCAAAGTGCTGGCATTACAGGCATGAGCCACTGCGCCTGGGCTAAAATGAAGTATTTTTGAAAGGTTCAGTCTTAGCCCCGTTAGATATTAAAGTAGGATAGAGGATGTTACAATTCGACAAACACTGAGAACCCTGCTCCATTGAAAGCATTGAGAGTATGAAAATGAATACAACAATGATTTTGTGTTCAAGTTTACAATGAACTCGACTAAAGGGAACAAACACATCTTCTATAACAGTCATGTTATTTTTTTTTTTTTTTTAGACTGAGTCTCTGTCACACAAGCTGGAGTACAGTAGCATGATCTCGACTCACTGTAACCTCCACCTCCTGGGTTCAAGCGATTCTCATGCCTCAGGTTCTCCAGTAGCTGGGATTACAGGTATGTACCATCACCCCTGGCTAATTTTTGTATTTTTGGTAGCGCCTGGGTTTTGCCATGTTGACCAGGCTGGTCTCAAACTCCTGACCTCAGATGATCCACTCACTCTGGCCTCCCAAAGTGCTTACAGGCGTGAGCCACCACATCCAGCCAACAGTCATATTATGTTGTCATACCAGTACTAATCAAGAATTAAAAGAGTTACGGTATGTAAATGTGTGTGAATGCTTAGGTGAGCTACTGAACTTTGGCCTTGAAGAATAAACAAAGTTTTAACTTGATGAATTGAAAGAAACTTTTCTTAAAAAAGAACCCAATGCTGAGTGTCCTATGTACATATCTTATTTTCTCCAAGTCTCTCAACAACGCTGAAGATAGGCAGCTACATTTTAACAGATGTATGATCCGGGACTCAGAGACATTTTAGGTTGAGCAAAAGTATGTAGGAAGAAGGGAAATATAAGAATCCTGACCCACTTGGCACATGGTTAGAGACTAGGGTACAATGGCAAGAGTAATCAATAAAGAAGCTGAAAAGGTAGTTTGGAGCTGGTTCTCTAGTGAACAGTTTGTAAAACAATTATACGGGAAGTAGAGTCCTTGGAATTTTTTAAAGCTGGGCTATAAGGATCAGATTCATGCTTCACTATAATCAGGAAGAAGTGTGGTGGGTAGACTAGAATGAGAACCAATCTCTTTTTTATATAAGAAAAAGGAGTAACAACCGAGAAACCATTGCAGTGGTTGATGGAAGAGAAGATGAGGCCTAGTCAAGTCAATGGGAGTGGGAATGTGGAGAAGAAGATGAATTTAAGAACCACTGGCAGGGTGTGGTGGATTACGCCTGTAATCCCAGCACTTTGGGAGGCTGAGGCGGGTGGATCACCTGAGGTCAGGAATTCGAGACCAGCCTGGCCAACATGGTACACCATCTCTACTAAAAACACAAAATTAGTCGGGCGTGGTGGCCAACACCTGTAATCCCAGCTACTCAGGAGGCTGGGGCAGGAGAATTGCTTGAACCTGGGAGGTGAAGGTTGCAGTGAGCTGTGAGCCGACATCACACCACTACACTCCAGCCTGGGCAACAAGAGCAAAACCCAGTCTTAAAAAAAAAAAAAAGAACCACTGTGCAAGTCAAACTGATGGAACTTGGTGACTAATTGAAAGATGACTTAATGGTCAGGCGTGGTGGCTCACGCCTGTAATCCCAGCACGTTGGGAGGATGAGGCAGGGAGATCACAAGGTCAGGAGATCGAGACAATCCTGGCTAACATGGTGAAACCCCGTCTCTACTAAAAATACAAAAAAATTAGCAGGGTGTGGTGGCAGGTGCCTGTAGTCCCAGCTACTCGGGACGCTGAGGCAGGAGAATGGCATGAACCTGGGAGGTGGCGCTTGCAGTGAGCCAAGATACAGCCACTGCACTCCAGCCTGGGCAACAGAGCGAGACTCCGTCTCAAAAAAAAAAAAAAAAGAGAGATGACTTAATGGATCCCAACTTGGGGACTCAAAAGATTTTTCTTTTTAAGTAGAGTTTATAACATGAAAGAAACCATTTGAAAGTATACAATTTGGTGACATTTAGTACATTCACAATAGTATGCAACCATCAACTCTATTTAGTTCCAGAACATTTTCACTTGTGCACTCTATGCATTCAGTGTTTATTAAATGATGGAATTTGGGAGAGAAACTGGGGGGCCATTGCAGTCTGAGCTCAACAGCGATCAGGCTTGCATCTCACAGAAACAAAAAACATTCCTCTTTCAATGAAGCTGTCCTTTATTATGGAAAATAATATCCTTGACCAACTTCCTAAAACACTCAGAAACTCAAAGGCAACATGAAGATTAAATCACAATTCCCCCATTAGACAACATAGGCTGAACAAGGTATTGAGAATATGGACAAGAAAATTAACAGCTTATTGTAATCTACTTATAACATTTTCCTCCAAATAGAATATACTATGTGTATATGTTTAACTAAGCTTATATTTAATTCAATGTAATTGAAAAAGCTAACATACAATTTAATTCCTGAATAAAATAAAAGTTGCTTTTTATATGGCGACAGAGTCATTGACTTTTCCCTTCAGTTTATAATCTATATCCTATACCTTGATTTACTCAGCCTTGGCTAAAGCACATCTTTAATATCTTAGCTGAGCTGACTTTTAAGCAGGCAATATTGATGGGGTCAGGGAAGTAGCCCCTTTCCAGGGTTCTGGCCACATAGCTGATATTATGAGACACTTCATTTTTTTGTTTGTTTGTTTGCTTTCAAATCTCCTGTGTCTGTGTTGGGTGTCCTGTAGACACCCAAGCCTGGGCATTTTTTATGAATCTCAGGGAGCCACTCTGCTGCTGAGCTGGCCTCACGCACACATTTCATTTATCCACAATAATAAGAATATCAATACCTTGGATTTATATAGAGCCATTCATCCGAAGAGGTCAAAGCATTTTAATTTAATTGGATGTTCCCGTGGCTTTAAGAGCCCCTAGGTATATTTACAAATGTAATATTAGGAAATGGTCTGCCCTGGTTTAGACAACATAAAACAAGACCTGCATATATACCGGTTTTAGCCGGGCATGGTGGCATGTGCCTGCAATCCCAGCTATTCAGGAGGCTGAGGCAGGAGAATCACTTGAACCTGGGAGGCGAAGGCTGCAGTGAGTTGAGATCACATCACTCCAGCCTGGGCAACAAGAGCAAAACTCAGTCTCAAAAAAATAAAATAAAACAAATTAATTAATTTGGGTGTGCTAATTTATTTATTACTTAATTGTATTTCCATTTTGTGATGAAAGTAGGCCATCGTTTTTGACACTTATCCAATTCTCCTTTAAAGGAAGTACTTTTGTGTATTTCTGTTTATAAAAAGCAATACCTGGAAACTTTTTTTTTTTTTTGAGATGGAGTCTCCTTCTGTCACCCAGACTGGAGTGCAGTGGCATAATCTTGGCTCACTGCAACTCCTGCCTCCCTGGTTCAAGCAGTTCTCCTGCCTCAGCCCCCAGAGCAGCTAGGATTACAGGAGCTTGCCAACACGCCTGGCTAGTTTTTATGTTTTTAGCAGAGACGAGGTTTCGCCATGTTGGCCAGGCTGGTCTTGAACTTTTAACCCCAGATGATCTGCCTGCCTCGGCCTCCTAAAGTGCTGGGATTACAGGCATAAGCCACTGTGCCTGTCCTGGAAACTTTGTAAAACACAGAAAAGTGTAAAAAAAAAAAAAAAAATTACCCATGTTATTGACGCTCAAAACAACTTTGCGATACCCCCAGAGATGTACTTTCAACCAAATTAGTACCATACTTTAGTAATAATAGCTGATATTTACCAAGTGCTGATAATGTATAACTCACATATTCTTACTAACATTCTCTACGTGACATACAGTGATCACCCACTTTACAGATAAGGAAACAGAGGCAGAGTAAAGTTAAGGAACTTGCCCTAGGTAATCTAGCCAGGAAGTGGAAAGCTGGGATTGAATCTAGGCCATCCTGCTACACAAACTGCATTCTTTTTTTTTTTTTTTAAAGGTTTGGTGAAAAACACATAATAAAATTTATGACTTTTGACTACTTTAAAGTTTATAATTCACTGACCTTTAATACATTCACAAGTTATGCAACCATCAACTGTAGTTCCAGAACATTTCATCACTCTAAAAGGAAACTGTATCCATTAAGCAGTCATTCCCCATTTCTTCCTGCCCTGCAGCCCTTGGCAACCACTGATCTGCTTTCTGTCTGTATGAATTTGCCTATTCTGGATATTTCAGATAAATGGGGTTATACACAATATGGCCTTTTGTGTCTGGCTTTTCTCAGTTAGCATGTTTTCAAGATTTATCAATATTGCAGCATGTATCAGCACTTTTTTCATTTTTATGTGTGAATAATATTACATTGTATGGATATAGCACATTTTGTTTATACTACACTCATACAGTCATATTGTTGCAGTTCATCGATTGTTAAACATTTGGATTGCTTCCACCTTTAGGCTATTTTGAACGGTGTTTTTATGAATGTTTGTGTACAAGTTATTTTCTGAACACTTGTTTTCAATTCTCTTGTGTATATACCTATGAGTGGACTTGCTGGGTCATATGGTAACTTTGTGTTTAATTTTTTAAGGAACCACCAAATTGGTTTCCGCAATGGCTGAACCATTTCACATTCCCAAAAGAAATGTACAAGGGTTCCAGTTTCTCCACATACTTGCCAACATTTATTTTCCATTAAAAAAAATTATAAACAACCTAGTGGGTGTGAAGTGGTATCTCATTATGGTTTTGCATTTTCCTATAATGACTAATGATGTCGAGCATCTTTTTATGTGTTTTTTGGCCATTTGTGCATCTTCTTTGGAGAAATGTCTATTCACATCCATTGCCCAGGTTTTAATTTTTATTTCCTTTTGTGTTGAGTTGTAAGAGTTCTTTACACTGTCTAGACACAGGACTCTTATCAGATACTGTATGTGATTTGCTTTTATTGTCTCCCATCCTGTGCCTGTATTTTCACTTTCTTGATAGTGTACTTTGATGTATGAGGGTTTTTAATTTTAATAAAGCCCAATATATCTATTTTTTCTTTTGTTGCTTATGCTTTTGATGTCATAGCTAAGAATCATGAAAATTTACCCTTATATTTTGTTCTAAGAGTTTTATCTCTTATATTTAGGTATTTGATCCACTTTTAGTTAATTTTTGCATATTGTATGAGGTAGGGTCCATCCTCAATTTTTTGCTTATGCTTATCCAGTTTTCAACACCATCTGTTGAGGGGAGTATTTTTTCCTTATTGAATGGTAGTGTCACCCTTGTTGAAAATCAATTGACCGGTCGGGTATGGTGGCTCACACCTGTAATCCCAGCACTTTGGGAGGCCGAGGTGGGCAGATCACCTGAGGTCAGGAGTTCAAGAACAGACTGGTCAACAT
>NW_012105364.1:1395852-1406280 GCF_000951045.1 Mandrillus leucophaeus | reverse complement strand
CTGGAATTATTGGGCCAAAGGTTATGAATACTTTTAAGTTATCATGTCATATATGTGTGTGTGTCATCTTCAACTAATTTTTAAAAATGTGAACTTCTACCAGCTCGACGTCTGTTTATAAAAGTAGTTGATGCATTCTGAGTTTGCTGCTCCACAACTCCAGGACCTCTGAGTTAGTTTGCTTTCTATTCATTTAAGTTCTTCAATCTTTATTGTTACTGAGCAAGCCGCCTCCTTCCTTACTTTTAATTTTTATTATTCTTGTTCCTCAGTCTAACCACTTTCCACACACATTCTGGTCTTCTTTTGTTCACGTGGTCTTATGAATTAACGACTAAGCCAAGGGAACCAAATGCAGGAAATACTAAAAGCTTACCGGTAAAAGTATTAACACAAATGTGCATTACTACTAACTATTTCATTTAGATTGAAAAAAGGAATCTGCAGTGTGGTCTGTTTGTTTTTCGCTTATACTGTCTTTTCTTCATCAATATTCATTTGTTTATTCCTGTGCATGTGTTTTTAGGGCTATCTGGAAATATAAGAACACTGGGGAAAATTGAACTCACACATAAACCTAATGTAGAAACATTAGTTTTACAGAACACTAAAGAAAAGCATTTCTGCTTGTATTCATTTTCGTATTTTATTGGATTTTTAAAAAAATCACTTGCGCTTAAGGCAAAAACTTCGCACATAGGCATCCAGCAGAGAACCCCTCTTTCATTTAAATGCACACCCTAACAAATTTTGGCATCATCGGATAAATTTGATTTAAAGCCTGACAAAATTCTAAAAGCAAGGAAGCCGAAAAAAGCTCGAAGTCAGAATAAAGATAAATGAAGACACTCATTACAAGACTCACGAAGTTGCAGCTGGTTTAGCTTTCCTGCGCGCCCAGGAGACGGAGAAGGAAAACTACGACTCCCAGAGTGCTTAGAGCGAACACACGCGTCGTTGCCTCAAAACCTGTTCCGTTAGTCCCGCCTCCTCACTTCAGTGATTGGATTTTCCACTTCCGCGCCTCTGGAATTCTCCTCACCCATTGGTGGAGACTCCAGCTGGGTCAAATGCAGAATTTACGCACTCTTGGCTTCCTTGGAGCCTAGCGGCTCTCCCCGCGTCCAAGATGGCGGCAGAAGCAGCTGGTGGGAAATACAGAAGCACAGTCAGCAAAAGCAAAGACCCCTCGGGGCTGCTCATCTCTGTGATCAGGTGAGGGAGGCAGGAGGCAGGGTCTGGGGACTGGGGGCAGTGGCTTAACCTCCGCTTTGGAAGGGAGAAGGGTTAGCTGGGTCCCACCCTGCTCTCCCTTCCCTTTCCTCCTTGCCTCCCGCAGCCCCTCCCCAGGGCCCTAACCCCTCCCCAGGGCCCCAGCAATTCTCCCCCCACTTTTTTTTTCTGGGGTTAGCTATAGAGAGAGGAGCCCCGCCTCAGTCTTTTCTTTAGGGGCAGCACCTTCTATTACAGCCTCGGGGCCCCAAAGCACGCTATTTGGGTTTGGTAGAGAAGACCAAATGAAGGTGTGTTTATTGATTCCTAAAATGCCTATTTATTGTTTGCCTGTAGCAGCACTCACTGAGAAAGGCGTCTTGTTTCCTGGACTTTGGGATGTAAGGCCTTGGAGTCCGGAGACTCCTGTGATGAGTTGCAGATTGTGTTTTCACACTCTGGATACTTTCAACCACCTGTGCGTGGCCACAGCCACAAATACAAGAATCTGCAGTGAGCTGGTAGGAGGACTGGGTTTGAAGGCACACATCGGTTTTCGATTTTTGCTCTGCCCTTTCCTGCCTTCCCATTCTGATCCATTCCTTAAAAAAACAAAACCAAACCAATTTCAGATTATCTTCCATGCACTCCCGCTCTGCACCTCCCAGAAGATTAGGGTGGGGGTGGACTGGGAGTGGTGGACCTTTTACGAGCTTTTTTAAAAAAAGTGAAATATATTGAGGATGGGGAAACCCTTTCAAAACCTTGGAGATGATACAGGTACTGACTAAAACCAATCTAAATAAAATTTATTATGGCACGTTTTTTACGTTGTTGGCATTTGAATTTCAACTCATTTATTTTTCGTAAACACTCCTATTTTTCCCCACCAATGCTAAACTTTTGTTTGAATTCTTGCAAGCCTCCTGGAATGTGTTGATCATCTTTTCAAAACCCAGGGCCCAACATTATCTGATAGGTACTAAGCACTTCAATGAATGAATATATCAAACCATTAAAACATTACCACTCACTGACAAAGACATATCTTATGGGTCTTATTTAGGGGGCTTTAAGATTATAGCCTGTTAAATCATTACTGTTAATTTTCTTTTGGGCTTAAGAGAAAAAATCTCTGCGTGGAAATGCTTAATATACTTGGTAGGCCATACAGAGGAAGTGCTGTTCTATTGTGAATCGATAGGCCCACATTCTTGCCACGACAATATACAGGTAGTGTAGATGTATCTCATGATACTAAAATTCCAATTAGAATGTTTGTTGTTTCCCATCTGAATTTCCTGTGGAATTAGAATTCCTGGACATTTGGATCCTTTTTTGAACTTGTTTGTTTTTTATACTTTATAGTCAACATTCATTTAAACAATAGGTATTTAGTGCCAGTTTGTAGTATGGTGTCTGGCACATGTTACATATTTAATAGCATTTGTTGACTGAATGAATAAATGCCCTGAGTTTTGCAAAAATGAAGCAGGCACAGTGTTACCCTTGAGGAGAGTATAGTTTACCTGGGGGATAAAACATGGCAGTAAAAATGATGACGTAAGACTACGAGAGAGACATGAAATGTTATGGAAATCCAGGAGGAGTAGCCTTTTCTAATGAAAGTGAAATGTGCCATCTCGTCTGTTTACTTTTGATTCTCCAAGCTCTTCCCATTTCTTTTATGCTATTTGTGCTTTCTTCAGTGCCAGTTGAATTTACTCTAAATGTCATATTTTTGCAAACAGCATGAAAGCCAACCTAAAGCATTTTTTACTAATGCTAATTCAGAACATACATTGCCTTTGGTTGACCATTCTTTCATGTTCTCCAGGAGGAACCCCGTACTGCTTGATGGCAAAGATTTTGTGGTCATCCATCTCTTATGCCAGTTTATTAATATATGCCCTGCACTTTATTAGGCCTAGGCATTTTTTACTTTGATCTCTGTTGTGCATTATTGCTTTTCTTTTCTTTCTTTCTTTATTTTTTGAGATAGAGTCTTGCTCTGTCTCCAGGCTGGAGTGCAGTGGCGCGATCTCAGCTCACTGCAACCTCTACCTCCCGGGTTCAAGTGATTCTCCTGCTTCAGCCTCCTGCATAGCAGGGATTACAGGTGTGTGCCACCACACCCAGCTAATTTTTGTATTTTTGGTAGAGACAGGGTTTCATCATGTTGGCCAGGATGGTCTCGATCTCTTGACCTTGTGATCTGCCTGCCTTGGCCTCCCAAAGTGCTGGGATTACAGGCATGAACCACCGCACCCAGCTCTCATTTTTCTACTTTATCCTTGATCACCTCAGATCACCGAATAACACTTCTGTTATATATTTTTTATAAGCCTGGTGTAAGGGAATGTCTATACTTAGTATCCTGGGCAAGTTTAGTAAGGCTTGGGATGCATTGTTACATATGACCTTGAGACCGAATGGTGTTGGTGTTTGTATTTCAACATTTCTTTGAGTCACAGGGAGATTTTGGTGTTGGAGTGAGGATGTTGGTAGCTATAACTTCCTGTTATTTCCTTCCTAATATGCTTTTGAACATACCCAGTGGTTTAAATTCTATAAACAGTGGTAGTGAATGAGAGGACAATGGTTGTATCACTCTGGTGTTTGGGATGGGGAATGGGGGGAGGGTCCTGTGGGTAACAGAACCAGGAATGTATATTTCTTGTTAGTAAATTGTGCTGTCACTTGGAAGTTGCTTCTTGTATTTCTGTTCAATTTCTGTCCTTTGTGTTTTCCTTCTTGCAACATTGTATTCATTATTCTTAATTCCTCATATAAAACTTTGCTTATCTCCTCCTATCTTTTAACTTCTTTTTCAAATTCTCTCCCAAAGACTATAGCTTTCCTAGTTGCTTTGGCAACAAGCCACAAAAAGGAAAACCCATGTTAGGCTCGTGTTTATAAGGTCTGAGTATTCCTAACATGTACCGGGTACCTGCTAGCTCCTTTCATGTTTCTGTGGACTTATTTTGTCACAAAATAAATTACCTGTTAGAGAGTGTACTGTCTTTTGAAAAGTTTGATCAGTTTAGCTTTTTAAAAAATATCTTTTTGTATCACTAAGTAGTAGTTTTTCTTTTTTAAATAGTGAACGTTAAAAATGCTCCTTTAATTCTCTTGCTCACATGTGTGAAAATGTCATTTCTATACTACATTATGATACATTATGTATCATAAAATTTTGTATTTTTTCAGTGCTTTTCCTAATAGTCGGGATAGCTTTTATTGTTACAGTCATTTTTAATATTGTATTCAAAAAACTACAGGTGGATAAGGGTTTGACTTAAGGACAGAGTAGGTGTAGACATGGGGAATATCCAAATCTCATCGCTATTTCCAGCCCTTGTACTAAATAGTTAAATGACTCTATTTTGCTAGTATAAAGTATTTTGCTAGTACAAAGTATTTAAACTTTAAAGCATTTAAAAGCCGAAAATAAAGATGAAGTATAGTGTAATTGTAATGTAAGTATTATATGATAATTTTTAAGTGCCTTGAGACTCAAATAAAAATGCTTAATTATTTAAAAATTATCAGGTAAAAATATTTCAGGGCAGTCAGATGTTTCAAAGGGTAGACTTCCAGGGCTTTACAGAAGAGGACCTCAGGCCTGTGAGTTGGGACTTTGGTGAGGGGACAGATAGTGCTTGGAATTCAGTTTGTTGGAGGCCACGGCCAACTGCAGCTTTTGGTTTTAAGTCTTGCCACTAGCCCTTTAAAATTGAACTAACCGGGGGTACAGAATCCTGATTACCTGCTGATGTGTGATGTACGATTTGGACAGTTTTACACACACACACCTACTTTTCTATTGACCGGCTGATGTAAGATTTGGATGTTTTATAAATACACATACACGTGCACACACACATACAAGCATATACACATACAATTTTTCTACTTTTCTGTTGATTTCCCTTGCCAACCTTTTGTTTGGTGGGAAGTCAGAGGAGGCAGCCTCTCTAGATGGGAAATAAGATGGCATTTTGGAGATATTTTATTTCTGTGAGTTCTTGTCAGATTTTTAATTGGGAAATGTGTCTGCCACTTACTGTTAGGTGATTTGCTTTCCAATTAAATGTTGTCTCTCTTTATAACTTGGCCTGTAATAGCCAGTTTAATTGGGAAGACAAACTTTGGTTGCGACTTCAGGAGACCTTATCGGAACCTTGGAGCAGAGCTTTTGAAGACACACTCTGGTTACAGATGTCAAGGAGGTTTGAAGGCAGTGGAAGGCTCACGTTTTCATCAACTCTTATGTCTTCACAAAAGTTGAAATTTCAAAAACGTAGAAAATCCTTTATTGTAGACACCTGTTAAATTCCCTTCCTCCTTGGAGAGTATTTTGGTCAGCCCTGTGTTTAATTCAAAGTAAACTTTGTTGAAGGGGTCCAGGCTTTACCAGGGCTTTGAACAAACAGCTTTGAGGTTCTTAACACAGTTTGTGGCAGGAAAGGAAAGGAAAGCAGTCAGTCTGTTCCCCTGTTCTGAGCTGAGTCCTGGAAGTTGGGTTAGGTGTTAATGTTCTTTGCATCGCCATCTCTTCTCTTCATTTCAGCCCATCATATAATGGTTTTTTGGTTTCTAGCTCTCTTTGTACCCTGGGACATCTTGGCCCTACCCATGCTGTGTTGTTTGAAAATTACTACTAGAATTCCCAGAAACAGTGCTTCCCGGAAGTCCTGGGATGTCTGGCAGCGTGTGTGAATGTAAGGGGCAACACAATTCCCATACTTTGGCTCAGAATTAGTGTCTTGTGGACCTATGTCTTAATGTACCTTGTGTAATTGTTAACACTGGGATTTCCTGAAGGCGTTGAGGCCCGTAGTATTGATGGTGGGTGGTATGGTCAGGTTTTTTCAAGCCATTACTTGTAGATAGATGTGGTCACAGCCTGTGGTGAGAAGTGCTGTGGTGGTGTGTTGTAGTTGAAACTTGCTGTATTACCTGGGTAACCTTAGACCAGTTCCTTGAAACCACCGTGTCTTAGTTCCTTCATTTGGAAAATGGGCTAATACGATCTGTGTTTTTTTGGAACATCACACGAGAGGAGAGTATATAAAAGTGCCTAGCACAGTTTGGCACACAGTAGGCACTCAGATGTTCATTTCCTCCTTTCTAGATCTGTAGCCTCTTTTGTTAAGAAGATTCTTTTGATTTTAATAAATTTGCCAGATAGTAACCAGGCTATAAGGTTAATTTTTCACCAGAAGTAACCTTGATGCGTTGACTAGAGTGTTTGATTCCATTCGTCAAGATGTTGTCTTTGTAACCAGGGAATCTTGTACAGCTAAATTAAGATAGTAAGTATTTGGTAATTTGAAAATCAGTTACAGAAGCTAGATTGAAATATATGTATAGTTTTGTGGGTATGTAAAATATGTAAAATATAAACACACATAAAGTATAAAACATTTATTAGATTAAAAGACTGAAAAGACGTAAATCAAGGGGCCCATACTCTGTTGAGATAATCCTGGTTGTCCTTTATAAAAAGGACAACAATATTGTGTATTGTACAAATTTGTAAAGACTAGAGTCATAGAAACATTGTCCAGCAATCTCATTTCCCAAAATACTACCTGTTTTTCAGGTTTTTGTGTGGATCTTGTCCATGTATATACATTTTTTTAAATATTGCTATACAGTCTTCATAGTTATAAAAGTTTTTTGAGTGGAGGAATTAAACATATACAGAACAATAGGGAAGAAAAAATCACCCATAGTTTCTTTTCTTTTCTTTTTTATTGAGGCAGAGTCTCGCCTTGTCACCCAGGCTGGAGTGCAGTAGCGCCATCTCAGTTCACTGCAACCTCCGCCTCCTGGGTTCAAGTGATTCTCCTGCCTCAGCCTCCCGAGTAGCTGGGATTACAGGCACATGCCACCATGCCTGGCTAGTTTTTGTATTTTTAGTAGAGATAGGGTTTCACCATAGTGGCCAGGCTGGTCTCAAAACTCCTGACCTCAGGTGATTGACCTGCTTTGGCCTTCCAAAGTGCTGGGATTACAGGCGTGAGCCACTGTGCCCGGCCCACTTGCATTTTCTTCACTAGCATTATCCACTATTAATACTTTTGCTTCCAGTTTAAGAAAAAGAATCACTCTATTGTTATAAAAATAGTACTCTCATGATAAATAATTCAAACAATGAAAATGCAGAAAAATATGAAGATGAAAATAAAAAAATTATTTCAAATTTTGTCATCTATAAGTTATTATCATTGATATTAGATGAACTGAATTCCAGACCTCTCCCTTTTCTGTGTGAATGTATGTGTGTATATGAAATGTTGATGGCCAGAAATAGTTTTTTATTAAATATGGGATCTTACTCTATATACTAATTTTATTTGTCCTCCTTTTTGAGGTACACATGTATATGCTAGAGTGCACAAATCTTAAGTATATGGCTTGATGAATTTTTACCTGTGTAACCACTGTCCAGCTGAAGATATAGAACACTTCCAGCATACTAGAATGATCCTTCTCTACCATTTTTTTCCAGTACCTTTTTTTTTTGTGTGTGTAAGGATATCCATTTCCAACACCACTTGTTAAAAAGACTATGCTGTCTTTATTTGCTTTCTTTTGCAACTTTGTCAAAAACCAATTTACTTTATATGTGTGGGTTTATTTCTTGACTTTCTAGTCTGTTCTATTCATGTTTATATTAATAACAATACTGCACTGTCTTGATTACTGCTTTTTTAAGTTCTGAAGACATAGCGTAAACCCTTCAACTTTTTTTTTTTTTTTTTTTGAGACAGAGTCTTGCTCTGTTGCCCAGGCTGGAGTGCAGTGGCATGATCTCAGCTCACTGCAACTCCCGACTCCCAGGTTCAAACGATTCTCCTGCCTCAGCCTCCTGAGTAGCTGGGATTATAGGCGTGCGCCACCATGCCTGGCTAATTTTTGTATTTTTTGTGGAGACGGGGTTTCACCATGTTGGTCAGGCTGGTCTTGAACTCCTGACCTCAAGTGACCCACCTGCCTCGGCCTCCCAAAGTAAATGCAGGGATTACAGGCATGAGGCACCGTGCCCGGCCCCTTTTACTTTATTCTACTTTTTCAAAGTAGTTTTGGGTCTTCTAGGTTGTTTGCATTTTCTTACAAATTTTAAAATAAGGTAGTCAGTTTCTACAATAAAACCTGCTGGGATTTTGATTGGGATTAGTATATGAAATTGACATCTTAATATTGAGTCTTCTGATCTATGGATGGGGGTTATATATCTCCATTTAATTCTTCTTCAGTTTATCTCAGCAATTTGTGTGTGTGTGTATGTATGTGTGTATGTAGATTTTAGTGTCTAGGTTTATATGTCTTTGGTCAGATTTATCTCTATTTTAGGCCACTTCAAGTTGTCCCACAGTTCATGGAATGTTGATGTTCATTAAAAAACGCATTTTTTTTTTCTCTTGGTGTTTTGTTTTATATAGTTTGTGTTGCTATGCTCGTTCACTAGTCTTTTCTGCTACTCCTAATCTCTTGTTAATCCCATCTAATGTTATTGTTTATCTTAGATTGTACTTTTCAATCTAAGATATAGAAGCTTATCTTCTTTATCTGGAAGTTTGATTTGGGTCTTTTTCATGTCTCTGCTTACATGTTTAACTTTTCCTGTAGCTTTGTGAACAAATGAAATATGGGTATTATAAGAGTTTTAATGTCCTTGTCTACTAATTTTATCATCTGTGCCATTTCTGGGTTAGTTGCCATTGATTAATTTTCCCTCTTCCTTTACATGCCTTGTAGTTTTTTTTTTTTCTTTCTTTCTGAGACAGAGTCTAGCTAGCTTTCTTGCCCAGGCCGGAGCACAGTAGCGCAATCTTTGCTCACTACAACCTCCACCTCCCAGGCTCAAGTGATCCTCCCACCTCAGTCTCTGAAGTAGCTGAGACTATAGGTGTGCGTGCCACTGCACCCAGCTAATTTTCATATTTTTTTTTTAGGTTTTGCTGTGTTGCTCAGGCTGGTCTTGAATTCCTGGCCTCAAGCAATCCGCAGGCCTCAGCCTGTGAACCACCACACCCAGGCATCTTGTACTTTTTGAGTTGATGCTAAACATTGTCAGTTTTATGTTGATAGCTGTTGGTTTTGGATATTTTTGTACTCCACTATTCTTGAGCTTTGTTCTGAGATGTGGTTAAGTTACTTAGAAACAATTTGCTCTTTTCAGGCCTTGTTTTATGTTTTGCTAGTTAGAAGCAGAGCAACATTTAGTCTAGGGCTAAGATTGTCTCACTACTGTGATAAAATTCTTTTGAGTATTCCACTCAATACCATAAGAATTGTGAAATTTTTTCATTCTAGCCTAGGGCGATAGGCACTATTTTCAGCCCTGTGTGAGTTCAGATCATTAGGCCCTCTAATCCTTTCAGGTTGTTTTCCTGGCCTTGGGTAGTTACCTGTCACATGTGTGCTGATCAATACCCAGCTGATGACCCTCTACAGATCTGCAGACTTCCCTGTGATGCTCCTTCCCATCTCCATCACTGCCCTGCAGATTCTAACCACCTTAATATGCAGTGTTTTGAAACCCGTTTTGTTTGTTTGTTTGTTCGTTACTTTGTTAGTCCCTGTTATTTCTTCTGGGCCTGAAGTAGAAGTCCATCAGCACTTCTTATTTTAAAAAATAGCTCTAAAGGTACTATTTTGGATTGTGTCTTCTCAGAGTGGAAGAATAAGATACTCAAATGTGCTATTTAAAATGATGGCGGCTGGGTGCAGTGATATGTGCCTGTAGTCCCAACTGCTCTAGAGGCTGAGGTGGGAGGATTGCTTGAGCTCAGGAGTTCAACTCCCGTTGGGGCAGCATAGTAAGCCATGAAATAAATTATGACCTTTGTCCTTATAGTGGCGAGTTTTTTTTATGTGCTAGGAGTTTAGCTTTGAAAAACATAGGCGTGTACAGTTTAACAGGAAGTAATAAGGGAAAATTCTTGTATTACATTTGACACCTGGTAAGAAAATAAAATATTTCGGCTGGGTGCGGTGGCTCACACCTGTAATCCCAGCACTTTGGGAGGCTGAGGTGGGCGGATCAGGATCTCCTGAGGTCAGGAGATCGAGACCATCCTGGCTAACATGGTGAAACCCCATCTCAAATACAAAAAATTACAAAAAATTAGCTGGGTGTGGTGGCAGGTGCATGTAGTCCCTGCTACTCGGGAGGCTGAGGCAGGAGAATGGCATGAACCC
>NW_012105364.1:1395163-1395472 GCF_000951045.1 Mandrillus leucophaeus | reverse complement strand
TAGTAGAGATAGAGTTTCACTATGTTGGTTAGGCTGGTCTTGAACTCCTGTCCTCAAGTGGTCTGCCTGCTTTGGCCTCCCAAAGTGCTGGGATTACATGAGCCACCATGCCTGACCTATTTGACAGATCTTTTAATTTTTGTACATGGTTGAAAATTCCATAAAAATTTTTATGTGTGTGTGTGTTCACATATGTATATGTTGCGGGGGAGGGAAGATAGTGAGAAACAAAGTTAATTGATTGATGTTTTAATAGATTAGTATATTACAGAAATGCTATATATTCTTTATGTCCTGTTCTCTCTCCCC
>NW_012105364.1:1394177-1395113 GCF_000951045.1 Mandrillus leucophaeus | reverse complement strand
AAAAAAAAAAAAAAAAAGAAAAGAAAATACTTAGGAGATTCTTAGGAGACCCTTTTCTGACTTTTATTTATTCTTTTAAAAGTATAAACTCTTTGTCAGAAATAAAGTAGAATATAATTAAGAAGTGTTTTTCCATTTAAAACCTATAATTGTGCTGAATATTATAGGAGAATTATACTAAAAATATCACTTGAGAGCTTGTTAGAAATGCAGAATCTCAGGTCCTACCTGACCTACCTGAGCTGAATCTGCATTTAAACAACAGTCCCAGGTGATTTGAAAGCACGATAAAGTTTAGGTAGCTCTTAGAACAAGAAACCCCAGGCTTGAAATGTTCTCAACACATAGAAATGATAAATGCTAATGACGATGGATATCCTAAATACCTGATGGTTTGGCTGTGTCCCCACCCAAATCTTATCTTGAATTGTAGCTCCCATAATTCCCATGTGTCATGGGAGGGACCTGGTGGGGGGTAATTGAATCATGGGGGTGGGTCCTTCCTGTGCTCTTCTCATGATAGTGAATAAGTCTCATGAGATCTGATGGTTTTATAAATGAGAGTTCCCCTGCACAAGCTCTCTCTTGCCTGCTGCCATGTAAGATGTGACTTTGCTCCTCATTCGCCTTCTGCCATGATTGTGAGGCCTCCTCAGCCATGATGAACTGTGAGTCAGTAAACTCTTCTCTTTATAAATTACCTAGTCTCAGATATGTCTTTATTGGCATCTTGAGAACAGACTAATACACCTGACTTGGTCATTACACAGTCTATGAATATTACAAAATCACATGTGTGCCATAAATATGTGCAAATATTTTGCATTAATTAAAAGAGATACAAGAAGCCAATTGCAATTGTTAAAAATTTTTTTCTGAGATAAACGTTATATAGATATGTTTTTTGAAAAAGCATTCTTTTTTTTTTTTTTTTTT
>NW_012105364.1:1386049-1393447 GCF_000951045.1 Mandrillus leucophaeus | reverse complement strand
TCACATATGTATATGTTGCGGGGGAGGGAAGATAGTGAGAAACAAAGTTAATTGATTGATGTTTTAATAGATTAGTATATTACAGAAATGCTATATATTCTTTATGTCCTGTTCTCTCTCCCCAAGACACTTTGAACGATAACATATTTAAATGTCTCTGATTTCTGCATTTAAGAAATCTGCTTCAATTTGTGTAGCCCAGAATTTCCAAAATTTGACCACATAACACCTCTTAATTTTTTGTAAAACATTATTTCTGAGACGCACCAGAAAACATCACTGGACGATGCTTGAAGAAGGATGTGGGGCTGCAATAGAAGTAGAAAAAGAGGTAGAGTTCAGTGACGTCAGAGTAGGGGGGAGATTTTAAGTTGACTTTGTCAACCTTGGGCTCAGTTTTATGCATTAGTGGGGTGATTTTACTTAATATTAGATAATGACCTTCTTTGTTGCCTAAGAGATTTATAGCCTTTGGTCCCCAGAAGTGTTCTATAACTGAGTTAATTGAAATGTTGAAAAACTGTATGTGTTGGGTGTAGTCATTGGCCCTAAGTGCTGTCTGAAGCAAGACACCAACAAATTTTCAATTGACTTTAAGCAAAAATTGTTTACTGTCACTTGATATTAAATACATCTCTTTGTACTGTTAGGGGATGTTGTTTTTATGCATCAGAAAACTTTCAGAGGGACTTGTCATTGTGAATTGCTATCAGTTGGGATAGGATTATCTTGTATTTTGTGTGCTCTAATAAGACATAATTAAGAAACAAGCAATCACAATGTATAATTGAATATAATAAAATCTGATTTAAAAGTGTAGTGTAGATTTGGTTATGCTTTGAGTGAAGCTGTATCTTATATGATTATATAGTGGGGCACATCTTGAACATTTCTTTAATGTGTAATTTTTTACACATTAAACTCATAATTCTGAGTAACTCAGAAAGGATATGATGAGGGTCTCTTATTTTTATAATTCACTGGGAGCATTTATAGACTCTTTGTCTTATACAAACTGTTCTGCTTAGAATAAGAGGCTTGGAAGACTTATTTCTTAACTTGTTTCTTTAGTGTTTATATTCTTAACTATCTCTTTTCCTCTTCAGTTTGTACTTTCATTCTATTCATACTTAGGACTGGCTTTTGTTTCCTGATGACATTATAGGTATATGGTGCTGTCAGCCATTTCTTAGATTGGCTCTTTAGAATTTTAAAGGCAAAGAGAACCTGCCTGTCACACTGTGAAATTAGGGCTGAATAGATACAGTAACTTAACCTAATGTCTTCTGGTTAAAAGCAGTTTGGGAGAGAAAACAGGATTTGTGTTGTAAAGAATCACATCAGCTCTAGACTTTTTTTTTTTTTTTGTGCATTGGGATTAGTAGCAACAGGAATATTATGTTCTGGAAAGATCAGTAAGCTAATAATTCCTTTTTTTTTTCATCTTGGAGTGAGGTTCTGAAACTAGTGAACTCTTCAGCATTTGTTGGGTATTTATGCTTAGTTTTTGCCTTATAATAATGTGTTAAGAATATTTTGTAACTAAATCAGGATGACTCCTTCTCTAGTACTCTTTCCATTATGCAGTTTAAGAAATTTCATTGGGGCCAAGATCGTGCCTCTGCACTCCAGCCTGAGCGACAGAGTTAGACTCTGTCTAAAAAAAAAAATTTCACTGGAATTGTCCCAACAAGAGAGAAGGTAGCACTGATTGGGCGATTCAGGTGCTTGATGAGTAGAAAAGGCAGGGATTCAGTGATACAGTTTATTCACTTAGGGCCCATTTTGAGTACTTTTAAGAAGGGTCACTGAGATTTGATTCTTATTATAGATTGTGCTCTGTAGAGCTGTTACTTCCTGATAAGTGATTTTTGGATATGTGAAGCTGTACTTGTAATTAGTTTTTCTGAGTTGCTCGAAGGGGTTTCCATTAATTGTTTTGTTAATCTTTATTATTCCTGGAGGAGAGGTCACTGGATGCCAACAAAGAATGTCCTTAGTAGACAATTAAGCTCATTAACTGTTTGCAGAAAGCATGACTTAATGCTAATTATTCTGCAGGTGTCGCCAAAATTCAGGTGTATTACATTAAATATTTCTTATAGCTGGTTAATTAGCTTAGTTATCAGGGGCTGTATTAGTCAGCTAATTCTTGTGAATTTGCCAAGACTCTGTGTTGCTTATGACTAAGAGTGACTGATAACATCTATCTTGAGAAATTAGCCAACCAAAATAACACTGCTTGTGTTTTAAAGTGTGGTGTATTAGTCTAGTTGGGCTGCCATAACAAAACACCAAATACTAGGTGGCTAAACCAATAGAAATGTATTTTCTCACAGTTCGGGAGGCTACAAGTTCAAGATCAAGGTCAACCCATCAGGGCTAGTTTCTAGGGAAGCCTCTCAATCTGCTTGTAAATGGCTCCCTTACTCTACTGTCACATGGCCTTTGCTGTGTAAATGTGTGGAGAGGGCTTCTCCTTCCGCTTACTTTCTTCTAAGGACATCACTCCTTTTGGATTAAGGCCCACCCTTATAACCTCACTTAACCTTTATTACCTTCTTTGTAGACTGTGTATCCAAATACGATAACATTGAGAGTCAGAGATTCAACATCTGAATTTGGGAGGGACACAGTTATGAACTGAAGTTCATAACAGGTGGTACCCTGGGGACACTTATTACTTTGATAAAATATCCTAAACTGCTTCTAGAGTGACAATCTCTCATCACCTACAAGTACTCTTGAGGCTCAGGCAAGAGCCCTGATCAGGCTGCTAATGTTTCACAATTGTTTGTCAATCTTACTGCATGCTTTTCTGGTTTGTGTTAAAATTAATAAAACATAATTTGATCTATTTAGTCCTGTAAGTTCCTGAAATTCTAGCCTTAAATTAAAATGAACTGTTGGAAAACTTTATACCTGGGCTATATTCAGATCTTTCAAAATCTCTAGGCCTGAATTGAGTTTTAATGTTATGTTCTTGAAGGAACTTATAAGAAATGGCCATGTAAGATTTGTGACTTTGTCTGCTTTCAGAAGATTGTTAAGGACATCTTTTACGATATTAGGTCTTCCGTGTTTTTTAAGTGAAAGATTTCTTTTAGAATTTAGGATTAGTTCAAAATTTGCTTCCTTAGAGGAACTGGAGTCCATATTTTTGACAATGAGAATTATATCATGTGATGTGTCTCCTTTTGCCTGGGCTGCTAGGAAGCTCAGATTTAGTTTGGGGGCTCACTTCATATTCACTCTGCTTGCCCATATGATCTGCATAGTTGTCTTTTACATCTATTTGGTGTTGTTTAGCTCTGCATCTCTTTAGTCCCACTTTCTCATTTGTATTTTACTTTTTATTGTTTATACTCTTGTGCAAGCCATCTCACATCTTTTTTTGGGAAGAGGTGGGATATAATTAAAATGAAACTTGAATGTAGATATTGTTACTCAGTTTCACCATTAAATACTGGTTGAATGGTTATCAGTCTTTGACTGGGTGCTCACCGCCAAGTAGCTTCATAGAACACTCAGAGTAAAAGCTCACAAAGTTGGGACTGATCTGACTCCTAATTTTCTCCTTGATTCATATCCTGTCACTGTCACTCTTCCTCAAGTCTCTAAAGCCACACTGACCTCCTTGTCATTCCATGTTCCTTGAGCAGGCTAAACACATCTTGTTTCAGGGTCTGTTCTCTCTGGAATCAGCTTCCCAGATAGTGCCCTTTCTCTTTCACTTTCCAGTAAGCTGTATTCAAATGCCGTCTTTATCCAGAGGCCCTCCCTGGCCTCCTTATAAATGAAGTAGCCTCCTTCCTCCTTGCCTGTCTTGGCTTTTGCATAGCTGTTACCTCCCAGCTCCCCTCACTAGAACATAAGCTTCATGAGGGAGGGACTGGTTTTGTTCATTGCTGTATGTATCTCTAGGCCCTCAGAACTGTGCCTGGTAAGTAATAGATACCTAGTGAATATTTGTTGAATGAATAAGTGAATTAAATAGGGTCACTAGCAACTATTATTTGTTCTTTTCTACAGAGTTTTGAGCATGCATTTCATGTGAGACAGTTTAGTTACAATTGTTTCTTAAGGCTGGGAACTGTCCTCCATGACCTCTCTAGATCCTGCATCGCACTGCTGCTCATTACTTAGCTTTTACTAAGCACTCAATGTACCAGGCACTGTCAGAGTATAGAGAAAAGGTCTGATGTCAATTCGGAAATAAATATCCTCAGGAACTTTAGAAAGGGGTAGACTTTAGGGGATTTGGGCTAACAATGTTGTGATTCATAGATTATTTATTTTGTTCCTAATAATATGTCAGCCAACACTTCTGTCACACTTTATATTTTCAGAGCACATTCACACACTTCTCCAGTCCTAACAATATCCTGGTGAGGCAGGTATTCTTATTATCTTACCTATTTTACAAAGAAAAAAACAGACCCAGAAAAGTTAAGTCACTTACCAAAGGTCAAGCAGCTTGAAAGTTGCAGAGCTCTGTTTGAATCTGGGTTTTTTAAAATTCCAGAACCTGTGTTCCTTTAATGCGTATGTGGATGGCGCTTGTCTGACATACTTGATGAGTGTGATGTCTGATTCCTTATCTGTAAGAGGCTTTCTTGGTGTATTCCTAATGGTAGTATTCTAGATTTGGGTTTTTCTTTTTGCATCCTTTTATTCCACTTGAGTAATGAGTCACTTTTGGTGACTGGCCTTATTTTCACAGGTGTGCTTTTTCCTTTATTGGATCTTTCTTTTGTCTTTAAGAACAATACCGACTTTTATGTATTTTCTCCTGTCTGGACTCCATTACTCTATTGTCCAAAGTGAAAGCAAAATTGCTCCACAGAAGGAACCAGTGATGGTGACTGGTTATTTTCCTTTCAAAACATTTGATCGGCTACACTGAAATATAGAAGCTAGTATGAAAATGGGAAGCAGACAAATTTAGTTTTAGATCTCCCATTATTTACCCTGGGTTTTAATGCTTGTTATGGGACTCACTTGGAGCTCATGGTTGTGAATCATCTAGAACTTAATAACGTATTTGTTCCTACTAGATGTCGTTAACAGTAGCTTAACATGTGTACCGTGGTCCTTTTAGCCCTTTAGGTAAATAAACGCCTTCCTTGGGATTAATTAGTCATGGTTAAGATGTAATTCATCATGCAAAATACCAGAGCTGTCTTAGTGGAAAATTCTTAATGATCCAGAAATGTCTTTGTGTCCAGCTTAACTGGAATCTTGTTTATTCTTTTATGTTCCTCCATGAACTTGACGATAGTTTATAAGTCATAATTGTTTTGAGAATAGGAATGCAAAAAAAAAAAAATCTAGAGTGATTCAATAACTTGAATACATCTTGGGTTGGCAACTTTATACCATTGGTCCTTTGATCATGTCTTTTATTTAGCTCATGCTTTTAAATCTTGCCCAGATTCAAGACTATTATTACTAAAAAAGCTGCTTGGTGCTCTCTTTCCATCCCTAGCTGTCTGCTGTTCTCTTTACCTGTGAACTGTGGCTTGATGAGAGTACGTGTCCTGCAGCTCAGGAGTTGAAGGCAGGAAAGATAGGATTTTGTAACATGTATAGAAGGAGCATGGATTTTGGAGTCAACTATACTTAGCTTTAATTTCAACTCTGTTATTAACTATGTGCACGTGTATAAGTTACTTTACCTCTCTGAGCCTCTGATTCCTTATCTGTAAAAAGGCTGGTGATAATATTTTATTATACTAGACTGCTTTGAGGATTGTCTTAGACTAGGTATGCAAAATAACCACTGTATTGCCTGGTGTATTATAGACACTCAGTAGTTTGTATCCTGTGCCTCACTTTCACCTTCCTTTCCAAACATGTAGGACACAGGGATGTCCTAAATTTGTAATGCATGTACATTTCTGCATTTAGTTTTAAAATTTCACAAGTGGAGGATGAATGAGAGTTGACTTGTCAACACTTACTGTCAAAGGGATCTTGGATAATTTTTGGACTTTTTTTTTAAAAAATGCAATGTAGTTTTAGGCTATATTACTAGAAATATAGTGTTCATGTTGTGGGATATAAAACCTTTTTCCGTTTGGAAGTATGTTGTGTTCACTTCTCAGCACATCTGAGAAGCAGGTTAGTGAAGCCATTAAGAACCATATGGCCCAGGTTTGAGGTCAGACTCTGCTCCTTAAAGACTGTGCCTTGAATAAAAAACTCAATCTCTTTATCTCTACAAAGAGGGATAAGTATGGCACTCATATGGTTTGGCTGTGTCCCCATCGACATCTCATCTTGAATTTTAACTCCCACAATTCCCATGTGTCGTGGGAGCAACTCAGTAGGGGTTGATTGAATTGAGGGGGTCTCTCCTCGCCGCACTGTTCTTGTGATAGTGAATGAGTTTCACGAGATCTGATGGCTTTAAAAAGGGGAGTCCCTGCACAAGCCCTATTCTCTTGTCTGCTGCCATGTGAGATATGCCTTTCACCTTCACCTTTCACCATGAGGCCTCCCCAGCCACGTGGAATTGTAAGTCCAGTAAACCTCTTTCTTTTGTAAATTGCCCAGTCTCGGGTGTGTTTTTATCAGCAGCATGAAAACAGATTAATACGGGTACCTACCTCATAAGTATGTTTTTGCAATAAATTAATTAGTATGTGTAAACCACTTAGATTAATGCCTGGCACTAGTAAGTTCTATGTGAGTGTCACCTGTTTCCGAGGGGACTTCAGATGAAAGCAAAAAGGATGGTGGGCTGTTGGAAGTCATGATATGGAAGAAACAGTTGAAGAAATTGGAGGTGTGTAACCCAAGAAAGAACTATCGAAAGTCCTTCACCATTTAAAGGGAAATTTTATGGAAGAAGGAATAGACATTTTTTGTGTTACAGAAAAAGATGGGACTAGGATCAATGGGTAGAAATTATAAAGAGGCTGATTTTATTTTATTTTAATGGAAGGCTGTATAATAAGTAAAGCTGTTCAAAATTGCAGTGAATTGCTTTGTGAACTGGTAGAGCTCTGCATTGCACAGAGGCTTAGCAGGCTGAAGAGAGGTTCATGACTTGGGCTGGTGGAGGGAGCTCAATGACAAGTGTTCTTTTCTGCACTGCTGTCTGTTCAGATTAAGGGACTAGTGATAATCCCACACTGAAATTTGCGGGGATTTGCTAGCATGCATGAGAACTTTCTCCCTAGAATTAGGCAGCTCTTTCATGCTTTTCTTTCTTTTTCTTTTTGAGATGGAGTCTCACTCTGTTGCCCAGGCTGAAGTGCAATGGTGCGATCTCGGCTCACTGCAACCTCCGTCTCCTGGGTTCAAGTGATTCTCCTGCCTCAGCCTCCCAAGTAACTGGGACAACAGGCACAGGCCATTGTGCCTGGCTGATTTTTTATATTTTTAGTAGAG
>NW_012105364.1:1381297-1385999 GCF_000951045.1 Mandrillus leucophaeus | reverse complement strand
ACAGGCCATTGTGCCTGGCTGATTTTTTATATTTTTAGTAGAGACAGGGTTTCACCATATTGGCCAGGCTGGTCTCGAATTCCTGACCTTGTGATCCGCCCTCCTGGACCTCCCAAATTGCTGGGATTACAGGTGTGAACCACCGCACCTGGCCTCTCATGCTTTTATGGTCTATCATTTTTATTGACTATTTATCTCAGACAAATATTTATTATCTGAGACATTGTATTTCTGCTCTCATATTGCAGAAAAGAAAACAGAGCTTGGAAATAAATATTCACTGCCTGCTGTTGCTTGGCACCATGCATTCAATTCTTGAAGGAACCCAATGACTTAGATTTTATTATTGTTGGGAGACCATTCTCCTCAGATCTCTTATGTTTCTGAAGTTCTTGTGAGCCAAGCACTGATTGCCCTTTGTTTTAGGTTATTTTGCCAAGGATGTTTGTTTAGCAGACAGAGTTGGAAGATAGAGATGGTCTCTCACTCCAGAGCAAGGGGCAGGTGTGTTTCCAGTCCAGTCTCGGAGCTTAGATTCGGTTTTTGGAGCTTGGAGTTCTTCTCCAGGAGCTGCCTACGTGGGCAGGCTTCTCTTTGGGCCCATCTACCTAACCTTTGTGGGACTCGGGGGCGAGGGGAACCGATGTGAACATGCTGCACTTACGCCGCTTGCTGTGCTATGAGTGTGATCAAGTCTTCTGGACTTGAGGAGCTCCAGGAGTTTTGTGTCTTCTGCCAGCACCTGTGAAACTTTGGCTAACCTCTTAGCTTGCAAGTAGGATAAAATCTCAGCCTTCACCATTCTTGACATTAAGGAGGAATAAAGTGAGAACCAGAGAGTTTAAACCTAATGCCCAGGTTAAGTGATCTAGTATTTGGGGGCGGTGGGGTTTTAACTTTTGTCTTCAGAGGGTGTACTTTTTATTGTATTGTGGAAAAACGCTACTGCCTTTGCTGCTGCTACTACTACTGTTATTGCTAGAACAATAATAGCTAACGACAACAACCAACATTTGTTGAGTGCTAATGACATACCAGGCCTTGTTTGATCTCATTTAATTCTCACTAACAACCCTATGTGGAAGGTATCTTAGTATTTTCACTTTATAGATGAGCAAAATGAGATGCTATTACTAAGGTCATGAGTAGTCAGTATGGTGGAGCCACGATTCTAACCCAGGCAGCTTTACTCTGCCTGAAGAGACACCACTCTGTAGCTGTTAGGAGTGCAATCTGAAAGCAGACCAACCTGGGTTTTAAATCCCCATACTATTCCTAACCTTCATTGTGTGAGGTGGTGTAAATTAATGTAACCTCTTTAAATCTCAGCTGTTTCATCTGTAAAAAGAGGGGAGGGAATAATAATAGGACCTACTCCAAAGGCCTGTTATGAGGATTAAACATACATTCTATAAAATGTGCAACACAGCTGGCTCCTGGCAGCTAGTAAGCCTCTCTAAATATTAGAGGCTATTATTATTTTTATTATCATTGCTGCCTTTTCTCTAATTAAAAAAAAAAAAAGCTTTAATAGTTTTGCACTCTGAGTTCTGTAATGTAAATATTTTTCACTAAAGACAAAATATTATTCATCCCAGTTTACATCAAGAGGATACATTTCAAATATGGGGCAAAGCTGGCACAGGGTATTTCTTACATAAATATTTTCTTGAAAAAGGAAAATAGGAGGCAAACCCCCCAGTAGACCCAATTTACTCTCTAATCTTCATTTTAGTAACCCTTTCTATTCCCTAAATAACTCCTAATGATCCAGTAATGTGTTCACAGTGACAGCTGATGCCAGAGAAGGTGTCCTCTCTGGGCCTGACATTTTCCTTAATGGTAATTCTAACTAGTTAAGGTAAACAATGTGAAATGTTATATTTTTTCCACAAATGGTAGTGGAGCAGAAATCATGAAAAGCCTTGTAAAGATGGCAAACTGATCTAGTGTAGCTTTGACAATTCTGTGACTGCTGTTACAAGGGGAAATAATGGAGTTAAACATCTAGGAACCCTTACCTTTGGGACAGTTGATAAATTGAAGGCATTTTCTGATTGTGCTTTACTTTAGATTAACAGCCTGGAAGTTTCAGATTTAAAGAGCAAAGTTGTGTATCATTAAAACAACAAGAAGACATGATACATGCTAAGCTGCTCTGTACCCAAATATTGCAAGTAATCTTGGTAGCTCTATTTTTGAAGCCCAGTTTAGCTTACATTCTCCACTCTGATTTACTTTAATAGTCAAACACTTGGGTGGTATTCTCTATCTGCAAGAAACCTTGGAAGTAATCTGGTTTAGGATCACCAGTTTACAGATGAGGAAACAGGATCTCTCATGTAAAGGCTTTAAATCAAGTCTTGCAGTTCCCAGTAGTGTTCCTTTCCGGAGCATCCCACACTGTCCTTAGTGGCTTTTGCACTTCCCTTCTTTGCCTTCGTTCCTGCCATCCCCCTACCCGTATTCATGATATAGCTGATCTTTTGGCATCCCTAACACCTAACAAAAAGAATTATAAAATTCTTTTTGGAGGTTAGATTGAAGTCAAAGACTGGCCTGAATTTCCCTATAAATTGAAAAAGGAGTTTTATATATTGTGTGGCTCATGAATTAAGATCCTAGGGTCTAAATGACAGTTCAGAGCAGACTATTGTACAGTATTTTGCTTGCAAATATCTAGAAGTGGATATATGATTAATTTGCTGACAGACCATCTCTGAAAGCAGTTCTAATGATGGACTTATAATTGATGGTATCCATCATTGAGAACCTAAAATATCCCCCTCCCTAAATTAAAAAAGATAAATGAAATAAACTAGGCTGAATGTATAAGCTGACAAATCTGAGGGAATTTAATGAAACTCTAAATTACCACAGCCAACAGATAAGAGGAAAAGGTTCCTTTGTTACTGATTATAATACTAAATTAAAAAAAATTGTCCGAGAAAGATAGTAGAGGAAACAAAGATCTGTGTTCCATGTATCAAACGAAGTTATTGAAATATTTTTAATAAGTATATCTATCTCATTCCCTGGTTATTGTTGATTCGTATCAATCTTGTTAGTGCTGTTTGAAGACTAGTAAGTGCAGGAACTGTCCTGTAGGATACCTTAGATGACTGCTGTTGTAAGAGATTTTAAAATTAATATGACCTTATTTCCAGACTGCTGGGGGCTCCATACCAAATTCAGGTCATTCAAATGAGCTTTTTGGAAGGTGGTTCCTCAGTGTATAAGTAATTGTATCCATTACTCTGCTTTCAGCTATGTATGAAAAAGACCAGCTGAAAGTGACTTAAACAATAGATATTTATTATCTCCCCTAACAAGAAGTCCTGAGGTAAGGCCGCTGCAGGGCTGCTTTGGTGGCCAAGGACATAGTGATAGCTTGGCATTCCTCCTGGTTTTTCCTTCCACGGTTACTCAGACACATGGCTGAAGTGTCTGAGTATCTTATCTTTGTACAGTGATACCTAGGGTTGGGAAAGGGACCTTTTCTTGTTATTATTCTTGCAGAAAATTGTTCCTAGTACTTCCTTAGGTCTGTCTCATTGACCAGACTTGTCACTGATAAGGAGAATGGAACAGTTCACTCAAATCAAGAGTTACCCAGTCTCTTGAACCGTTCATGCCTGCCTGCTAGCTGATTAAAATCAGTTCTAATGCCAGTGACAGAAGAGAAGGGCCCCTTGGATAGGCAACAACAAATCCACTTAGATGGGCTATTGGAATTTACTGTGAAGGAAGTTTTGTGTTTTGTGTTTGTAACTTATTTCATTTCCTAGTTAGTAAGATGAACGTGCTTCACCTTTCTTTTGCATTTTACTTTCAAGTTTTACTCAGCTTGATATACTCTCTGCCTTCACCAGGACTCTGTCTACTAGTGACGATGTCGAAGACAGGGAAAATGAGAAGGGTCGCCTTGAAGAAGCCTACGAGAAATGTGACCGTGACCTGGATGAATTGATTGTGCAGCACTACACAGAATTGACGACAGCCATTCGCACATATCAGAGCATCACAGAGCGCATCACTAACTCCCGAAATAAAATAAAGCAGGTATTCCTCCCTTCTTGTCCGGTGATGGCAGCACTTCCTGTCAGTATAGGCGTTGCAGCTTGGAGAGGAGCCATGGTAGTGGCTAATGGTCCTTAATAAGTGATTCAAAATGCCGCTTTTCAGGAGTTCTGCAGGTGTCTGGAAAGGCTTGCTGGGAAAGACCACAGAAGGCATCCTCGACTGATTTCTCCCCTCCCCTGTGTCTTATCCTTGGTTCTGCCATTATTTCTCACTGCAGTGTGGAATGAGACAAGCAAAATGGCCTCCATTTGCTTGTGTCTTACGGTCCATCCCTAACAAACTAGTAGGTGTACTGGCCCTTGTATTCTCCATTCTCATTCTAGCAGTTATTCCTGTACTTCACACATCTAAACAACAAAGCCTAATATTTGGACCATTGAGTCAGTGCCTATTCTGCATCTTAGTGGCTGACCTATTTACACTCACATGAGTTGGAAGGCAGCCAGCTGAATACCCTTTTATCGGAATCTAAACCACAGAAGAGAGTATGTCTCCTACATTGAAGTTGGTTTTGATTTGCCTGCATTTATTGTGCATTCTTGGTATTTTTTGTGAAGTGAAGAAAATTTAACCTACAGATTATTTAAACATAAAATGAAATGTTTATGAAAACAATTTT
>NW_012105364.1:1378499-1380502 GCF_000951045.1 Mandrillus leucophaeus | reverse complement strand
TTCTTTCTCCCCTTCTCTCTCTTCTCCTACCCCATCTTGCTCCCCACCCCCACTTTCTTCCTTTTGCATTAGGTCCTAGAGAAAAATCTTGGTTCTTGGGTACTATGTCTTTTGTACCTAAAGGATAAAATGGTTTTGTAAGGAGTATTTTCATAATTGGCCAAAGGATGAACTGATCAAATAAGGGTTATGTAGTATAACATTATAGTTATGTGGTTTTTAACTGTGTATTTTGAGATCACTCCTTTAATACCGCTCAGTACTACCCTGTGATAAATAACAATAATTGCCACCACTTACTGAATGAACACTGAGTCTTTGCAAGGGATGATTATGTCCTATCATCTCAATGAATTTAGAATTTGAACTCTAATCTCCCTGATTCTAAAGCATTTGATGCTGATTTTCAGGCATTTTTAAGGCAGCAGAAACTTTTTTTTTTGGGTGATATTTTGCAGAATACCAACATATCAATCATTAGGAGAGGCAATGCTCTCCTCTTATTTGGTTTTGGGGTGAGAGGTCCAAAGCATCATGCTTGGTTCTCCCCACCACTGTGGGACTGAGGGATGCATAGACCGTGATTTAAAATTCACTGCCCTATGCTATCAGATTGGTTAGGGGACTGTCTGACCTGTATCTGCCCAGTAACAGCTGTGCATATGGCATCTTCATGTTTTGTTTTGTGTCCATTAGATCTTACATTATGATTTTGTAAGCAGATATATAAATTATGCTTCTACAAATACTGATGATATATGACTTTCAATGTCTAAGAGTGTAGTTCCAGAATCAGTATGCTCTTAACCTTTTTGGAAGCCACATGTTGACCTCACTACATTTTAAAATTAACTGGGCTTTTTTTTTTTTTTGAGACGGAGTTTCATTCTTGTTGCCCAGACTGGAGTGCATTTGTGCGATCTCAGCTCACCTCTACCTCCACCTCCCGGGTTCAAGTGATTCTCTTGTCTCAGCCTCCCGAGTAGCTGGGATTACAGGCATGCGTCACTACGCCTGGCTATAACTGGGCATTTTTGAAAGGGATACTATAAATGTTTGCCTTTACAAGTGCTGAGTTCATCCTATGGATTTATCTGTGAAACTAGGTAAAGTTATAGATCACTTGCTCTAGATTTAAAGTAAACTGTAGTCCATTTTGACCCAATATACTAAGCTCAGGAGGGGTCAATGAATGTATAGAGCTGCTGACCTTCTGGCTTTGCCTCGGGTAATCACAGCAAAGGTGAAGGACCTCATGGTATTTGAGTTATCTGATTAGTCTGATTGACTGAAAAGACATTGTCCTTAACTCACGGGAAGCACCAGCAGTGATTTCTGCATTGCTTCCCATCACTCTGAGTCAATAGCATCTTTGCTGCAAACAAACAATGTTCTCCTGATATTGAAAAAGAGCCTCATCTTGATCATTTCACATTTGTTTTAGTGGCCACATTTCTGACCGTCCTCATTTTCAGTATGCTAGAGTTTTGAGCAAAAGAAAATAACAAAACTTTATTATATCTGATAGTTGTCAAGAAAGTAAATGTCATACTATTCTGGGTTATGAATTAACTTCAGTATTGGGAAGAGAAATAAAGGGTCAAAGCTCTTTTCAAAAGAGCCTTTAATAATTGATTAATGGGAAAATAAAAGTGTTGGGGGAAAACGAAAATGAATTTGTTTTTGACAATTTTGTACCATGACAGTCCATTTCTTATCACCAAGGAAACACTGATGTTTTCTCACTAATCTTTTCTTGTCATTTTTGGCTTTTAATTGCACTTTGGATTATATATGAAATATAGGTATGTATTTTTTTAAAGTGAAAACATGGATGATTCAGTAACGTTTGGGCTATGTTATCTCAGAGCCAAGCAAGATGCTGAGAATGTGTAGATCTGAGTTGAAATTTTCTTTGTGTTCTCTGCCAAAATAATAAGGATTCATGTAGCAAATATCTGTTGAGTGCCCGCTACGTTGCTGGTTCTGTTTTAGGTGCTAGA
>NW_012105364.1:1372226-1376854 GCF_000951045.1 Mandrillus leucophaeus | reverse complement strand
GAGTCACCGATGCCTCGACCTCCCAGACTCAGGTGATCCTCTTGCCTCAGCCTTCTGAGTAGTTGGGACCATAGGTGCGTTCCACCATGCCTGGCTAATATTTGATTTTTTTGCAGAGACTGGGTCTCCGTATGTTGCCCAGGATGGTCTCATACTCCATCAAGTGATCCTTCTGCTTTGGTCTCCTAAAGTGCTGGGATTAGAGGTGTGAGCCACTGTGCGTGGCCTACACGTCTCATTTTTTGACATTACTTTCATATGTTGATTTATATTATATTGGTAGATTCTATGTTTTTGAGTATAAAAATGAGCTGACAGATGGATTTAACTTTCTTCCCTGATGGTCCAAGCTTTTTATTAAAAAAATTAATTATTGATTTATTTTAGAGATAGGGTTTCACTCTGTTGTCCAGGCTGGAGTGCAGTGGTGCCATCATAGCTCACTGCAGCCTCAAACTCCTGAGCTCAAGGGATCCTCCTGCCTCAGCGTCTTGAGTAGCTGGGATTACAGGCACTCACCACCATGCCTAGCTAATTTTAAAATTGTTTTTGTAGAGTCGAGATCTCAACAGAAGGCTCATAGGCTCAGCCTTGATACCATGTACAATTGATCAGGTCAAGTAATGTGGACGATAAGCAAAATAATTGGGCAGTTCTATTACTTTTGAATGCATTGTAAAATTTCTCAAAATGAGATGTTATTGCGTTGGTAAACCTCCAATTCCATAGGTCTTGCCAGTTCTCTCATAATAATGACCGACTGGCTTATTATAGCAGCAGCACCAAAATAGATGGATATGAGTTGAGACAAATTGGGGATTTGGGCCAAATGGATTGGTGTGTTTCTCTATGGTGTACTAGGTGAATGAGATGACCTCAGATTTCTTTAAAGTTACAGAGTAGTCTAATGCTTATCGCTGGAGCAGGGTAGGTTGAAGGGAGATACCTGGCTTTGTTGTAATGTGCAAACAAACACTTAACATTTCGTCCCAATTTTGACCACCTTGTTGGTACTAGATCAAGTTTTGAATCTCATTTTTCTTGCCTATAATGAGAAATAACTGTACACAATTATTCAAGTGAAGTTGTTAGGGCTTAATCATTGAGTAATGAAACATTTATTATTTAATATATACCTAAAATAATTCTGGCTTTTAAATGAGATTATACCTTGAAAGGTAGAATTGGAACGAGGAATAGCCTTAATATTAAAAATGTCCTAGTAGAACAACAAGGTTTGGTAGGAAGTTATTTACAGCCCAAATATAAGATGGAAAATTCTAGCCACTTGTATGAGAAAGGGAGAAGGCCTTTGGTTTCCAGAAATGGACATGCTAAACAGTGGGTAATAATGAGATGTAATTTTAAATGTGTGCAGCACTCTAGAGCACATTAATGCAGTCGCAGAAACCATGAGGTGATCTTTCCATTAAGTTCAGGTATGTGTATTTGTGTACTGTATTTAGGCTCTGCAGCTCAAAGGAACGTATTGGAAAGCATTGAGGGGAGCCTCTCAGAATTTCAGACCTTAGAATGGCAACTGAAAAAACCCGGGGAAAGAAAGCACAGGCAATACAAGTTTGAAGGTAATTTAAAAATGATCTATAGTTCTAAAAGGCTTTTAAACAGAACAATGAATGGTATTTCCAAGGTTTGTTCTTTCTAGGTGCTTTCTGTAAGACTCCATGGAAAAAATTGGGTTGGTCTCTTATGGCAGGAGAAAACCTATGATAGTGCTTATATGTAGATTTACTTTTGCCAACAAAATTCAACAAAAACAAAGAACACATCTCAATATTTTATACTCTTAAAATTAAGAATGATGTCAACACATTAATTTTCATTTACTATCCTTGCCTCATAGAGAATTTTTCAGAATATTTCTAGTCTATAGTTTCAATGAGCTGTTTGCACATTGTTGTATTTTATTACAGATAATATGCATACGCAGAGGCATTCCTTCACTTCTTTATCTTTTCCTTGCTCTAAATTCAGTACTTTTCTTTTCTTTTGTTTGTTTTGGAAACAGAGCCTCTTCTCTGTTGCCCAAGCTGGAGTGCAATGGTACGATCTCGGCTCACTGCAACCTCCGCCTCCCGGGTTCAAGTGATTCTCCTGCCTCACCTTCCAAAGTAGCAGGGATTATAGGTACCCACCACCACACCTAGCTAATATTTATATTTTTTAGTAGAGTTGGGGTTTCACCATGTTGGCCAGGCTGGTCTTGAACTCCTGACCTCAGGTAATCTGCCCAACTTGACCTCCCAAAGGTCTGAGGTTACAGGCAAGAGCGATCACGCTCAGCCAGATTCAGTACTTTTCTGATTTTATGACTTAAAAGTTATGACCTTCCCCAGGCCTGTGTGTATCAGCCCCTCTCTCTCTATATATCTCTCTGGTCTTCCTCTCACAAATGCTAAGGCAGTTTTATTCAAAGCCCCACTTTGCTTTTCTAACCCCTTTATCTTTTCCAAGAGAGGACTGCAAAAATCTCAACTTCTCTGCCGTCTGTATCATCTCACATTTCTATTCACAATAGCCTCTTGAGCCGTGTTTTCCTTCTTTTCTCCTTTTCTAATAGTCTCTAGTTAGGGTGACTTGTAGTTTTTGTGAAATTCTAGCTATTGCTGAACAGGTGATTATGAGCAACTGTGAAGTTACTAAAACTCTGAGAAAGCAAAGGAAATTTGTCTCTGACTTGATGTCGTGGTTTGAACAACCTGACTTTCATGCATTTGTTTAAGGAAGAAACGGAGTAACATAATTTTTCAATCTTAATTATACTTATACATTAAATAGAATGAAATGAAAATACTGTCATCACATTTATAAAAGTAGAACCGAGTTTTGAGAAATAAATGATTCAGTGTTATTTGATACTTTTCTAACATTTGAATGTTATTATTCATTGATGGGTATAGCCCTGTTTCTTCCCATTAAAAAAAAACTTTATTTTTTAATTTTAAAAAATTGACAAAAATTACATATGTTTGTAGTAGACAGCATGATGTTTTGAAATACACATACATTGTGGAATGGCTAAACCAAGCTAATTAACATACACATCACCTCACATGCTTGTCAGTTATTTGTGGTGAGAATACTTAGAATCTACCTTTTCATCAATTTTCAAGCATACAATACATTGTTATTAACTGTAGTCACCGTGTTGTACAATGGGTTTCCTGAACTTACTGCTCATGTCTAACTGAAGTATTGTATCATTTGACCAACATCTTCTCAACCCGTCCTCTCACTCCGAGCCCCTGGTAACTACTGCTCTACTTTCTGCTTCTATGAGTTTGACTATTTTAGATTCTACATGTAAGGGAGATGATGCAATATTCATCTTTCTGTGTCTGGCTGATTTCACTTAACATAATGTCCTCCAGGTTCATCCGTGTTGTTGCAAATGACAAGAGTTCCTTTTGTTTTTGAGACAGGGTCGCACTCTGTTGTCCAGGCTGGAGTAAATGACGCGATCTTGGGGCTCACTATAGCCTCGACTTACTGAGCTCAGGCGATCCTCCCACCTCAGTCCCTCCGCTATCTGGGACCACAGGTGCATGCCACTATGCCCAGCTAATTTTTTGTGGAGATGAGTTTTCACCAGGTTGCCCAGGCTGGTTTCAAACCCCTGGGCTCAAGCGATCTACCCACCTCAGGCTCCCAAAGTGGTGGGATTACAGGTGTGAGCCACCATGCCCGAACAGATTTCCTTCTTTTTAAATGCTGAATGGCATTCCATTGTGCTTATACCATATTTCTTTTTTCATTCATCTGTTGATGGACACTTAGGCTGCAGTGATCACGGGAGTGCAGATATCTCTTTGACATATTGACTTCAATTCCTTTTGATATAGACCCTGTAGTGAGATTGTTGGATCATATGGTAGTTCTGTTTTTTCATTTTTTGAGGAAACTCCATACTATTTTCCACAGTGGCTGTATTTTCCATCTTTATTGAGGTATAGTTTACGTACAGTAAAATGCCATATTTTCAGAGTGCAGTGCAATGAGTTTTGGCAAACGTATATATCACTGAATGTGTTACCATCACCCCAGAGTTCTCTCCTGCCTCTTTGCAGTCGGTTCTCTCTCACATCCTGCTCCAAGCAACTACTGATTTGAATTCTGGCGCTATAGATTAGTTTCGCCTGTTCTGGAACTTTGTATGTTATGCCCCCTTTTGTGTCTAGCTTCTTTTGCTTGGCATAATGTTTTTGTGATTCTTCATTATTTCTTCCTTTTTGTGGCTGACTGACCCTATCCCCCAACTTCTAAAATAACATTTTTTACGACTGTGACTTTCTAATCATAAAGCAGAAACCTCAGGGCAATTTAGTATTAAAAGTTCCTGTAGTTTTTTTGGTCTGTAGCTTTGTTACCTCAGTTTAGAGAATCTTGGTGTGGTCATTTTCTACACAGACTGATGCCAATTGTTTACCCCCAACAAATTCTACTTCACTTTTCTTTCCATGTAGTAAGCAAAAGTGAGTGAGCTGATTACATTGTACATATCCTAGTGTGAAATGACACAATTGTCTTTTTCCAATCAGATAGGAGTTTGCCAAGCTTTACTGACACCCTGTAAGTTTGTCCCCCACTCTCGATCAAGAGCCTAGTTG
>NW_012105364.1:1369739-1372176 GCF_000951045.1 Mandrillus leucophaeus | reverse complement strand
TGGTTTCAAACCCCTGGGCTCAAGCGATCTACCCACCTCAGGCTCCCAAAGTGGTGGGATTACAGGTGTGAGCCACCATGCCCGAACAGATTTCCTTCTTTTTAAATGCTGAATGGCATTCCATTGTGCTTATACCATATTTCTTTTTTCATTCAGCTGTTGATGGACACTTAGGCTGCAGTGATCACGGGAGTGCAGATATCTCTTTGACATATTGACTTCAATTCCTTTTGATATAGACCCTGTAGTGAGATTGTTGGATCATATGGTAGTTCTGTTTTTTCATTTTTTGAGGAAACTCCATACTATTTTCCACAGTGGCTGTATTTTCCATCTTTATTGAGGTATAGTTTACGTACAGTAAAATGCCATATTTTCAGAGTGCAGTGCAATGAGTTTTGGCAAACGTATATATCACTGAATGTGTTACCATCACCCCAGAGTTCTCTCCTGCCTCTTTGCAGTCGGTTCTCTCTCACATCCTGCTCCAAGCAACTACTGATTTGAATTCTGGCGCTATAGATTAGTTTCGCCTGTTCTGGAACTTTGTATGTTATGCCCCCTTTTGTGTCTAGCTTCTTTTGCTTGGCATAATGTTTTTGTGATTCTTCATTATTTCTTCCTTTTTGTGGCTGACTGACCCTATCCCCTAACTTCTAAAATAACATTTTTTACGACTGTGACTTTCTAATCATAAAGCAGAAACCTCAGGGCAATTTAGTATTAAAAGTTCCTGTAGTTTTTTTGGTCTGTAGCTTTGTTACCTCAGTTTAGAGAATCTTGGTGTGGTCGTTTTCTACACAGACTGATGCCAATTGTTTACCCCCAACAAATTCTACTTCACTTTTCTTTCCATGTAGTAAGCAAAAGTGAGTGAGCTGATTACATTGTACATATCCTAGTGTGAAATGACACAATTGTCTTTTTCCAATCAGATAGGAGTTTGCCAAGCTTTACTGACACCCTGTAAGTTTGTCCCCCACTCTCGATCAAGAGCCTAGTTGGGTGTTGTATGACATAAAATTTATTTTTAATTGTTTCCATGGTAACCATTACACATAGAGGAAAAAGCTGAGAACTATATTAGCAAGGTGATATGAGCAGGATATCAGAAATCAAGATTCTAACAGATTTGAACTAAGATTTAAAATGGAATGATTTAATAGCTGGAGTCCTTAACCTAGAGACTAAGAACTACAGTAGAATCTAGGAATGGCTTTTAGAGATATGCTTTTTTTTTTTTTTGCGATGGAGTCTTGCTCTGTCACCCAGGCTGGAGTGCAGTGGTGCGATCTCAACTCACTGCAAGCTCCGCCTCCCTGGTTCATGCTATTCTCCCACATCAGCCTCCGGGGTAGCTGGGACTACAGGCGCCCGCCACCACGCCCAGCTAATTTTATTTTTGTATTTTTAGTACAGAGGGGGTTTCACCTTGTTAGCCAGGATGGTCTCTATCTCCTGACCTCGTGATCTGCCCGCGTTGGCCTCCCAAAGCCCTGGGATTACAGGTGTGAGCCACCGCGGCCGGCCAGAGAGATATGTTTAAAAGTCAAATAAAGCCGCAAATGATGATAAAAGACTGGACTCTCCTACCTCATCCTACCCCAGTCCCAGTTCTAACATCTCAGAGGTGCCGACTTTTTTAGTTTTTCTTTTTTAGGTATTTCTATTTCTAATAGTATGCCTGTGCTGTGTGTGTTTTTTTCTTAAATGTTACGTATTAACTTCCAATTACGGAAGATGAGGCCTTAGCCCGCTTCCCAGTCTCTCCCCATCCTACCACATCCTCTTCCTTCATCCTCTCTATATAGTTGTATTCTAGTTTTGGTTAAATAGATGATCAGTGCTTGCCTTTTTATAACTACACTAACATGTACATCTAAGCCATACAGCACACTGTGATTATGTTTTTTCTTGTGTGCACATGTTGTTGTTTTCCTGGAGTTGCTGATTGGATAGTCCTGTTACCTTTCTTCTGTATTGTGTTTCCTGGATCCCTTGTTTCTTCTCTTCTGTTTTCTCTTGTAGTGGTGGAACACATTCTTCAGTAGTTTGCTGAGATATGGTGCATACAAAGTTGAGTTTTTGAGAGCTTGCAAGCCTGAAAACGTCTTTATTCTTTCCTTATACTTGATTGATAGTTCTTCTGGGAAATAATTCTTTTCTTAAAATTTTGAAGGTTTATCGTTCCTTTGTCTTGTAGCTTTTAATGTTGCTGCTGAGAGAAATCTGATGTCATTCTGATTCACAAGCCTTTGTATAGGTCCTGGTTTTTCCTTTTTTTCTTTGACAGCTTTTGTGATTGTCTCTCTATCCCTTGTGTTCTTATATGTCAGAATAATGTGTCCTGACTTGGGCCTTTTTGCCTTCCATTTTCTTGAGTACTTGGTGTGCCTTTTCAATCTGAAAACTTATGTCTTGGCATGTTCTGGCATTT
>NW_012105364.1:1367546-1369119 GCF_000951045.1 Mandrillus leucophaeus | reverse complement strand
TTTTTTCTCCACTCCATTTTTTTCACTTTTTCTTCCTTGGAACTCCTATCTGGTAAGTGTTGGACCTTTTGGATCAATCCCATTGTTTTGTTTTACCTCCTATCTCATTTTTTGGTGTTTTCCTATTTGGAGATTTCCTCAAGGATACCTTCTAACCTTTCAATTTGATTTTTAAAATTTCTGTTTTAATTTCTAAGAGTTGTTTTTCTTTTCTTGAAAATGTTTGTATCATTCTGTCCTTGGTTAATTGATGTAATAGCTTCTTTTATTTTTCCTAAGGATGTTAATTATCGTTTAACAAAATTATCTTTCCTGCAGTTTCTGTTCCCTCATGTCCTGCTTCAGTAATTTTCTCTTTTTGTTTTGATGCCCGTCATTCCATTCTGCAGGCTTTCTGTGAATGTCTGGTGATCCTTGGCTAACCATTTGTATGTAAGAGGCAGGCACTACAAAGCTGATTGGAAGCTCAGAACATATTATGGAGCTTGTCCATAATGATTGTTGGGTAGGGACTCAGCAGTTTCTTCCTTGAATCGTCAGATGTCACTATCTGTATAAGCCTTTTCACTTGGACCAGTTGACTTTCCCAAGGGAGAAGCCATATGTCTCCTGTGTTGGGGTGAAAAGTCAAGCTGCCAGTGTTTTGGAGCCTAACTGTTGACAGAGACCGAGGGTCCATGGGGGCTGAGGATCATACTGTTTAATAGGTCCTACTTTGTCTTTATCCTCCTGTTTTCTGTGTAGTGTCTCATGCCCTCCGCTCAACCATACCTGACATTTCCTTGTCTAGATCCTTTCCAATTCAGTTGCTCCCAATTTGGCCAATGCTGTGGGGAGGGAATTGCCTATGTGTGTGGCTTGATGGAGATTTGGGGCTCAAAATACTCCTATGGAAACTTTTAACCCAGTACCCCTGCCTTTAGTATACTTGGTGCCTCCTTTTTGGTATTAGCAAATCCTGCTCCAGGCTAAGGTTTTCAGATTTCTCTGGCCTGCTAATTTAGTTGCCTACTGTCCATCTTCTTGCTAACTTCCACAGTTTTGTTATCATCTCTTATTTGCTGCTGTTCTTCTCTGTTCTCTCTTTTTATGCTTAAAAAAATTTCTTTGCTATTACTTTGGTGGGATTGCAGGAAGGAGTAGAAATAATTGGAATTATCTTCATCAGATTTTCAAAGAGTTCTATGACCCCCCAAATTAATAATCAGTCTATTATACTTATGAAGAGAGGTTACAAGGTCTTCTTATTCAAGACTTTTTTTTTTTTTTTAACATGGGAGAGTTTCATAGAAACATGATTTAGGTGTTGTCATGAAGTTGTAGGAAGGGATTAGGTGCTTTCTCAAGAAACCTTTTAATCTTGGTATTTTATCCTCATATTTTCCATACTTGTTGGATGAATGTTGAAATTTAGTTTTGTAATCACCAGAGGCATAGTGTCAGTGAATATTTTCATCACCACATCAAATCTTGTGGAAGAACAATACAGATTTTCAGTTATCAAAAGTATGGTAGACTCTGCGCTGATGGACATGTCCCATGTATTGATGAAGGTTTGGATTATACAGGTGGG
>NW_012105364.1:1363958-1366361 GCF_000951045.1 Mandrillus leucophaeus | reverse complement strand
GCATGTCCTGAACTTGCTGGATGAAATTGAGAATATCAAGCAAGTGCCTCAAAAACTGGAACAGTGCATGGCCAGCAAACACTATCTCAGTGCCACTGACATGCTGGTAAGAGAACAGCCTCTGCTAAGGGTCATTTTTGTTAAGATGTAAAAGCACTCTCTTTTGTTCTCTCTGAATCCTGTAATGCGTGTAGCACATTACAAACTGCCCTCTTGGGATGCATGAGCCCTTGCAGGTGAAGCCTGGCTGGTTCTCTTTCTAATTCCAGTGTTTGAAATGGTAGGTGATTATTATTTATGTATTATCTGCCTTTGTAACAATGGGAAGAAATATAATAGTAAGAAACCAGTACTTAAATCAGGTTAGAATGGTAATGAGAGGTGTTTTTTAACTTCAGAGGAAAATAGTTAATGAATCCAATTTTAAAGAATGAAATCTATATAATACAGAACTTCTGAAGATTTATAGACTAGTGTTCCACACATTGTTTGAAGAAATTTTTACATTAGGGCTTTGTTCTTTTCCTTGAAATTGATAAGAAATAAAATTTTGGGAGACTAATGCTGGAAGCAACTTTATTGAGCAAGAGTACTCCACAATCTAGCCTTTAGCTTCTGTCTTAGTCCTTTGTGTATGCTCCTTTTTGAATTGCTGAAAGTTCCCAGAAGGATGCAGTTGGTGGTTCATGTGGCTGAGTGTCAAGAAGATGAATAAAAAATAGAAACACAGAGTTTGCTCCCTAATAATCCTAACTTTCCCAGGGCCTCTGGCTCTTAGAGAGGGCTGCTCTTTCCCCCTTCCCTTCTACCCACCCAGTCCCACTTCCATCTCATTCAGAGTTGGCTAAGGAAGCTCTCTATAGGAGCTCTCAGCAGCAGATGGGCTGTATTTGAATTGTTGTTTTTTTCTTCCTCACAGTAGGTGTTTCACCTTTACTGTTGTTTCACCAAATTAGATTGGCTTTAACACTGGAAAAAACACTGAGGGGAATTGGTAGAGACACAGATTAAATGCTGTAAGTGGTTTTAATTCATTCAGACTTCCAAGAAGAATTTGGCTAAAAGTCCTTCATAAGAAGCTTTTTAAGGAAATTTGGTAACCAAGGAGTGAGAAGTGCCATGATATTCTATGAGATATTAAAACCTGGTTATGTGATAAGACTGAATGGTCAGTTTCCACAGTGGAAGGAGATGAATAATGGTTGGCCCTTGGCTGGGAGTTTGAGGCTGCAGTGAGTCATGATCGTGCCGCTGTACTCCAGCCTGGATGATAGAGCAAGACTCTGTCTCAAAAAGAATCCCAAAAAGCAACAAAAAAAGATTGACTCTTGGGAGTGACAAAAGAATTGGTTATTTTCAGCATCTTATTCAAAGTGGCTTCTTCTTTAGTAATAATGACTATAGGGTGTCTGGTAGAAAAAAATTACTTTTCACCTTTAGTGTTGATTTATGCATTATGAATGCATACTTGTGTTAAATCATCAAGATTCAGCAATCAGATAAGCATGTATATATTTGTGTAGCAAATATACATCTATTTGAATCACGATTTTTTGGAGTGGGCTTGCTTTTAAGTAAGTGCCACAGATTAAAATAGGTTGTTAGAATTTATTTGTTAATTATGTTCATTTAGGATTTCAGATTTTTGTGTAATGGTCTTTGTAGGGCTAATTTATTTACTTAAGGGCTAATCAATTTATTTACTTAAAGGCTAATCAATAATGAATACTCTTCCTTTTTTTCTAACATATTTTCCTCAAGACTCATTGAATAACTTCTTTAAATTCTTGGTTGTAAGTTACAGAAATTCACCTCTAGCTAGCTTAAGTGAAAATAATTGTTTGACTCATGTAACCAGTCTGCCAAAGGAACAAGAGTGTATGTGGAATGTCACCTGTGTGTTTTCTCTGCATACCCTCTTCATTGTTCTGTTGAAGACTGGTCTCTTCATGTGTGAGGGAGGAGGTTGGGTATTGAGAGAAAACAGGGGGCATAGGCTATGTCTACATCTTTCCACCTTTACAGAAGAAAATGCTCTTTTTTTTCCCCCCATAATTTAGAATTCTAGGGTTAGGAGCTAGATTGAGCCAGGTTGGGTATGATAATCATCAATAAAACTATCTGGTTGGGGCAGTGGGGGGTGGAATGGGGAGGAAGAACAGTCATGTCCAGAAAAGAGTGAGTGTGTAAGACACATTTTCTGGAGGTTTTGTTTTGTTTTCCGTTTGGTTGTTTATATATTCTAGATACTAATTCTTCTTGTCTGAGAGATGGATTGCAAATATCTTGTCCCAATTGGGGATTTATCTTTTTCCTTTGTTTGCAGTGTCTTTGTTATAAAGAAATTAAAAATTTTAATGCAAAACAATTTCTCAGTATTTTTTGTTATGTGATTTTTTTTTT
>NW_012105364.1:1360438-1362918 GCF_000951045.1 Mandrillus leucophaeus | reverse complement strand
CTGGCCTGCTAATTGAGTTGCCTACTGTCCATCTTCTTGCTAACTTCTACAGTTTTGTTATCATCTCTTATTTGCTGCTGTTCTTCTCTGTTCTCTCTTTTTATGCTTAAAAAAATTTCTTTGCTATTACTTTGGTGGGATTGCAGGAAGGAGTAGAAATAATTGGAATTATCTTCATCAGATTTTCAAAGAGTTCTATGACCCCCCAAATTAATAATCAGTCTATTATACTTATTAAGAGAGGTTACAAGGTCTTCTTATTCAAGACTTTTTTTTTTTTTTTTTTTTTAACATGGGAGAGTTTCATAGAAACATGATTTAGGTGTTGTCATGAAGTTGTAGGAAGGGATTAGGTGCTTTCTCAAGAAACCTTTTAATCTTGGTATTTTGTCCTCATATTTTCCATACTTGTTGGATGAATGTTGAAATTTAGTTTTGTAATCACCAGAGGCATAGTGTCAGTGAATATTTTCATCACCACATCAAATCTTGTAGAAGAACAATACAGATTTTCAGTTATCAAAAGTATGGTAGACTCTGCGCTGATGGACATGTCCCATGTATTGATGAAGGTTTGGATTATACAGGTGGGCGCATTTGCCAAAACTTACCATGTGGTACACTTGAGATGCATTCATGGATAAATTTTACCTCAAACATAAACCAGACACAAAACTGTAAAGAAATATTTAAACTCAAATTTAAATAACATACATGTGAGGACTATCAAAAATATATGAAAGTAGTTCTGTGAATTTTGAAAGATCATGGTTTTTAAAATTTTTCCATGTTGCTGGAAAATGGCTGTCATTCCATTCTGTCATGGCTGTCATTTCCATTTTCCAAAAATGGAAAATTTTCAATTAGGGGAGCAAATAAAAACTTACTTCTATCACGTGCATCACAACTACCTCCTCCATTCCTCTGTTCTCCCTTTTATTTTGTCATGTTTTGCGTATGCTAGTCGCTATACCGTGCAGATCTACAGGTGGTGGAGGTTGTCTTATTTAATATCTAATAATCAGAATGCAAGGCAAAAAAGCCTTGGTACGTCCTTTTATTTTGAGATTATCTCTGGATGTGCCTACTCTCTTTTGGAAGCTGGGGTTATTTTTATTTTAGTCAGTTAAGTTGAGCACCCAGTTTCTTGGTTTTAAACTTCGGCTGGAGTTCTAGAGCTAGAAGCATGGACCAAGTGACCCATCAGCTGGATAGGAGATATGCAGGGATTGGAGAAAGTATAATAGCATGGACTCTTACACTGATCACTCCCCTTTTAGGTATATTAATATTTATGAGGTACTTCATATTTTCAGAGTGCTTTCTCTTTAGTAATTTTTTCTAGATTACTCAAAGGTAATCTAGAAAAGGTAGGTTGGGAGTAGTTTTCTCATTTCATGGGAGAGAAATTAGAGAGAGGTGGAGATGTGCCCAAGTGAGTCTATCTCAGAACCAGGATTAGAATTTTGGAGGCAGACCAAGGAGAGTAAGTGGCAGTGGGAATTAGGAACTGCTACATACAGTAGTACCAGTGAAGACTACTAACCAGATTATAGGTTTAGACTGGCAAGACTTTGGACTGACCCAAGACTGAATCTGTTTTATTGTAGGTAAAAGAGAACCTGCTTTCATGCAAGATGCTGCTGCACTGCAAACGGGATGAGCTTCGGAAACTATGGATTGAAGGAATTGAGCATAAGCATGTCCTGAACTTGCTGGATGAAATTGAGAATATCAAGCAAGTGCCTCAAAAACTGGAACAGTGCATGGCCAGCAAACACTATCTCAGTGCCACTGACATGCTGGTAAGAGAACAGCCTGTGCTAAGGGTCATTTTTGTTAAGATGTAAAAGCACTCTCTTTTGTTCTCTCTGAATCCTGTAATGCGTGTAGCACATTACAAACTGCCCTCTTGGGATGCATGAGCCCTTGCAGGTGAAGCCTGGCTGGTTCTCTTTCTAATTCCAGTGTTTGAAATGGTAGGTGATTATTATTTATGTATTATCTGCCTTTGTAACAATGGGAAGAAATATAATAGTAAGAAACCAGTACTTAAATCAGGTTAGAATGGTAATGAGAGGTGTTTTTTAACTTCAGAGGAAAATAGTTAATGAATCCAATTTTAAAGAATGAAATCTATATAATACAGAACTTCTGAAGATTTATAGACTAGTGTTCCACACATTGTTTGAAGAAATTTTTACATTAGGGCTTTGTTCTTTTCCTTGAAATTGATAAGAAATAAAATTTTGGGAGACTAATGCTGGAAGCAACTTTATTGAGCAAGAGTACTCCACAATCTAGCCTTTAGCTTCTGTCTTAGTCCTTTGTGTATGCTCCTTTTTGAATTGCTGAAAGTTCCCAGAAGGATGCAGTTGGTGGTTCATGTGGCTGAGTGTCAAGAAGATGAATAAAAAATAGAAACACAGAGTTTGCTCCCTAATAATCCTAACTTTCCCAGGGCCTCTGGCTCTTAGAGA
>NW_012105364.1:1346561-1358273 GCF_000951045.1 Mandrillus leucophaeus | reverse complement strand
TGTGTTGAGTCAGGCTCGTCTGGAATTCCTGACCTCAAGTGATCTGCCTGCCTTGGCCTCCCAAAGTGCTGGGATTACAGCTGTGAGCCACAGTGCCCAGCCTGTTATGTGATTTTTGATGTAAGAAAACTTTTTTTCCATCCCAATGTCATAAGAGAATCTCCTATGTTTTCTTCTTTAACCCATCAAAAGTCCATTTTTATATATGGTATCAACTGAGGATCTGATTTTATCTTTCTTCTATATAGTCGGTTGGCTCAGGCTGTTTATTGAATCCTTTTTCTACTGATTTTATGATGCTATTTTGGTTACACAGCAACTTTTCACTTATGCATGGATCTGTTTCTGAGCTCTTTATTTTGTTTAATGGTATTATTTGTACCTGCACCCAAACCATGCTGTTTTAACTCCTATAACTTTATAATACATCTTGATAGGAAGTGAAGAGATTGTCTCTTGCTATTCAAAATTGTCTTTGTGGCCAGGCATGGTGGCCCACACCTGTAATCCCAGCAGTTTGGGAGGCTGAGGTGGGCAGATCACTTGAGGTCAGGAGTTTGAGACCATCATGGCCAAACATGGTGAAACTCCATCTCTACTAAAAATACAAAATTAGGTGGGATTACATGCCTGTAATCCCAGCTAGCTCAGGAGGCTGAGGCTGGAGAATCACTTGAACCTTCAATAGCTAATAGATAGAATTTAAGAGAATTATCTTTGCAATGTTAAGTCTCCTTATCTGTGAACATATTCCTTTCATTTATTAAAATCTTTGTTTGTGTCCTTTAATAATGCTTAGCGATATAGTCCTTAGAGATTCGCATGTATTTTGTTAGATGTATTTCTGGGTATTACATTTTTTTGCTGTTGTCTTTTAAAACAGTAGCTATTTATTTATTAAGGTTTCTAGTTACTGGTTGCTGGTGCATAAGGATGTGATGTATTTTTCTTTTTTAATTGACCTTATATTTCCCTGAACTGATTCCCAATACTGTCTGCCTGAAAAGTGATGACTTATTTTTTAAGACCTGGCTCAAATTTCATCAACTCTTTGAATGTCCCAGATATTCAGGTAGCTAGGTGCTTTTCTTTATGTTTCCATAAGCTCGTATGTTTCATTTTAATATATATAATTCCTTTTGTTGGTGTGGTAGGTCATTGAGGGTAGGGGTTGTGTCTTACCTATTTTTGTCTGCCCTGTTCCCAGCATAGCATAGCTCATATAGTCAGAGTTCACAAATCATTAGCTAAATGGGTGACTATGTGGAAGACTTTAATACCACTACAGAAAGAAAAAGGTGTTTCTTTTGTGGGAGCTTTGTTCTGTTTTTTCTTCTCTGGTTATTTATTTATTTATTTATTTTTTAATGGCAAGGTTCTCTAGTGTCTAACCTTTCCTTTTTGTAGTAATTAAATGAATGACAATGATAACAATAGCTAATATGTATTGAGCACTTACTATGTCCTGGTACTATCTGAAATATGTTACATTTGTTAACTTATTTCTCTCAACAACTCCACTTCTGATATTACCATTTTATAACTTTGCATGTTCTGGGGAGTTGGCATATCCCAAAAAACAATGATTTGTATATCCCAATATGCAAAAATTTCGTGAAGGTAGGATTTAAAGTGCACTTAAAAGGTTGGAGATATCTTCAACTTGGTCTGTTGTATATAAGATTGAGTAGTAAGCTCTATAATTGCTCTTTCATTGGACTTCACGTGGAAAGCAATCACATTTTCTTTCCCCATGGTTATGTACTATTAGAAGTAAAATCTACTTAAGGCATCTCAAGGGTCCAAGTAGAAATCTTTGCTAAAAGACATCAGAGGAAAGTGAAGACAAAACAATGTAGTCTTCAAAACCCCCGATTTCCTTGGATTTGTTTGTCAGAAGATTTTGCATTTCCATTTTAAGGCAGATGCAGATGCTTAGTAATTTAATCCCTACTCAGAATAGATTAATAAATCCAGAGTAAATAACTCTGTGGTGACCCATTGCTCTTGGCAGCTCCTGCTATTCCTACTTCACCATCAGACTGGTCTGGTAGCTATAGGCTTGGCTTCTAGGTGAGATATTTGTTTCTTCTTTTGATGTGATAACCCGAGTATTGCATAAAATAATTAAATTGTCATGACAGGGAATGTCTGCAAATAGGTCTGGCCTTTTGTTTCTTTCTTCAAGGTAAACAGCTGCTGTTGGCTTATGAAAAGCTAAAAGTGATCCAACAAGAAGCCTGTATCCGTCACATTGAAATCAGAGACTTGATTAATATTGTAGCCTGTAGCTTTGTGATATGTACGGTTTAAATTAGACCTTTGCAGTCATTGTGCTGGGTTGATGCAAGCACATTAATGACATAATTTCTGGTTGCAGCATCACATTTCTGCAGTCTGTCCTTTGTATTCCACTCACATTAATTGAAGTAATTTTGCCAGTGAAGCGTGTTTCAAACCTCTGCATTTAAATTGAAATTTTAATTCCCTTATTGTCTTGAAAAGACGGCTGAAGATGCCTTGTTACAGGTTTCATTATCACTCAGAACACTCCAGCTGCTGGTTCTAATGTACAAAGAGTGATTAATTCTGGGAAGAATTATTAATATAAGAATAGCAGCTTCTTCCCAGTGGCATGAGCTAACCAGGAAGGTATTTCATGATAGTTAATATTTTCATAAACTTTTTTTTTAAAGGAAAAATTTGTGTAGAAGTCTGCATCAAACTAAAATTGCACAGATGAGCTTTGAAAACCACTTACACAAGTTCTGATTTATCATCCCATAGAAGTCAATTCGTAATTGCATTCAATCAGTGGAAACCAAGCCAGTGCAAATAGTTTTGAAGCACTTTAGCTGACAGTCACAAGGCTTGTGACTAAAATAATTTTTTCATTTCTAAGCCTTCCTGAGATTGTAGAGATTTTGAATGTCTCTTAATCATTTTGTCTGTCTTTATTTATAAGTCTTTTAAAAAGAATCCATAGCTGTATAGTCAGATAAGGATTATTATGATAATTATAATAACAACTTATATTTATATAGCTGCCTTCTTCCCAGAGGATCCCAGAGTGCTTTGCTGAGAGAATGGTGTAATGGAATTATTTCACTTACACTGTGAAAATGTGGCCATATCTGGGATAGAGAGAGTAGGGCAGCTATTTAATCAAATAGTTTTCTAAGACTTTATGTAATAAAATAAGTATATTTGTAGTATTTTTAGTTAACAAGATCCTTTGGATTTGGATAACATGGTGGGTTGTGAATGTCAGCATGGGTCTTAATTTGGATTAGGTTGTCTGATGCTGGAATCCCAGCTTTGGCTCTTAGTAGCTGGATGACTTGTGGTTAGTAGTTTATCTTTGCTGAAAGCTGGAGTTAAGAATAATAAATATATCTCCAAGGGTTGTTGAATGGATTAAGTGAGATATTAAACTGTGTACATAAAGTATATGCAGTATAAAGTTTTTGAAATGTTATTTACAATAAATCGATAAATTTTACTGACATTGTAGGAAATGATATGATGATTGCTTCCATGTTATAATCTCAAAAACTGTCTCGGAGGTGGACTTCTTTTGAGCTAGTAAAAGTTGAAGTAGGGTTGGGTTAAGCAGTTTAGCTTCCTTTTCTTCTTGGCCCAACATGGATATACCTAAATGAAAGACCAGCCCACCTTTTTTAAAGTTAAAGGAACTCTTGTGGGTGGATAGGGCTTTTCTCAGAAAGCAATTCTAGTCTGCTCTAACATATGCACAGATGGGCCACCAAGACCCACAATTCTCTGTTATATTTCTAGGATTTGGCATGGACAAATTTCAGATTCTGTGTCATCAGTTACCTACTCGGCTTACATTAAAAATATGTTCATAGGGTACCCATTGATTGTATAATCATGAGCGATGTAATTTGTTGGTAAAGTATCCAAGATGAGCTCGTAAAATCTGCTTTTAGGTAAGTAAATATGTTAATCCACTGGGTATCATCACTAGATATAAGCCAGGTCACTACTGGAAGGTGTTTGTCATCAGAACATTTTAGTGTTAGAAGAGTTAGTGTTAAGCTATTGTTTCTGTGAGTGCTTAGATAGCAGGACCAGTGGACCAGTGAGGTTGCTTCTATTTGTGTCAATAAAACTGTGTCATTAGCAAATAGACTGATCTTATTTTCTCTTCTTTATGCACAAGGAATGGGTGATCATGCATCCACTGTGAAATGACTAATGTGCAAGCAAGAAAAAAGGGGACCAAAACATACATACATCCCTTTTATCTGGCTTGAAAGTTTCTGAGATCTCACAGAATTGTTTTTTCTTATTACTCTGGGAAAAGTATCGACGTGAAAGCTCTGTAGATAACAGGAGCTGGAATATTCTAGTGAGCTTATTGGACTAAACCTGAAAGTGGTTCAGCGACTGTACAACAATGTTCCAATATTCCATATGGATTTTCCACAACATGATAAAAATATATCAGTGATCAATAATGAAATAGCCATTACTAAAGCCCATCTGTTCCTAGTGTAGAAGAGCAGCTTGAAAGACTGAGGCCAATATTCTATGCTAATAATTTATCAGGAAAGAATCTGGCACATATTTTGATAAAGAGACAAATGATTGGGTCTTTAACATGTGATAATGCCATTGTTGATAACTTCTGTTGTTGGTATGTGTTTCTGTGAAGGTGGCCTTAACCGTGGAGGATATTACTAGCTAGTAGGTAGAGACAGATGGTGACCAAATAGTGTCTCTCATATTATATTAAGTACTATGGAGAAAAATACAGTAAGACAGGGAGACTGGGAGTTGGGGTAGGGGTAGTGTGGTTTGCTATTTAAATAGGGGTGGTCAGCTGTAGCTGCTTTTAGCCACATTTGCGACCCCCCTTCATTCTTCCCTTCAAAAAGATTTAGGAAAAGCTGAAAATAAAACGAGTAACTTTGTTTTTTTTATATCTACAATTAAGTGAGTGGGTTTGTGACAGCTTTATTTTTCTCTTATAGAGTAAAAGTGCAGGGCTTTTTAGTAGCTATTTTTCATGTTGCTCAAGGCCCTTTTTATTTATATTTGTTTTTGAAGGCTGGGGTTTTTGGAAACCAGATTGTTTGATAGGCACCTGGTTATTGTGTTAGTTTTCCTTTTTAAAAAAAATTTGCTTTTTCAATCTGCTATTCATTTGCCTCTTTTATTTTAAAGCCAATGGAAATTCTGTTTTATTGCACTAAAGCCTACGAGGTTCAGCAGTTTCCATTTGGCTTGCTTGCTGTGGGGCAATGATTCCCACACTGCATATTAGGGGATCTTGCAAGAATTCTACACTCAGGTGACATCCCAGACCAGTTAAATAAAAATCTCTAGGGGTGGGCCACTGACTTCAGTTATTGACACTCTCCAGGTAATGCCAATATGCAGACAGAATTGGAACTATTGGTGTAGAGTGTAGCTTGTTCTGTGGAATTCAGCAGAACTTATTTTTCTTGTCTTCATTTAGCGACAGCGGTAAGTAGTTGAAAACCAAGTATTTATGTAAGACACACATCACATGGTGATATGCACTTTTATGTAGAAGTTTATTGTTTGAAGTTGCTTTGTTGCCATACTTTATTGTAGTTTTGGGATAGAGCTGATGAGTATTTGGCTTTTATTCTGATTTTATAGTCTGATTATTTGGTCAAATAGATTTAATAGTTAAATGAGATGATTCAGTAGTTAACTCACTTAGTTTTTAAATGAGATGATTCTCCAGGTTTGGACTGACTTGCACTCTTCAGAGCTGTCATCTTTGATGCTCTGATTTGTGTATCTTTGCTATGGGTCCTGATATGACCTACTGCAGGGATTTAATGGATTGAAATTAGAGAATATATTTATTAATTGACAAGTGGTGGCTGTGTATAGTGTGTCATAGTGGAAGCAAAGTGGATTTAAAAGCAAGAATTCTTAGTTCTAGTCCTGATTCAATGACTTACCAGTTCCTTGAGCTTAGATAAATAAATTACTTATCTTTCTGTTTTAGTATCCTTATCTATAGAACAGATAAACAGATACTTACCTGTCTACATTATAGAATGGTTATAAGAATAAAAGTGAAATATAGTACAGGAAAAGTGCTTTGTAGAATACAAAGTAGTATAAAAACTTAAAACGATGTAGGTATCATCGTCGTCACTTCCTAGTGCCAGGTAAAACGAAAATGCAGGAATCTGGGCTTGTTTACACTGAGCAGCATTTCTATTCTGGTGCTACCATCATTAATGCATACCTGTTTTAATCAGATAAACCAAGTGTGACTGTGTTTGCACACTTGAGTCTACAGGAAGACTGTTCTAAGTCAAGAATAATGCCTAAGTCATTTGCTGCCATCCTCCATCATATTTGTGGTTTCAACCTCACATATGACCTTTCTTGAACAGATTTTTGATTGGTCAGTTTGTGGCCAGATGGGAACTAGATATTTGTGTAAATTGCAGCTGATGACAACCATGTTGTTGATGGGGGACTTCAGTCTCAACTTGATGATGGTCTGAGAATGCTAATCAGTAGCTTTTGCTTGGCTTGACAAGATAGGAGGAGCTTGTTAAAGAAGTCTATTTTCTCTGAGATTCATCCCAATACTAATTACTTGTGGTTGCCTAGCTCTTGAAATGAAAAAAGCCATATTCCTCTATCATCCTTTGTGGGATTTTAATAGTTCATGTTGGTAAAGAGCTGTGTAAGTGCTGAGCATTTCTAATGGATTTGGGGCTCTTGCAGAGTGTGGGCGAAATTGTCTTGATTGAAGTGTGAGCCTGAAGTGATTCTGAGACCTCCTTTGCCAACTCTTAAAAAGAGAGTTCTGTAACTTTTTCTTGTCCCAGAGTAACAAATAACATGACGGGGTGAGTGACTTTAGGACGCTTGTTAAAAAAGAATGGCTTTTCTAGTGGTCTCTTCTATTGCATTTTGTAGTAGAAACCTAGGTTTTAATGCTCTCTTACAGAGCACCCATGGGAACTGGGAATTGAAGGGACCATGAGGTTAGGAACAAAAGAGGTTTTTTTTCTAGGTTTTCCTATGAGCAGTTTACAGTTATATTTCTCTTACCATGTTAAGTATAGTTTAATTTCATCAGGAAAGTAATTGTGAACAGATCCATTACAAGGCCTTTTAGAAGAAATAAGGCTCTTAATGTGGAATTATGCATCAGAACCCCTAGAACTATGCATAGCTTAGGACTTGGGATCTACTTCTAGAATTGTATTTTAAGGAAAGAATTAAGAATTGTAACTGTTTTGTGTCACAAATATGTATACAAGAATACTTATCACAGTAAGATCTATGAAAGTAAAAAGATTAGTAATGACTTAAATATAGGGAATTGGTTTAAGTCATTGTATATTCATACTCATGGACTAGTATGAAAATACTAAATAGGGCCGGGCGCGGTGGCTCGCGCCTGTAATCCCAGCACTTTGGGAGGCCGAGGCGGGCGGATTATGAGGTCAGGAGATCGAGACCATTCTGGCTAACACTGTGAAACTCAGTCTTTACTAAAAATACAAAAAATTAGCTGGGTGTGGTGGCGGGCGCTTGTAGTCCCAGCTACTCAGAAGGCTGAGGCAGGAGAATGGCGTGAACCCGGGAGGTGGAGCTTGCAGTGAGAAGAGATTGCACCACAGCACTCCAGCTTGGGGGACGGAGTGAGACTCCGTCTCAAAAAGAAAAAAAAACAAAAGAAAATACTAAATATAATGTTTAGGGATAGGCACATGCTCCCAGTGTATTGCCAAATGGAAAAAGCATGTTTAGAAACAAGTATTTTTGCAAACACTTTGCATGGAAAAATGATTGGAAGGAATTAGGTTAAAATATTATATATTATTGCAACAGATGAGTGACAATATGATGATCTTTTTCTTTTGTAATTTTCTGTGCTTTTCAAATTGTCTTGGTTGAGTAGGTATTATTTTTGTAATTTGGGAGAAATGCAAAGCTTAAGAAAAAAAATACCATTCTAGGCCTCACTTTTTTTTAAATCTGTGAAATTAGGGTGGGACCTCAGTCTCGACAACCTTTAAAGGTCTTTTTCAATAGAAAGTTCTTACTTTTCATCTCTCAGATACTGCCATTCTGTGAGGCTCAGGCTGATAGAGTATCTTAGAAGACTTGTCTGTCCCTACTTTAGGAGGGGAAAAAAAAGATTACTTTTTCTTTAATAAAATATGGGAATTATTTGTGGCAGAATGCCCTGATGTTTAAGGGGGAAAAACAAAAAAAACCAACAGCAAAACAGGGAACCCCGAAGAATGCTTAAGAATAACTTAGTAAGGTGATATGCTTTTAGAACAAGTCTGCATTTCATAGTAGTAATGAGATGAGATCTTTCATGAAGGAAGAAGTCACATTTGATCCTGTTTTTGAGTTTTATTTTCCAAGCTAGATCTGAAGATGCTTTAAAGGAGAAATTCACAAGTAAAGGGCCTTTTCTTTGACAGCACTTTATCTTGCAGGCCCCCCTCCCTTCATTCACTTATCAATAACTTCATCTAATTTGCCTTATCCTGTAAATTCCATTATCTCCCTGGCAGTCTATTGCATTAAGCCCTTAGTACCTGATATCGCCTCATTTACATTGACACATGCTTGACCTCAGTCCTTCTCCTCTCTTTGTTAATGCACCAACAAGCACTGATATCTCTCTGGAGCATTATCATTTGCTGTTAGCTCAACTAATAACAACCCTTCATTTGAGCTGATGAAGGTTTATTAAATAAAAACATGCAATAACCTGGCAGTAATGAAGGGAGAAGGGAGGTAGACAGCATCCTTTTAATGGTGAGAGTACACCAAGTCTGCTTTATAGGTATTGGGTTTCCTAAGGGAGATAGGGCATCTGAATGGGTCTGATCGATATTATTTTGTCAGGCTGATTTAAGAATGGGCATTTTTGATCGTCTTACTTGATCACTGTTGATTAGCATATAGGCTGAGGAGTTAGGGGAAAAAGGTGTTCTTGCTCCAGGCACTTGGCTTTGCTCCTGATGCAGCTATTTTTGGAAGTCTGCCTTCAGTACCAGATTGTCAATAACCCTGAGGCATTCAGGCGTGGCAAAGCTTGGCCATAGGGAGCCAGAAACTTCATCTTAGTCTTCTCCAGTGAAGCTGAAATCAGAGATTGTTTTTCCCATAGATCCCGCAAGAGTCCCTGAAACCTTCACAATAGCCCTGACCCTTGAATGAATCCCCTTTATTTTCCCTTGCATGTCTCATACTCTTATTCCCCCTGACCACCATTTTTACATGAAGACCAATCTACTGGTGTCATGCTGTAAACAGAAGTTATGTGGATGATGTTATTAGGTTTATATTAACAGTTGGGATTTTTGGGTTCACTTGCTTGCACATTTATGTCACATACATATATATTGTGGTATATTCTACTAGTAAAATTGTTCCTAGTTTATCTGCTGCAGTTAAATACATAGAGTTCTATAAAGGCTATACAATGTTCTGCAAAAAGTGCTGTGATGTCCCAGATGTATCAAAGCTTTCAGACTTGCTGCTACAGCTGTTAGGTTGGACCGTAGGAAATAACCAGTATTTGATCATTTTTAACTTGTAAAAACAGTATTTTCTTATGGTTCAAGTTAATAATGTGATAGATACCATATATATATATATATATTTATTTATTTTTTTTTTTTTCTAACCTGCATTGTTTGTTTTACTAGTTTCTGCCTGATAAAGATAAAAATTTCTGCCTTGGGAAGAATAACATGTAGCAAAGTAGAAATAGTTGGTGAGTGAATGATCTGGGATTCTTGGCTCCTGTGTGATAAATATCTTCACTGCTTGCTTAGACCTGAGTCGGAATCATTCCGCATTCACTGGGAGACCTGGAGGCTTCTTGTGCCCACCCAGGACTCCCTGATCCTGAAGGTGGACACTTGGAGGTGGAGGGCCCTCTAGGGGAGCAGGGCCTAAAACCACTGGAGGTTGCCTTCCAGCAGTGCAGGGGCAGGCAGCAGCAGGAGGGTGACCTGGGCACTAAGTAAATCTAGGGCTTCAGGGCATGTTTCTTTTGTTCATAGCCAGAGATTTTGTGGTGTTCTTATTTATTAAATAGTTGAGACTGCTCAAAAAGTTTGTTTAACTGTGTCTTATATATATGTAAGAAGGGGGAAGGTATCAGTTCTCTGGAGTAGCCTAATTTCGTATCTTTTTTACTGCAACTCCAAGGTAGACCATGGCAACATACTCAGAATGGTTATGTTGTCTTACGAGAAAAATGCTTCCTTAAGGGAGATTTACTGACCTAGTGAAAAGTGATAAAACATTTTGGAACCATATAATTTTCAGAGTCCTCAAGGAAATATTTGTTTTGGATTCAACAATGGCAGTACATTTGCTTTCCTTAGGAAACAGTGTTGCCAAAATAAGCATATTCATTAGCTACCAGATGGTTTAGTTATCAGTTGTGTTTTTTGTTTATACACAAGTTTTTCTTCTTTTTTTGGCTTGAACCTTATTTCTATTCAGAAACAGTTACTCATGTCATTTACCTTTGTGTGTCTTACTCACCTCAACTAGAAAAATTAAAAGATCAGTAGTTTCTTTTACAACAGTTCTTCAACAAAGCAGCTGCTGAGAATGGCCAAGTTTAGTGTTCCTCCCAAATATTTACAGTGGTTCATGTCAGAACAAAAAACTAGATCTTTTTACCTGATAAGCATGATTAAGATTGGCTAAAGACAAGCATTTAACTATGAAATAATTATTTCCTATGTTTTACACTAAAATGAAGTTGAGAAATAGACATTGGGAAAGAAAATTTAAGGGTATGGTGGTTCCTAATGGCAAATATTTTCTTTTGTTGTAGACTTATATCTCAACTCAGGGAAATTTTTTTGAATTCTTGATTATATACATTTTAACTGTGTATTTGACCTATTCTTTTAGTTATAGAAACATTTTTAGAATTTTTGTTTTCTTACATGGATAGGTTTCTAATAGCAAAACATGCTTTCCTGTTCAATATCATGTGATAAAACATTTGGAAAATGTTTGCTTATCTTCATAATCCTAAAGGAAATATTTGTTTTCAGCTCTAAAACAGATTTCTATTATCTATCTGAGCAGTTTCCAACTGTGTTGACTAGAACATTAATATTCTATTAGATGGTAATAGGTGTTCTGTGAAAAAATTCACTGGTAGTGATATTTTTTTTCCTCCAAAATGCATGTAAAAATACCTATATCTATCTATATATATGAATAATTAAATACATTTAGGTGAATCATTATTATATAGTAATCTAACTTTAAGACACTGTGAGATATACTTGATAATTCTAGGACGTCATATTACAGATCATTTGGCACATGAATGCATGGTGTTCGATTTGTGAATGGAGGAATAGACAGCATTTACCAATTCACTGTACTGTGGATGTTGTCTGTTTGGTCTTTCATCTGCTATGTTTTATCTTGTAATTTTAATATATATTTGTGACATTATTCAGTGTTGTGTGTCACACTTATAAGCCTGTTTTTTTAATAATTTCCTTTTTTTTACTATTTTTCTCATAATTTTCTGATTTATTTATTTTTTATTATACTTTAAGTTCTAGGGTACATGTGCACAACATGCAGGTTTGTTACATATGTATACATGTGCCATGTTGGTGTGCTGCACCCATTAACTCGTCATTTGCATTAGGTATATCTCCTAATGCT
>NW_012105364.1:1345238-1346511 GCF_000951045.1 Mandrillus leucophaeus | reverse complement strand
GCCATTGCACTCCAGCATCGGCGACAGGGCGACTCCATCTCATAAAAACAAAAAAAGGTAAATGTTAGGTTTTTAAGTATATATTCTAGAGAGCAAATGTTGCATTGACAACTATTTTCTTTAAATTGGTTTGAGTACCACTTAGTATGGTTAGAGTAAGGGAAGACAGTGGCCTTGTCCAGCTTCCATAATTATAGCTTTATAAATAGACTATTAATAAGTGAAGGCCAGAAAATAAAACAGTGTTTTCTTATAGAAATAAGAGACTATTCTCTTTTCTCTTTTGTGGTAAGGTTTTCAAATTTTTGAAGTTCTGAGACTACCTTTGATAACATGTATGTTAATTTTACTTGTATTTTGGGTCAAGGAAATATATTCAAAGTTTGTCATTTAAATGGTTACAATGGCTCAAAGAAGGAAGGAACACTTACTGAAATTGCTTCACTAAAACATGTTGGGAATACCCTCTGAGGTTTCTTTACTCATGGAATAAATAGGTACTCTTAAAAATAATTTCAGTAAGCATTGAGGAGGTACCAGGCACTGCGCTAAGTGTTTTTACCTGAATTTTTACTTTTAATTTAATTAGGTGGCTTTGAAAGTTGACACTTGTCATAAAATTCTGTATTTGGAACATGTACTGTTTGGGTTAAAAATCTTCATGTAAATTCCTACAAACAAATCAAGTGTGGATGTGCAGTGGGTGGTTTTTAAGCTTAAATATCTCAGCTGGATTTAATTACCTTAAGGGATAAGGCTACATGATGGGCCAGTGGTTTACCAAATTATTTTCCATTTTCTGGATCTCAGTGTCACTGGAGGTTAATGCATCCTCTTTTCTCTGCTAGAGACCCGAGTTAAAATCCATTTTAGGGCATAAGTGTAAATGAATTTGTTGTTGTTTTTTCCTCCTTGGGGACACTCTGGTCATTTTGTGAGGCTGCCTTTCCATTTGGAATTGCTGGCAGCTTGCTCTGGGCCCAGGGGCTCTCATGGCAGGGGCAGTTGCAAGTCAGCGTGAAAATGAACTGGCAGGCTTCAGAGGGCAGAGCTGGCCCAGGGCTTGTCACTCTTACATTCCTTGATTCTCTCTTGGTTAACTTAAGGAAACTTATTTGCTACTGACATTTGATTATAGCACATCACATGTGATGTGGTTGTGGGTAAGCCATCACATTTTCTTTACCATTTCAGGCTGGTTTATATTGGGCAGCTACAAAGATTTCTTTCTTCACTGTCCACAAACTCCTAAATGACTCCTTAAACTGCTGTA
>NW_012105364.1:1340986-1342348 GCF_000951045.1 Mandrillus leucophaeus | reverse complement strand
TGATGGTGACGTATGGATGGGGTTTTGGTGTGAAATGTCCTTTCTGTTTGTTAGTTTTCCTTCTAACAGTCAGGACCTTCAGCTGCAGGTCTGTTGGAGTTTGCTGGAGGTCCACTCCAGACCCTGTTTGCCTGGGTATCAGCAGCAGAGGCTGCAGAAGAGCGAATACTGCTGAACAGCAAATGTTGCTGCCTGATCGTACCTCTGGAAGCTTTGTCTCAGAGGGGTTCCCGGCCATGTGAAGTGTCAGTCTGCCCCTACTGGGAAGTGCCTCCTGGTTTGGCTACTTGGGGGTCAGGGACCCATTTGAGTCTGTCGGTTCTCATATCTCAAACTCCGTACTGGGAGAGCCACTACTGTCTTAAAAGCTGTCAGGGACACTAAAATCTGCAGAGGTTTCTGCTGCCTTTTGTTCGGCTATGCCTTGTCCCCAGAGGTGGAGTCTACAGAGGCAGGCAGGCCTCCATGAGCTGAGATGGACTCCACCCAGTTTGAGCTTCCTGGCTGCTTTGTTTACCTACTCAAGCCTCTGCAATGGCGGGCGCCCCTCCCCCAGCTTAGCTGCCGCCTTGCAGTTAGATCTCAGACTGCTATGCTAGCAATGAGGGAGGCCCCGTGGGCTTGAGACCCTCCAAGCCAGGCCCCGGATATAATCTCCTGGTGTGCCGTTTGCTAAGACCCTTGGAAAAATGCGGTATTAGGGTAGAGGTGACCCGATTTTCCAGGTGCTGTGTGTCATGGTTTCCCCTGGCTAGGAAACGGAATTCCCTTATCCCTTGCACTTCCTAGGTGAGGTGATGCCTTGCCCTGCTTTAGCTCTCGCTCCGTAGGCTGCACCCACTGTCCTGCATCCATCGTCCGACACGCCCTAGTGAGATGTACCCGGTACCTCAGTTGGAAATGCAGAAATCCCCCGTCTTCTATGTCACTCATGCTGGGAGTTGTAACCTGGGGCTGTTCCTATTCAGCCATCTTGGAACCGTCCCCCCTTTTAAAATAATTTCTTATAGTAACTGACCTGTGAAATTATTTTATTGCTGTCTACCTTAATCCAACTGCGTCTCTTAAATTTCTGTTAATCTTTCATCAGTGTGTTATTTAAAAGGTACTCTGCAGTCATTACATTTGGAAAAGTGCAGTAATTTATACAATGACCACTTCCCATATATTAAAACAATCTTTTTATTATTAATTATGCACATTCGTAAATACAGATGATTATTATTTCTAGTAAATCTCAGGTCTTAGTAAATACCTGGAAACTGCACCTCCCCAGTACAACAGAATTGACGGTCAGAGGTGGTAGTCTGTTGGGTTGACTGCTACCTCGCCAACTGTTCCTTTGTGGGTGAACTTTATGTT
>NW_012105364.1:1337232-1339791 GCF_000951045.1 Mandrillus leucophaeus | reverse complement strand
AAGCTTAAATATCTCAGCTGGATTTAATTACCTTAAGGGATAAGGCTACATGATGGGCCAGTGGTTTACCAAATTATTTTCCATTTTCTGGATCTCAGTGTCACTGGAGGTTAATGCATCCTCTTTTCTCTGCTAGAGACCCGAGTTAAAATCCATTTTAGGGCATAAGTGTAAATGAATTTGTTGTTTTTTCCTCCTTGGGGACACTCTGGTCATTTTGTGAGGCTGCCTTTCCATTTGGAATTGCTGGCAGCTTGCTCTGGGCCCAGGGGCTCTCATAGCAGGGGCAGTTGCAAGTCAGCGTGAAAATGAACTGGCAGGCTTCAGAGGGCAGAGCTGGCCCAGGGCTTGTCACTCTTACATTCCTTGATTCTCTCTTGGTTAACTTAAGGAAACTTATTTGCTACTGACATTTGATTATAGCACATCACAAAACAAGTGATGTGGTTGTGGGTAAGCCATCACATTTTCTTTACCATTTCAGGCTGGTTTATATTGGGCAGCTACAAAGATTTCTTTCTTCACTGTCCACAAACTCCTAAATGACTCCTTAAACTGCTGTAGATGTGTGATCAACATTTTTGATCACCAATGTGTTTCATGGCTTTAATTACCTATTGTTTTAGTGTAAACGGTTCATTCTTTAGGAGCATGTTTGCATCCAGAATTACGTTTAAGGGCTTTACCCTGAAGTATCATTAGTTATTTCCTTTATCTGTACTTGTTACAGATATTTAGTATAACCTACGCAGGGAATAACACACATAGCATTTCATCCCTGAGGGAGCTCACTTGTGTTCTTTCCCTCTAAGCTCATCCTGTCATTTCTATTTTCTCTCAAAGAATAGCACCTAGAGTATGCTCTTTAAGTTTTTTTCTTTGAAAAGATACAAGATCTTTATACATAAAAACAAACATAATTTTGTGTACATGAATAAATGGGATCATATCATGCATGCTGTCTTTTTTTTTTTTTTTTTCCCTTTGCAGATGTCACTTTGCGTTTCAAAGTGAGTTGGTTGTTCCAGGTTCCCTGAAGCCTTCATGTTCTCCATTTATTGTAGGCATTCCTATACCAGTTTGATTTATCCAGTCCTTTTGCCTTGAAAATCTCCCAAACCACTTTGCACCAGGAGTATCTTCCTCTTTATGTTATGTCTTCCAGTCACCGTTCATTTCCCATTTCTTCTATTAAACTGACTCAGGACAAGGAGAAGTGATGACTACTATTGTCCACTTGTAGCATTCATGTAAAAAAATGTATTTACCTCTGTGTGATGTGTATTTGAAAAAGAGTGAGAGAGAGCCCGACTCTTGGTAAGCATAAAGAGTCATGATTGCTGTGAGAACAAGTTCTTTTTAAAACATTTATATAGTGTGCTTTTTTTAAAGCCTTAGTTTAAAAAAGCTAACTTTGAGTAAAAGTTGATTAAACCATTAGTACATGGGATTCCTGTGAGAATGTGAATGATAGTATCATTTAAATAGGGAGGTCTCTTTACATGTGTCCATTGATGGGCGTGTGTGGGCATAAATAGTTTGCTGTGGTGCCGTGTATGCTTTCATGTTTATCTTTGTCAAGACTGTTTTATCATTATCTAAGGTGAGAAAAACTCTCCCCTAGCCACATTATACTCTGCAAAGTCTTGGATATGCTGATAAAGTTCTCGTAAGCTCCCTTTTGTTAGTATCTTTTTAAGACATCTTTCTTATTTATAATATTGCCAGGTTATTAAGTTGTACTTAATTGTCTTTCTTTTTTTTTCTCTTTTCAGGTGTCAGCAGTTGAGTCTTTGGAGGGCCCCCTGCTCCAGGTGGAAGGACTGAGTGACCTTCGACTAGAGCTTCACAGCAAGAAGATGAACCTCCATTTGGTTCTCATAGATGAACTACACCGGCACCTGTACATCAAATCGACTAGCCGAGTTGTGCAGCGTAACAAGGAAAAGGGGAAAATGAGGTTAAAGAGGCTCTTTGCTATAAGTGTCTTGTGGCAGTGCAGGATTACAAGGAATATTTTTTGTTTTCCAGAATGTTGTTGTAGTTTATTTTTCCTTTAGTGTACTGTCTCTGAAACTTCAGGATGGTTTTATAATAGCAAATACTCCCTGTTCTGAGAGGCTGACATTTGAAGTTTGTTCATTCATTCATTCTACATTCATTATGGTCCTTTTCTGTGAGGATATATAAGAATAATTTACTGTAGGTCTCATATTCTGGATCAGAGACATTGGTACATCTCAGAAGGAAGTTGAAAAATTCTTAAATTGGACTGTGAAGTCAGCCTAATGAAGAAATGTGGATATATTGGCTGGGTGCAGTGGCTTACGCTTGTAATCCCAGCACTTTGAAAGGACGAGGTGGAAGGATTGCTTGTGCCCAGGAGTTCAAGACCAGCCTGGACAACAGAGCAAGACCCTGTCTCTACAAAAAAAAAAGGCCAAAATTAGCTGGGTATAGTGGTGTGCACCTGTAATCCCAGCTACTCCAGAGGCTGAGATGAGAGGATGGCTTGAGCCCAGGAGTTTGAGCTGCAGTGAGCTATGATTTCTCCACTGT
>NW_012105364.1:1326076-1336922 GCF_000951045.1 Mandrillus leucophaeus | reverse complement strand
ATGAAGTCTTTCTTACCCTGTTTGAACAAAAAATGCCAAATTTGCGTGTGATGCTTCAGTTTAATCAGAGACCCTGACAGAGAAAGAGAAGTTTCTACCTCTTTTCAGCAGATGGGTACTAGAAAAACTTCTGCCAGGCACACAGATTTGATATGTACCTGAGACATAACTTCAAGGCTAGCTCTGAGTACGGTATCTGTCAGTACCTCGGCAGAGAGTCAAGTGGTGGGTAGGGGAAGTGCTAAGGAATTCTTTCTACAATGCCTGGTGATAAATAGCAGATCTGAAGAGATTTCTTCCCATACAAGGTTAAGTAATAGAATCACTATGAGTCCTGTGAAAATATTCTATATTATAAGGGAAAATAAGCATTATTTTGAGGTCTCAGAGGAAGAACTTTTATTTAAAAAAAATTTATGTAAAGCAAGCAAGAAACATTTAAGAGACTTAAGCTCAAAGTTTCTCAAAAAATACAAGAAACACGATGTAGTAGACTATTCAGAATAATCACTCCTTTCCCCTTTACTTTAGTGGAAGAGGAGTATTTCCTACCCTTTGGTTTTGGGGCTTTGACTTTTGCCATCATTAGGGTACATGACACAAGCAGGGGCTTCAAATGTGCTTATGCTGTTGAGTGTGGCCTCTCATGCTTCTGCCATTGTCTTGCTGTTGGTCCCAGGAGAAGGGTGAGAGACACATGGAACTGACTGAAGATCAGCAGACCTGCCTAGCCTGCATCAACCAACCACCAAAATATATGCTTATTGTTGAACATTATTGAGATTTTGTGGTTGTATGCAGCAGGCGCATAGCTTATATGAAAACAGTAACCAGGAGTTACAAGAACAGAGTAAGGAGAGATGCTAACAGAGCTAACTAAAACATGAAAAACATGTAAGGAAACCAAAATGAAGTAGGGAAATTTAAGTCTTTAAAACTTTAGAGAGAAGATCTGAATCACTGATGTGAAGGGAAAACTTTTCTCATGATGAAGAGGAAAAAGACAAGATGCCAAAAGGAAGATGATAAATATGGAAGATGAACAGTGGCCAATCCAGTGATTTTAGGGTTTCCAGAGGATCACACTAAAATGATAGTGTTTGGGGCTGAATTATATTCCCCCTAAAATTCATATATTGAAATCCTAATCCCCCAGTACCTCAGAATATGACTGTATTTGGAAATAGGGTCTTTTAGGAAGTAACTTAAGTTGAAATGAGGTCATTAGTGTGGGCCCTAATCCAGTTGGACTGATGTCCTTATAAAAAGGAAATTTGACACACTTGGAGGGAAGACCATATGAAGACACAGGGAGAAGATGGTTACCTACAAGCAAAGGAGAGAGGTCTCAGAAGAAACCAACCACGCCCGCACCTTGATCACAGACTTCCAGCCTGCAGAACTGTGAGAAAGTAAATTTCTGTTGTCTAAGCTATCCAGTCTGTGTTACTTTATTATGGCAGTAGGAGTGAACTCAGGGGATCAGAAGCAATAATTAGAGTATAAATAAAGAAACCCACTTAAACAGAAAAACAAGTCTGCAAGTTGAAAGAATTTAAGGTAAAATTAATAAAAAACTTAATAAAAAAAGTTACTCTTTGATATAATCTGGAAACTTTTATGATTTTCAAAAACAAATTTTATAAGCACCAAGAAGAAATATTATGTGATCTGAAGTGATAGAGATAATTATTTGCCCACCCAATATCCATCCTTCCCTTAATTTTTAATGACAATCTTTATTTCATTCCTGGTGGCTATAGGCCCAGCTAAAAGGCTGCATTTTCCATCCTACCATATAGCTAGAGGGCGATTAGTGGGACTTCAGTTTGCAAGCTGTTGAATGGGGAGGTCATTAATTTTTCAAAGATACCAATTAAACTGGTATGCTCACTCTTTTACCCCTCATTTGCCTTTCTTTACTTTCTATCTGGGACATAGATTGGTGCCATCAAGCCATCCTAGACACAAGGTGACCTTGAGGATAGAAGCCACATCCGAAACTCCATGATCACCTTGAACCTCTTTTCTAGCCCTGGATGGGGTACTTCTTTAATATGAGAGGAAGTTTTGTTTTACTCAGACCACTATTATTTGGTATTCTTTTTATACACTTAAAACCAGTTCAGTTACACAGAAAGGAGCAAAAATCAGGCTCACCAGGATTTGCTGAATACTAATGCCAGAAGACAATAGAACAAAGTCTATAAAGCTGAATGGAGAAGAGTTGGGATCAAAGACTTCTCTGCCCAGCCAAGGGGACATTGATATGTGTAGGTGACAGAGAGACATTCTCAGATATGAATTTATAATAAAAAAATCATTAATATTCTTTTTCTGAGCAAAATTCTCAGAGGTAAACTGTAAGACATACGTCAAAATTACAACCAGAGAACAATAAAGTTGTAAGTAGTTTGAAACAACTTTGAGGGCCACATACCGTTAAATATGTACATGTATATTTGTAAGTAACTGAAAAATATATTTTTGCAAGATTGAGAATATCAGCTAAAAACCATTGTTGAAAAAAATGTTGGCCAGGCGTGATGGCTCATGCCTGTAATAAACTTTGGGAGTCCGAGGCAGGAGGATCACTTGAGGTCAGGAGTTTGAGACCAGCCTGGTCAACATGGTAAAACCCCATCTCTACTAAAAATATAAGTTAGCCAGGCATGGTGGTACGTGCCTGTCGTCCCAGCTACTCAGGAGGCTGAGGCAGGAGAATCACTTGAACCCAGGAAGTGGAGGTTGCATTGAGCCGAGATTACGCCACTATATTCCAGCCTGGGTGACAGAACAAGACTCTATCTCAAAAAACAAACAAAAAAAGGTCTATGTAGTCAAGGAGTACTCTCTAATAGTAAACAGAATTTATATCCCTTTTTACTCAGTTAATAGTGACTAGGAAATTTGGATAGGTAGGAGAAAAGAATGCTGAATTCTTGCTTAAGATGAGGGTGAAGTTTTGTTTTGGACTTTAATAGAGAAAATGTTTAATTTTGTTTTTATTGATCTAGATATGTATATTTAAAGATTTTTATATTTAAAAATGAATAGAGAAGACAAGTAAAAATGTTCTGTATTACAAAGAATATTGTACTGCTGCCCTACTTTGTCAGCGGGGGATATGTTCCAAGACCCACAGTAGGTACCTGAAACTACAGATAGTACTGAACCCTGAATCTGCCTGCACAGTAAGTTCTCACTTAATGCTCTCAATAGGTACTTGGAAACTGTGACTTTAAGTGACATGAAGCTGTAACTTTAAGTGAAATGATGTGCAGAAGGTCCTAGAATAACATTGTGTCCTTCAAGGTCCTCTGTTGATGAGAGAAAAACAAAAAATGGTTAAATGGTTTCATTATATGCCAAGATTCTTGATTGCAAATAGAGGAAATCAGTCTGGGTAACTAAAATAGGAAAAGAATTTATTGGAAAGTTATCAGGTTGTTCACGGAATCTATGGGAAGTCTGTATAATCAGGCTCTAAAACCCAGTAGGAACCAACGGAGATTAAGCAGCTGAGCACACACAGTCTTAGACAAGCCACAGGAAGGGTCTGTTTGGGTTGCTATTTTTGCTGGCACCCTGCCCACAATAGCTGGATTTTAAACTCTTCTGTAAATGATCTCTAAATGTCCCTGCATCTTTCCTTTATCTCTTCAAGATTCAAAGTTCTGGATTCAAGCATCCAGGTTGCTGAACCTGGTAATGCCTGGCCTCCTTCAGCTTCCATAGTAGGAAGTGGGGCCTTCTTTTTGCTTTGATGCAGTCAGTGGGGATGGACTGTTCAGCTATTTGGTACCCAAAACAAACACCCAACAAATTTCTACTGCGGGAGAAAACAAAGGAAATCACATGAAGGCACTTACGTATAAAGACTACTAGACATTTTCAAAGTAGAAAATAGGCAGTAGAATTGACAAATGAAAGAAAGGTACATGCTCACATACAAAAAATAATAAATAGTTTATTTGGAGGAAATGAAACAAATAAATGGTGAGACTGTCCTTGTTCTTAGCTCATGAAGATGTCAGTTCCAGTTAAATTCCAGTTGAAAATTTTGAAACTGTCAAATGAAATCTACAGTTCACATGGATGAATACATGCGTAAGAATTGTTTAAAAGAATTGTGAAGGGAGGTTATGAGGGGGGCATTTCTTATGTGATATCAAAGCATATTGTAAAACTGTTTTAGTCAAAACAGTACAGACATGCAAAAACAAAATTTTTTTAAAAAAGCAAACAGTACAGACATGCAAATAGAAAATCAGATGGGTGAGACAAAGTAGAGTTGAGAAATAGACCCCAGGATCTATGGACTTTGGTATTTTTGAACAATAGTTCAAGTCAGCTGGGGGTAATGAAGGCTATTTAATATATAGTGTTCAGACAATTGACTGTTGATTTGAAGAAAATAAATTTAGATGCCTACCTCTTATGTACAAATAATTCAGCCAGATGTAAAAATCACATAACACTGTATTAGCATTAGAAAAACTTATAGAAGGATATGTGTGGAGGAGCCTTTTCCAAGCATATCAGAAGACATAAAGAAATATATTAAATGGTTTAGCCATTTAAAAACCCAAAACTTAACGGAGTCAGAGGATAAACTACACTCTGAGAAAATATATGTATGTCATATAACGCTTTAATATCTAAAGCATGCAGATATTTAAGCTTAGTAAAAAGGGATATAGACTGTTCATAGATTAAAAATACAAATGGCTAATAAACATAAGATTGTTCAATATCATGAGTAGTCAGAGAAATACACTTGAAAAATTAAATGCAATTTTTTGTTCAAAGACATTGATAGCATGTTATAATGGCAAAGATGGCGGAAATGCATACCTTTCTCTTGATGGTGGAATAATCAGTATGCCTTTTTGGAAAATAAATTTGCATATTCTTTGTCCAGGGAATTTTGTTTCTAGATCTACATCCTACAAAAACAGTACCATTTCATAAAAATATATGTAACAAGATATTCATTGTGACATTGTTGGTAAGAACAACAAAAATATGCAGCTTAAATGTTCATCAAGAGGAGTATGGTATATTGATACCATGTAATTATAGAACTTGAATGATGATAGTCTCTATGTGCTGATATGGAAAGGTTTCTAAGGTGCATTTTTGGGTCCCAAAAGCAAATTGAAAAATAGCGTAGATAGTATGAACCTATTTGTGAAAGATTGAAAGGATAGAAACTTAAATATGTATACTTTATATGTTGGTATAAATATTTGTATGTGTATAGAAAATGTCCAGACAGATAATGTCAAAACACTGACAAAAGGAATTACTTGTGAGAAATGGAAATGTGAGGTGGGGAATAGGGAAGTAGAAATTCTTTTATTTCCTGTGTACATCATGAGCATGTTTTTAAAAAGTAATACAATTACTGATGATCCTTTTGAAGATTTTTAAAAATGAAATGGGAAAATGCTTAGGCTATATGCTTGAAGGGAAAAACTAGAATTCAAAACTATGCAGGATGATCAAAGAATGTTGAAAAAGGAGCATGTGTGCCATTTTTGTGGTGTGCGATGTTGGGGGTGGATGGAGAGACAGAGACTCATTTTTAAATTTTTTTTCAAGCAATCCTTGCACCTCAGCCTCCTAAGTAACAGGCGTACCACTGTGCTTGGCCTTGATGCTCCTTTCTATAAGATGTTTTGGAAGGCAATATACCAAAATGATGTGAATGGATTATTTTTTTTTTTATATTTTCTAGAAAGAATTTGCACCTTTATAATCAGATAAAATTAAAAAGTTGTTTAAAAGTAATTCTTTTATTTATTGCATGATCTCTTGGATTAATACTTGGTTTAACCTTGCCTTCTCAGCCATCCTGGACATCCTCTAGCTCATGGAAGAGAAAATTTGGTGTCCATATTTGTCTCTGGGCATGTAGAGAACGTTCTTGACTCCATTGTGTTTGTTCCCTATTTTGTCTTTTAAAGATTTTTTTTTTCTGTTCACATATGTTGGTTTTCCTTTTATCTTTCAGTGTTTGTTTTTTTTTTTTTCCCTCTTTGCTTAGATTTTAAATTTTTAACTTCACTTTATTTTCTGTTACCATGTCTTCACCCTTGGTCTGTCATTTGAAACGATGGCTCATTTTTACTTTTATACCCTCTAAATCATTCATTATTCTTTCTGAGTGTTCCACCAGATCTTAGAACTATGGAGAATTACTATGCCAGCCATTCCTGTTTCATTATTTAGTTAAATCTTCTTACTAAGGGCACATTATCTTTGACAGATATTTCTCAGCTCAGTTTGATTTAACAAAATTTTATGAGCACTTGCTCTTTGACAGGTACTGTGCCAGCTGTTCTGGTTAAGAATTGAATATGTCAGTTAATTCGATTTACAACTCAAAGTTCAACTCATCTCTGTCATTTTTTAGTTTCACAAAATCAACCAAATGAGTCGCAGTTGTAAATTTTGTACGTAGTTGAACCCATTTATTGCTAAATGAAGGAACAGAAATATGTTATAATTAAAAAGTAGATGTTTAATAAGCTGTCAGCACTTCTAACCCCTCTTAAAAAACTGTTTCCATGTCGTGAAATTTTGAAATCTAACATTTAGAAGCAGATCTTTACTAGTTGGATGGTTGGTTCATGGCCAGGAAGTTCTTGAGGTTACAGTGGCAGTGGTTGTTGTTGCTTGTTTTTGGTTTAATTTGTTGTATACTTTTCTTGTCCTCTACCATGTTGCTATTAAATGGCAAAATGCATTCGGTCACAATATATAATTGGTAATTTTGGGTGGACTGTTTTATACTGGCAGGGATTTACTGTATATCAGCTGTCTTTTGATCTCAGTTATGAATGATTCTGAATGGATTTAAAAAATTGTAATCATGTATTTAAAATGAAAAATATCAATATTTCCAAAAGAACAGTCTAATTTTTATTTTATTTTTTGTTTTCAAAAAATGCTTTCTCTGAGAGATTAAAAACCCTTTGAAGGTATTAATTAATCCCTTCTCAGCTTAATCTCTGATATGTGGTGAGAAGAGGTCTTTTTCTCTGTTGTGAAATGGAAACTGAGGTCCATACTATTTAATGCGATATTCTACAATAGCGCCTACCTTCTGCTGAGCTTCATTCATGTCTGTAGTCACAAAGTGAGTGGGTGTGCCCCTTTCTCTGGAACTTTTCAGACTAAGTCCTTTCATAAAACAGCAGGAGCAAATCTAAAGTCATTTCCAGAGTTACTTGCATTTGGGTTAGTGCTCACAAAGGAGAAAATTGAAGCCTAAGGGAACATTTTAGAGAGAGAGATGAGTGTATGAAAATAGTTTTGCAGTAAATTGACTTTCTAAAAGTTTATTGATGGAGTTCAAGGGCCCTTCTGGCTCTGATAATAAAATCAGCAGGTTATGTTTTTCAGAGTTGAAATGGCAAGTCGTTTATCACTGTAAATTTAACTGAAATATGTTTTTAGGTTAAAACTGAGAAAATAATTGTAGGATTTAATCTAAAGTGATTCGCATGTACATCTGTGTTCATAGAAGTATGTACTGTTATAAATACACGTAAAAATATCAGTGTGCACTGAAAAATATCAGTGTGCACTCTTTCATCATTAGGTGTGGCAGGCAGTATTCCAGCTATATAACTGAATTTCTCCGCTGATTGATACCTTTGTTTATGCTTTGAAAATAATTCCTCCACTTTGTTATAGAAATATTTAAATATTTAGACAATGTATTATATTTTTCCTGTCATTTAAAGTTGAAGTTTTTTTACTCTGCAGCAGTACCATAAACCTGTGTCTTTTTTTTATAATTAAAAAAAATTTTATTGTCCCAGCACTTTGGGAGGCCGAGACAGGCAGATCACGAGGTCAGGAAATCGAGACCATCCTGGCTAACATGGTGAGACCCCGTCTCTACTAAAAAAATACAAAAAACTAGCCCGGCGAGGTGGCGGGCGCCTGTAGTCCCAGCTACTCGGGAGGCTGAGGCAGGAGAATGGCGTAAACCTGGGAGGCGGAGCTTGCAGTGAGCTGAGATCCGGCCATTGCCCTCCAGCCTGGGTGACCGAGCAAGACTCTGTCTCAAAAAAAAAAAAAATTTATTTTACTTTATTCATTTGTCCATTGAAGCATTTTATTTGTAAATATGTATTACATCGCTAGATGAAGAACCCCAGGATTTTCTCTCCTGTGTGTTTTTGTGTTGCTTCTTCTTGGTCCATGATGTGAGCTAAATCAGTACAATGAAACCAAACTGGTGATATGGGAGCAGATTATTCTGTGATTTTTCTAGATTTTTCTAGATCTTTGAGTTGAACGTCAAATCTGGGGCTGATCACACTTGTTCACAACAACTTGGTCACACTGTGAGGTTCACAACAATTTTTCCAGCTCTGTGATCATCAGTGATTTCAAATTCGACCATGTACCCATACTTTGTCGTCACAGTTGATGAAGACACCAGACAATGACTTTGGAACAAGGTCTAGTAAGAACCAGGTGTTTGCCTCTCTTTTCGGCATTGTCGATGCTCTTGAAAGCAGCAGACAGGACATTTATGCACACCATTACGGTGGCAAGGAAAGATGGTGGAAAGAGCTCTCTGTGTCTTTGGGCATCTGTATCCAGGGCCTAGGGGAACCTGTAAAGTGTTTTCTAATTGTGAGTAAAATGCAGGTGAAAGAGGATGACGTCATTAAGTGGAAAAAAAAGAGAAGACAAAAGAAGTCATAAAACACGAAAGAACGGACAAATCGATGATCTATTTTATAAATAGATAAACCATTATGAAAAGTTATTGGATTTGAGGACTGTTGGATTTTCTTAAGATAGTTTAGGCTGGGAACTTACAGGTTTATATTGGTGGAAAAGAGTTGTTGGGAGGATGCCAGTTCAATTCCTGGTAAATGCTTTCTGTTACTTTAATATCTCATACTTCACTTTTCACATTAGCCTGTGGGTGATTTTAACAATTGGAAATACGCTGTTTGGTTTAGCTCATTTGGAAATAATGTTGTTTGGTTTAGTTCATATCTTAGTCATACTCGCATCCTCAGAACTGAGCGCAGTGCCAAGCACATAATGGATGCTGAAGAATCGTTTGAGTAATGATTCCCTTGTTCCTTGTAACAAGTGAAAAGGGAGAAGTTAACGACTGTCATAGCAATCCTCAAGGCCTAAGACAGTGGCTCCCACATTATTTGCACTCAATGAAAAGAATAAAACCTTAAGTGATAATTTCGCTCTTTAACACAGTGCGAAATTATCACTTGAACCTAACAAACTTTATTTTTCAAAGTTCTCTGAGAGAACATGTTTGTTTTTTATTGGATTATAAATACACACATACCTAGCACATTTGTTCCAAAAGGAGTGTAGGTGGGAGATGGGGATATATCGCTGTGGTGGGGGCAGATGTTGTTCCCAATTGCACAAATCCTTCCTTCCATTTGAGGAAATCTTTCCTATGGGCGTGGTCTCTTCCTGCTCTTCCTTTGCCTGCTCTCCGTAGCCAGTGCTACTGATGATGTATTTCAGTACTAAAAAGTGAGAATTACGGCTTTGACTTCCCTACCCTTGGATTTGGCTCCGAGGGGCTCTTCTGTTGTAGATAGTGTGGCGAGACGATTCCATTTCTTGAGAGTAGGGCATACAGTTTAGTTGGCTTGGCATTGCCTGTATTCTTGCACTTAACAGGTACTTTGAGATGGGAATTTTTTTGAAATTTTGATTTTTATAGTTTTCATGATTTAAAATTAATGTGTTTATTTTGAAGGAAGTTTATTAGTTTATTTAAAGTTTATTAGTTTATTTAAAGTTAATTATTAAGATGAGGAGCTTGGCCTTTTTAGGAAAGGTGAAATGGGTAATCAAATACTGAATTAACCTGTTTGAGATCCTTAAATCATTTTAATTGTTGTGATTATCAACGTCATGAAATGTATGAGTCTCTTTTGAAGAAAACTAAATGTAGTAAACTTCTGGAATATGTCAAAAACTGTAGCCTGAAAAACATACGTAAACACTAGTTAAACCTTTATTCAGTATCACGGCATGTTGTCATTTGATCTTTCTTTGTTGATAAATTAATATTTAATACAGATACAAAGGAGAATAGTGAAATTGCCTGGCATAGTGTTATTACAAGGTGGTTATCCAGTGATCCAGAATACACTACGCTAATTTTTTAAACAGCATTGAATGAAATGACAAAATAAAAATTTAAGTACTTAGAACTCTTACAATACATTTTTATACCCCTGTCTGTGACAGTCACCTCTTTATTGAAAATATACTGGGGAGATCCAGATGTTTGAAGTTCTAGTGTAAAGAGGACTCATGACAAAAACAAAAGTGTAAGGGTGGGGCATGTAGTGGGAGGACTTCAGTTGGTTTTGGAGAAAGTGGTAACTAGTGCTTCTTTTCCCGTTCAGCTCCCTTGTGAAAGATGCTTCTGTTCCTCTGATTGATGTTACAAACCTCCCTACTCCTCGAAAATTCCTTGATACCTCTCAGTATTCTACTGCTGGAAGCTCAAGTGGTAAGTATTTAATTCTTCAGCCACTAAGCTTTTTAGTATGCCTCAGTTCCTAGGCAAAGACCTGGAGGAGCTTTTTGGGGGCTAAGCTGGGCTGGGTGGGCCTGAGGTAAGTGCGCTGGAACCTGTGATGAGCCCTTTGTAACCTTCAGAGCAAATAAGATGTACAGTGATTCATTGGTCTGTTGCATTATCAGGGTTGAAAAGTGGCAGCTGAACCTGGCCTGCCTGCTGAATCCAACTGCATCTGTGTTTTATTGGACCAGCCCTTCCTTCCTTCCTTCCTTCCTTCCTTCCTTCCTTCCTTCC
>NW_012105364.1:1272357-1325790 GCF_000951045.1 Mandrillus leucophaeus | reverse complement strand
CCTCCGTCCCCTCTTCTCCCCTCCCCTTTCTTTCATCTCGCTTTGTTGGCCAGGTTGGAGTGCGGTGGCACAATTTTGGCTCTCTGCAACCTCCATCTCCTGGGTTCAAGGGATTCTCCTGCCTCGGCCTCACAAGAAGCTGGGATAACAGGTGCCTGCCACCACGCCCAGCTAATTTTTGTATTTTTAGTACGGACAGGGTTTCACCATGTTGGCCAGGCTGGTCTCAAACTCCTGGCCTCCCAAAGTGCTGGCGTTACAGGCGTGAGCCACCACACCTGGGCGACCAGCACTGTTTTTCTAAAGTTGAGTTTGAATGCTTTTTGATAGAGCATATGCTTTCCTTTGTGCTATAATATTTATTACTCCTAGTAGCTTTTACTCAGTTATCTCATGTATTACATTCAATGTCTGGTCCTGGGAGCTTTTGAGTGTGTGACCTCTGTCCTATGCCGTCTCCACTCCTAAATGTGCACACATCCACGTGTGCATACATAGTCATATCTGTAACACACTTTGAGGAAATATCCATAAACTTATTTTTTCTTCTTTGAAGACACCCAATATCTTATTGAACAAGACAAAGCCATTTTGGGGTTATGTTTAGGGTTGAGGGCAGGAGGGTATACTTTGAATGTAAAGATTTAGGGGAATCTTGTGGATTGTCTTAGACTTGCTTTTGCAGAGGGTTCAGCTCAACTGGGCTTGGAGACCTTCTGGACCTCTGCAGAGAGTTTCTCTGCTCTTATAACTTTGGGTTGGGGGAGAGGACTGAATGTCTTTTGTGGGATGCCCCACAAGTGCCTTCTTGTGGCAGCCAAAATCTTCATTGCATTTTAACAAAATTGTAGTGTTTATTATCATTGTCTTTTCAGATAAAAATTAGTTCTTATAGTTCTTATTAGTTCTTTAGAGCTTGAAATAATGAAAAGGTAGAAAAAAATAGAAAAACAATTTGGATTAAGTCAGTACATTTTGTATAACTAATTGGAAATATTTCTGTTGAGAGCTTAATATATTGTTGGAGCATATTTTGCTACCTTTAAAATGCCACTTAAAATTATTTTAGGATTATTTAGGCGTGGAATCTTGAAGTTTATTACTTTAACTACAGGGAAGTATAGAATTTGATAATAAATTTTCCTTTGTTTAATTAGTAGCCAAATTTTAAAAAATTGCAAACATTTATTTTTATTTTACAATAAATACAATAGATTGTACTCCAGTCTCTTCTTGGAGCTAGAAAGGTTTTGTTTTCTCCCTCTTTCTGATGTAATGTTGCTTTTGAGTTTTAACACTGCTCTGAGGTGTTGTAGACTGTTGAAATACGAAACAAAATGTATTTGTACCTTTGATTTGTATTTTATCTCTGCCTTTCATGGAAATTACCAATTGTTACATCTTTACTTTTTTATAATGTGAATCTTACTGCTTAGCCTGGTTATATTAATTTATGTAAATGTTGCCAAGTCAGTGGCCAAGTGAAATAAAAAATTTAATTATTTATGAAGAAATGACAGGGCAGGCTTTGCAAATAAGTGTTGTACAAATATGAAATAAGCTGATATATGCCAATTATGGCAAATTTCAGTAGAAGCTAATTTTGCTACATCTGTTATTTTTACTATGATAGGCCTTACTTTTTGATAGGCACTTTATCTGTCAGTGTCTGGAGTTTGCGTTCATCACCTAGTGGAGTTCATGGTGACACTCTGACTTTGGTATTATTAGGAATTACTGTTGAAGAACTGCTTGGTAGTTGACTGAGGCTAGGAGCATTATGGGGACTGCTGGTAGAGATGTGTATAAACCTTTCATTTATTTATTTATTTATTTATTTGAGATGGTGTTTCACTCTTGTGGCCCAAGCTGGAGTGCAGTGGTACAATCTCGGCTCACTGCAACCTCCTCCTCCTGGGCTCAAGCGATTCTCCTGCCTCAGCCTCCTGAGTAGCTGGGATTACAGGCATGCATCACCATGCCCTGCTAATTTCTGTAGAGACAGGGTTTCACTATGTCAGCCGGGCTGGTCTCAAACTCCTGACCTCAGGTGATCGCCCACCGTGGCCTCCCAAAGTGTTTGGATTACAGTCATGAGCCACTGCGCCCAGCCAGACCTTTCTTTTTAGATGAGTTCATTTCCTTGACTATTCTGAAGACTTGATCTTGTTCTTTTTTTTTTTTTGTGCATGACCAAAAGAGAAGGTAAAAATATTATTGATTAAAATCAATAATAGCAGAGGTTAATATGTGTTTAGTGCCTAGTATATGGTGAAGCCATGTCTTAAGTGCTTTACAACAATTTTATAACAATTTATTGTCAGTCCCATTTTACAGATGAGAAAACTGAGGCACAGGGAAGTTAATAATTGATAAAAGTTTACACAGTTGACAAGTAGTTGTGATTTCAGCTCAGAGCCAGATTCGACTATGCTCTTCTAACCAGTTTGTTTTGCTGAAAACAAGCTAGGTATCCTCTGTGTATTAATTTTCCACTCACGCAAACTTAGTGGCTTAAACAACATACATTTATTATCTTACAGTTTTGTAGGTGAGAAGTCTAACACAAATCTAATTGCAGTAAAATCAAGGTGTTGGCAGGGCTGTGTTCCTTTTTGGAGGCTCTAGGGGAAAACCTGTTTCCTTGCCTTTCCGGCTCCTAGAGGCCACCATATTCCTTGGTTCATGGTCTCCTTCCTCCATCTTCAAAACCAGCAACGATGGGTCACATTCTTCTCACGTTGCCTCTCTCTGACCCACTCTTCTGTGCTTCCTTGCTCTTTTTAAGGACTCATGTGATTAGATTGATTCCACCTGGATAATTCTGGCTACTCTTCCCATCTCAAGGTCCTTAACCTTAATCACATCTGCAGTCTCCTTTGCAATGTGACTAATCACAGGTTCTAGGGATTAGGACATGGATGTCTTTGGGCAACCATAATTCTGCTTACCACACTCTGCACTGCCCATTTTGTGACTTAAATTATCTTTAGGAGCAAGTGTAAAAAGTTGACTTTCTTCAAATTATGTAGCAAAATCTTTTTCAGTCATTGCAGTCTAGTCTTTAGGACTCTATTAATCTGGATCACATTATTAAAGGGAATTGTATAAATGAGGAAGATATAAATTATGTAGAGAACTGCACAAAATGTTACTAAATACATATAAAATTATGGCACTGATGAAATATACTATAATAAAAAGCAAGAATTTTGTCTTATTCTTAATAATAAACTGTAAGTCCTAAGAGTCTATTTGTGAAGTGCTCTGCAAGTCCGCCTAGAAAGTAATAGCCGTTTTCAGCAGGAGATTTAACATAGACTCTTAAAGCTCCTCTCTCATTTTGTGAAACTGTAAGATTGAGGGTGTAATCCATTAGAATAGACACTTTTATAGAGGAAGTTCCGGTAGGGAATCCCTGGGTAGTATGGCTCTCCCATTGGGGTACCATAAAATAAGGTTGGAAGTGATTCCTAAGAACTTTCAGGTTATTATTAATTAAATGAGAATTCTGATTGCTTTTAAACAAATCGTTTTTCACAAGTCCTATTTTGAGGTAGACTTGTGGGTGGCTATTTTTTTAAAATCATACTTTATGTTCTGGGGTACATGTGCAGAACGTGTAGTTTTGTTACATAGGTATACCTGTGCCATGGTGGTTTGCTGCACCCATCAACCCATCATCTACATTAGGTATTTCTTCTAATGCTATCCCTGCCCTAGCCCCTCACCCCGACAGGCCCCGGTGTGTGATGTTCCTCTCTCGTGTCCATATGTTCTCACTGTTCAGTTCCCACTTATGAGTGAGAACATGAGGTGTTTGGTTTTCTGTTCTTGTGTTAGAAGACCTGAACCCATCCTATTTTATGGCTGCATAGTATTCCATGGTGTATATGTGCCACATTTTGTTTATCCAGTCTATCACTGATGGACATTTGGGTTGGTTCCAAGTCTTTGCTATTGTGAATAGTGCTGCAGTAAACATATATGTGCATGTGTCTTTATGGTGAAATGATTTATAATCCTTTGGGTATATACCCAGTAATGGGATTGCAGGGTCAAATGGTATTTTTGGTCCAGATCCTTGAGGAATCACCACGCTGTCTTCCACAACGGTTGAACCAATTTACACTCCCACCAACAATGTAAAAGCATTCCTATTTCTCCACATCTGCTCTAGCATCTGTTGTTTTCTGAGTTGTTAATGATCACCATTCTAACTGGCACGAGTTGGTATCTCATTGTGGTTTTGATTTGCATTTCTCTGATGACCAGTGACGAGCATTTTTTCATGGGTCTTTTGGCTGCATAAATGTCTTTTGAGAAGTGTCTGCTCATATCCTTCACCCCCTTTTTGATGGGGTGGTTTTTTTTTTTCTTTTCTTGTACATTTGTTTAAGTTCTTTGTAGATTCTGGTTATTGCCCTTTGTCAGATGGATAGATTGCAAAAATTTTCTCCCATTCTGTAGGTTGCCTGTTCACTCTGCTGAAAGTTTCTTTTGCTGTACAGAAGCTCTTTAGTTTACTTAGATCCCATTTATCAATTTTGGCTTTTGTTGCCTTTGATTTTTATGTTTTAGACATGAAGTCTTTACCCATGCCTATGTCCTGAATGGTATTGCCTAGGTTTTCTTCTAGGGTTTTTATGGTTTTAGGTCTTATGTTTAAGTCTTTAATCCACCTTGTTAATTTTTGTATAAGGTGTAAGGAAGGCATCCAGTTTCAATTTTCTACATATGGCTAGTCAGTTTTCCCAGCACCATTTATTAAATAGGGAATCCTTTCCCCATTGCTTGTTGTGGTCAGATTTGTGAAAGGTCAGATGGTTGTAGATGTGTGGTGTTATTTCTGAGCCTTCTGTTGTTCCATTGGTCTATATATCTTATTTTGGTATCAGTACCATGCTGTTTTGGTTACTGTAGCCTTGTAGTATAGTTTGAAGTCAGGTAGTGTGATGCCTCCAGCTTTGTTCTTTTTGCATAGGATTGTCTTGGCTATGCAGGCTCTTTTTTGGTTCCATATGAAATTTAAAGTAATTTTTTTTCCAATTCTGTGAAGAAAGTCAATGGTAGCTTGATGGGGATGGCACTGAATCTGTAAATGACTTGGGGCAGTATGACCATTTTCACGATATTGATTCTTCCTATCCATGAGCATGGAATGTTTTTCCGTTTGTTTGTGTCCTCTCTTATTTCCTTGAGCAGTGGTTTGTAGTTCTCCTTGTAGAGGTCCTTCACATCCTTTGTAAGTTGTATTCCTAAGTATTTTATTCTCTTTGTAGCAATTGTGAATGGGAGTTCACTCATGATTTGGCTTGCTGTTTGTCTGTTATTGGTGTACAGAAATGCTTGTGATTTTTGCACAATGATTTTGTATCCTGGGACTTTGATGAAGTTGCTTATCAGCTTAAGGAGATCTTGGGCTGAGACAGTGGGGTTTTGTAAATATACAGTCATGTCATCTGCAAACAGAGACAATTTGACTTCCTCTTTTTCTAATTGAATACCCTTTATTTCTTTCTCTTGCCTGATTGCCCTGGCCAGAACTTCAAACACTGTGTTGAATAGGAGTGGTGAGAGAGGGCATCCTCGTCTTGTGCCGATTTTCAAAGGGAATGCTTCCAGTTTTTGCCCATTCAGTAGGATATTGGCTGTGGGTTTGTCATAAATAGCTCTTATTATTTTGAGATATGTTCCATCAGTACCTTATTTCTTGAGAGTTTTTAACATGAAGGGGTGTTTAATTTTATTGAAGGCCTTTTATGCATCTATTGAGATAATCATGTGGTTTTTGTCATTGGTTCTGTTTATGTGATGGATTGCATTTATTGATTTGTGTATGTTGAACCAGCGTTGCATCCCAGGTATGAAGGCCACTTGATCATGGTGAATAAGCTTTTTGATGTGCTGCTGGATTTGTTTTGCCAGTATTTTATTGAGGATTTTCACACTGATGTTCATCAGGGATATTGGCCTGAAATTTTCTTTTTTTGTTGTGTCTCTGCTAGGTTTTGGTATCAGGATGATGCTGGCCTCATAATGAGTTAGGGAGGATTCCCTCTTTTTCTATTGATTGGAATAGTTTCAGATGGAATGGTAGCAGCTCCTCTTTGTACCTCTGGTAGAATTTGGCTGTGAATCCGTCTGGTCCTGGCCATTTTTTGGTTGGTAGGCTGTTAATTACTGCCTCAAATTCAGAACTGGTTATTCGTCTCTTCAGGGACTCAACTTCTTTTTGGTTTAGACTTGGGAGAGTGTATGTGTCCAGGAATTGATCCATTTCTTCTAGATATTCTAGTTTATTTGCGTAGAGGTGTTTATAGTATTCTCTGATGGTAGTTTGTATTTCTGTGGGATCAGTGGTGATATCCCCTTTATGATTTTTTATTGCATATATTTGATTCTTCTCTCTTTTCTTCTTTATTAGCCTGGCTAGTGGTCTATCTATTTTGTTAATCTTTTCAAAAAACCAGCTCCTGGATTCATTGATTTTTTTGAAGGGTTTTTTGTTCCTTTATCTCCTTCAGTTCTACTCGGATCTTAGTTGTTTCTGGTCTTCTGCTAGCTTTTGAATTTGCTTGCTCTTGCTTCTCTGGTTCTTTCAATTGTGATGTTAGACTGTCAATTTTTGATCTTTCCTGCTTTCTCTTGTGGGCATTTAGTGCTATAAATTTCCCTCCAAACACTGCTTTAAATGTGTCCCAGAGATTCTGGTACATTGTGTCTTTGTTCTCATTGGTTTCAAAGAATATCTTTTTTTCTGCCTTAATTTTGTTATTTACACAGTAGTTATTCAGGAGCAGGTTTTTCAGTTTCCATGTAGTTGTGCAGTTTTAAGTGAGTTTCTTAATCCTGAGTTCTAATTTGATTGCACTGTGGTCTGAGATACTGTTTGTTATGATTTCTGTTCTTTTGCGTTTACTGAGGAGTGTTTTAATTCCAATTGTGTGGTCAGTTTTAGAATAAGTGCTGTGAGGTGCTGAGAAGAATGTGTATTCTGTTGATTTGGGGTGGAGAGTTCTGTAGAGGTCTGTTAGGTCTGCTTGTTCCAGAGCTGAGTTCAAGTCCTGAATATCCTTGTTAATTTTCTGTTTCGTTGATCTAATTATTTATAGTGGAGTATTAAAGTCTCCCACTATTATTGTGTGGGAGTCTAAGTCTCTTCGTAAGAACTTGCTTTGTGAATCTGAGTGCTCCTGTATTGGGTCTGTATATATTTAGGATAGTTAGCTCTTCTTGTTGAATTGATCCCTTTACCATTATGTAATGGCCTTCTTTGTCTCGTTTGATCTTTGTTGGTTTAAAGTCTGTTTTATCTGAGACTAGGATTGCAACCCCTGCTTTTTTTCCGCTTTCCATTTGCTTGGTAGATATTCCTCCATCCTTTTATTTTGAGCCTGTGTGTGTCTTTGCACATGAGATGGGTTTCCTGAATACAGCACACCGCTCGCTGGGTCTTGACTTTTTATCCAATTTGCCAGACTGTGTCTTTTAATTGGGGCATTTAGCCTGTTTACATTTAAGGTTAATATTGTTAATTTGGTGTGTTTTTGTAGTGGTTGGTACTGGTTATTCCTTTCCATGTTTAGTGCTTCCTTCTGGAGCTCTTGTAAGGCAGGCCTGGTGGTGACAAAATCTCTCAGCATTTGCTTGTCTGTAAGGGATTTTATTTCTCCTTCATTTATGAAACTTACTTTGGCTAGATATGAAATTCTGGGTTGAAAATTCTTTTCTTTAAGAATGTTGAATATTGGCCCCCACTATTTTCTGGCTTATGCGTTTTGCAGAGATCTGCTGTTAGCCTGATGGGCTTCCCTTTGTGGGTAACTCAGCCTTTGTCTCTGGCTGCTGATAGTATTTTTTATTTCATTTCAACCTTGGTGAATCTGACGATTATGTGTTTTGGGGTTGCTCTTCTTGAGGAGTATCTTTGTGGTGCTCTCTGTATTTCCTGAATTTGAATGTTGGCCTGCCTTGCTAGGTTGGGGAAGTTCTTCTGGATAATATCCTGAAGAGTGTTTTCTCAGTTGGTTCCATTCTCCCCGTCACTTTCAGCTACACCAATCAAACGTAGATTTGGTCTTTTCACATGGTCCCATATTTCTTGGAGGCTTTGTTCATTTCTTTTCACTCTTTTTTCTCTAATCTTGTCTTCTTGCTTTATTTCATTAATTTGATCTTCAATCACTGATACCCTTTCTTCTGCTAGATCGAATCAGCTGTTGAAACTTGTATATGCTTCACAAAGTTCTCGTACTGTGATTTTCAGCTCTGTCCATTCATTGAAGCTCTTCTCTACACTGGTTCTTTTAGTTAGCCATTTGTCTAACCTTTTTTCAAGGTTTTTAGCGTCCTTGCGATGGGTTACAACATGCTCCTCTAACTTGGAGAAGTTTGCTATTACCGACCTTCTGAAGCCTGCTTTTGTCAACTTGTCAAACTCATTCTCCGTCCAGTTTTGTCCCTTGCTCCTGAGGAGTTGTGGTCCTTAGGAGAAGAGGTATTCTGGTTTTTGGAATTTTCAGCCGTTTTGCACTGGTTTCTCCCCATCTTTGTGGATTTATCTCCCTTTCGTCTTTGAAGTCGGTGACCTTCAGATAGGGTCTCTGAGTGGACATCCTTTTTGTTGATGTTGATACTATTTCTGTGTGTTAGTTTTCCTTCTAACAGTCAGGACCCTCTGCTGTAGGTCTGCTGGAGTTTGCTGGAGGGCTAGTCCAGACCCTGATTGCCTGGGTGTCACCAGCAGAGCCTACAGAACAGCGAAGATTGCTGCCTGTTCCTTCCTCTGGAGGCTTCATACCAGAGGGGCACCAGCCAGATGCCAGCCAGAGCTCTCCTGTATGAGGTGTCTGTTGGTCCCTACTGGGAGGAGTCTCCCAGTCAGGAGATACGGGGATCAGACACCCACTTGAGGAGGCAGTCTGACCCTTAGCAGAGCTCAAACGCTGTGCTGGGAGATCCGCTGCTCTCTTCAGAGCCATCAGGCAGGGACGTTTAAGTCTGCTGAAGCTGTGCCCACAGCTGCCCCTTCCCATACGTGCTCTGTTCCAGGGAGATGGGGGTTTCATCTGTAAGCCCCTGACTGGGGCTGCTGCCTTTCTTTCAGAGATGCCCTGCCCAGGGAGGAGGAATCTAGAGAGGCAGTCTGGACACAGTGGCCTTGCTGAGCCATGCACTCCGCCCATTTGGAACTTCGCGGTGGCTTTATTTACTCTGTGAGGGTACAGCCTCCTACTCAAGCCTCAGCAATGGCGGACACCCCTCTCCCCACCAAGCTCAAGTGTCCCAGGTCAATCTCAGACTGCTGCTCTGCTGGCACCGAGAATTTCCTACCAGTGGATCTTAAATTTCCTGTGCTCCGTGGGGTGGGACCCACCGAGCCAGACCACTTGGCTCCCTGTCTTCAGCACCCCTTTCCAGGGGAGTGAACAGTTCTGTCTTGCTGGTGTTCCAAGCATCACTGGGGTTTGGAAAAAACTGCAGCTAGCTCTGTGTCTGCCCAAATGGCTACCCAGTTTTGTGCTTGAAACCCAGGACCCTGGTGGTGTAGGCACTGGAGGGAATCTCCTGGTCTGTGGGTTGCGAAGACCGTGGGAAAAGTTCAGTATCTGGTCTGGAGTGCACTGTTCCTCATGGCACGGCACAGTCCCTCACAGCTTCTCTTGAGTATGGGAGAGAATTCCTCGACTCCTGTGCTTCCCAGGTGAGGCGACATTCCAGCCTGCTTCAGCTCGCCCTCCATGGGCGGCCCCACTGTCCAACCAGTCTCAGTCAGATGCACCAGGTACCTCAGATGGAAATGCAGAAATCCGCCGCCTTCTGTGTCGATCTCACTGGGAGCTGCAAACCGGAGCTGTTCCTATTCGGCCGTCTTGCCAGCAATCTGTGGGTGACTTTTCTGTGAGAGGTTTTTTTTTAAAATCATAGTTTATAAGTTATAGTTTGCAAAATATATCATTTAAATGATACAACAGTCCTATGACGTAGTTAGGCCAGGTACTGTGTGATTACTATTACAGTTATTATATTTAGATCATTGAGTGTGTGATCAGATATAAAACATTTACTTACAAAATGCAAAGTCAAGGCACAGGTTGGCAAAAGCAAGTAACCCATTAAAAGAAAAATGATTAGCATCCACTTAGCTTTCCTACATATTAATGAAGAAAAGAAATGACATAATAAAGAACTGAGCAAATAATGGACAATTCAATGAAGAGTCCCTTTCCATGGAAAAATTGGCATTTATCTGATGGAGATTTAAGTATCTAGAATATGTTAAGAACCTCTATAAATCAATAAAACAAGCTAATAGAATAATAGGCAAAATTATGAACAGTTTGCATAAGGGGAATCCAATGCTAATAAATATATGAAAAACCACTTATATTCTAGTTAATCAGGTATTATCTTTACAATCACTTTACAGATATGGAAGCTGAATGCAGGTAGGTTGAGTGGTTTGGCCAGGTTCAACCAAGAAGGTAATTGTTGGAGCCTGGCCTCATGCTGTTCCCAGACTAAATATGTAGGGCATGTATTTTGCAAGCCTTTCTCTTTTTCTCCTCAGTCACAGTATTTTGTAATGCACAGAGAAACTAATGTCTAATTTAGATGTAGTAATTCAACTATAACTTAGGTAGAAGGGTGGGAGAAGTGTGGAGAAAAGCCAATAATTGTAGTAAAATGTTGGTTTGAGCTTTTGGACTCCCAGTATGTCTTTTCATTTGGCAAACTGCCTTTGGAACATTTTGACTGAGCAGTTACTCCCAGGGAACACAGGTATTTCATTTGTGGCCTCTTTATTCATTTTATTCATGCCTCTGCTGGGATTGCATGAATATGACTATAATGAAGCTGGACTTCTTAGTTCTTTTCTTTTTGGTACAAGCATAGGTTAAGCAATAAAAACCTAAGGAGAACACAAATTAAATGATTTTTTTTGCTGCTATTTTCTTGATGTGCATTTTATTCCATAAAGTTTTGTTCTGAAACTTAATATATATCTTAAGAATTTGGATGCCGGGCGCAGTGGCTCACACCTGTAATCCCAGCCCTTTGAGAGGCCGAGGCAGGCAGATCACGAGGTCAGGAGATCGAGACCATCCTGGGCAACATGATGACCAAAATACAAAAATTAGCTGGGCATGGTGGTGAGTGCCTGTAATCCCAGCTACTTGGGAGGCTGAGGCAGGAGAATTGCTTGAACCTGGGAGGCGGAGGTTCAGTGAGCTGAGGTCTTGTATCTACCAATTTTGTTGAATTATTTTCAAAATTCTAATAGAATATTTAAAAAATATGTTTTGTGTATTTTCCTGGATTTTATATGTTAACAGTAAGTGTCTACAGGTAAGGGCAGTGCTGTCTCCTTTTCTTAAAGATTCCCCTTTTTGTTTATTTGTTTTTAATTTTTGCATAGCTGGGAAACATGTAATTTTTACATAGCTGGGAGGCAATAGTGTGAGTCTTGCCCTTAATGGAAATGGTTCTAAAATGTCATCAAGTATCATATTTCCTTTTCATTTTTGACCGGTTATTTACCCTTCTGGGTGGGAAGCTATAGATTATATTTTTGTTCTTTTAGATTTTAACCTTAATTTTTGGCACCTACTGTGCTACAGAGATATTTTAAAGTTATCAAATATCTATTTTTCTTTAATATTTCAAATGCAGTACACATTCCAAGGTATTATTATTCTTGCCTATAGCAATTATCAGGTGTTGGTCAAATTATGATTTTCTTTTTCTGTCATTCTTTTTTCATTTACTAATAGAATTCTACTGTGATGAAGAGCTGTGTCTTCATGTATTTCCATATTCATTAATTGTTTAAATCAGTAAAAATTTATGGATATTTACTTTGTTCTATGACTTGTAATCAGGTGCTGTCATTATTTATATTGTTGCTCAAATTGTCCCAAATTTGGCCACTGGTAGCTCCTTCAGGTTGGTTCCTAGGTTGTTCCAACATGTCCCTATCCATTTTTGAAAACTTCCTTACATTCTGGTACCACGAGACATTTCAGACTCACCTTGTACTTCCCCTCCCTTTGCCTTGGAATTAACCATTTCTCTAAGGAGATCTGTTTTTTTTTTTTTTTTTTTTAATTGGAGAATGATATTTTGAAACCTAGATTTGTATTCTAGTTGAATACATTGCTGTTGGTGTAATGTTGCTGTAGTCCCTCTTAGTTGATAGAGCTAGGAGATAATGTAGGTGCTTGCTTATGTATATTACATGTGTATATGTGTGTACACCATACATATGTATAGACAGAAACATATACATATACATCTGTATGTATGTATTTCTGTATGTATTTCTATATAGATCTGTATCTATTTATTTCTGTATCTGTTTATTTCTAGCCATGTGTATATATAAATAAAACATGAGTTCAACTCCAATTCCATGTCAACCACTGCAGTTCAACTGAGCCTTCTTCCTTTCCTTATTTCTAGCTCTTTTCAATACTGAGACACCTGTTTCTTGTGACAAGCAACTCATTTGTATAATCCTAGTATATACATAAAATAATTTTACAATTGCTAACCAATGAAAAACAATTCACGGATGTGAAAAACAAATCTATTAACTTGAGTACAATGTTTGTATGCAGTTCAATTTGCATATTAGAAGGCTTATAATATTTAGTCAAAATGGCCAAAGTCCAGTTACTTAGGTTAGTTCTTTTCGAACCCAACCCACTGACTTATGGTTATATTATTTATTTGCAATGCATTTAGGTTCATTTGTAACTTTTTTTATTTCATTTGGGTTCTCCTAGATCTCAGTTGGTTTTAATTATTTATTGTGGGGGTACGTTGGAAGCATTATCATGTTGTAAGCATTAGAACTGTAATACAAAGCACTCAGGCAAGTGTCACTTTTCCATCCTTATCTTTTATCCTATTCCCAGTCTCCTACCTGTTTTTTCTATCTATCCCTATAGGTCATCAATCACATTAATTTCTGCTTTATTCTTCCTGTATTTCTTTTTGCAAAAGCAAGGAGTTAATCTTTTCTTAAATCCTTTCTCTCTTCCATGAAGGGTAAGGATACTATAGATACTCCTTTATACTTTGCTGTTTCACTCTACAATATATCCTGGAAATCATTCTGTATTAGTTTATAGAGGTTCTGCTCACTCTTTAGTGTTCTTTTTATATCTGCATAGTACTCTGTTGGGTTGATTTATCATAGGTCAACCACTCTCTGTTGTTGCTCTTTTTTGTACTTTAAGTTCAGGGGTACATGTGCAGGTTTGTTACGTAGGTAAATGTGTGTGTCATGGAGGTTTGTTGTATAGATTATTTCATCACTCAGTTATTAAGCCTAGTACCCACTAGTTATTTTTTCTGATTCTTTCCCTCCTACCACCCTCCACTCTCTACTCTCGATGGGCCCCAGTGTGCATTGTTCCCCTCTATATGTCCCTGTGTTCTCATCATTTAGCTCCTGCTCATTAATTGAGAACATGGTTATTTTTTTTTCTGTTCCTGCGTTAGTTTGCTACGTATAATGGCCTCCAGCTTCATCCATGTCCCTGCAAAAAGACATGATCTCGTTCTTTTTTGGTGATGTAATATTCCATGTTGTATATGTACTACATTTTCTCTATCCAGTCTGTCATTGTTGGGCATTTAGGTTGATTTCATGTCTTTGCTATTGTAACCACTCTCTTTTGTATGAGTATTTAGATTGTTTTCAGTATTTTGCCATCAAGCAGTGGTGGAATAAATAACATGCATGTGTGTTTTCATGTTGTTGGAGGTGTATCATTAAATTTCTAGAAGAGGGATAGTTCAGTCAGAAGGTAAGCCCATATGTATGGAATCTTTTTATAGCTTAAATTTTTTTTTAATGTTTTAAAAAACTCATGAAATTTACTGTCAACCATTTCAAAGTAGACAGTTCAGTGGTGTTAAGTATATTCACATTGTTGCGCAGCCAGTCTCCAGAACTGTCTCATCTTGCAAAGCTGGAACTGTGTGCCCATTAAACAACTCCTCTTTGTCCACCCCCACCAACCCCTGGTGGCCACCATTCTACTTTCTGTTTCTATGAATCCGACTACTGTGGATACCTCATATAAGTGGAATCATGTAGTATTTGTCTTTTGTAACTAGTTATTTCACTTAGCGTAATATTTTTAGCATTCATCCATGTTGTACCCTATATCAGAATTTCCTTCCTTTTCAAGGCTGAATAATACTCCACTGTATATGTACTATATTTTGTTTATCCATTCGTGTGTCAATGAACATTTGGCTATTGTGATAGTGGTGCTGTGAACACGAGTGTGCCAATATTTCCTTGAGATCCTACTTTCAATTCTTCTGAATATATACCTAGAATTGAATTGCTAGATCATATGGTAATTCTATATTTAATTTTCTGGGCATCTGCCATGCTGTTTTCACAGCAGGTATACCGTTTTATATTCTCAACAACAGTGTACAAAGGTTCTACTTCTCTGTATCCTTGTCAACACTTGCCATTTTCTGTATTTTTTTCTTTTGATAGTAGCCATCCTAATGGGTATGAGGATATATCTGATTATTGTTTTGATTTGCATTTCTGTAATGATTCTGATGCTGGACATTTTTTCACGTGCTTGTTGCTCATTTGTAGGTCATCTTTGGAGAAATACCTACTCAAGTCCTTTACCCATTTTAAAATTGGATTATTTGTTTTTGTTTCCGTGGAGTGGCAGAGGCTCTTTATATATTCTGTACATTAACATGTTTTCAGATGTGTGATTTTCAAATATTTTCTTCCATTTCATAGGTTGCCTTTTTGCTCTGTTGACTATGTACGTTGATGCACAGAAGTTTTAAATTTTGATGTAGTCTAGTTTTACTTTTGTTGTCTGTGCTTTTTATGTCATATCTTGGAAATCCTTGCCAAATCTCATGTTATGAGGCCTACCCCCTGTGTTTTCTTCTGAGAGTTTTGTAGTTTTAGGTCATGTTTAGGTCTTTGATCCACTTTGGGTTACTTTTTGTATATGGTATAAGGTCAGCATCTATGCTTATGTATAGTTTTATTAGGTCTTGCCAAATTCTTCCCCAAAGAGAGTAGTACCAGTCTGCATTCCCACCACCTGTGCGTCACAGTACCTGTTTCCGCACAGCCTTCCCAACAGAATGTGTTTTCATTTTACAATTTTTGTCAATCTGAGAAGTAAATAATGTTATCACAGTGTTGTTTAATTTTCATTTCTAAAATTATGTATAACATTTGAACAATTTCTGATATGTTTAAGGTTTATTTTTATATATTTTGGTGAATTATGTATTTTTTTTCAATCTTTCTGCTTTAATTAATTAATTAATTAATTTAGAGATGGAGTTTTGCTCTGTTGCCAGGCTGGAGTGCAGTGGCGCGATCTCGGCTCACTCCAACCTCTGCCTCCCGGGTTCAAGCGATTCTCCTGCCTCAGCCTCCAGAGTAGCTGGGACTACAGGCGCATGCCACCATGCCTAGCTAATTTTTGTATTCTTTAGTAGAGACAGAGTTTCACTATGTTGGCTACGGTTGTCTCGAGCTCCTGACCTCGTGATCCACGAGGTCTAGGAGCTTTTTGGATGAATCTTTGGGGTTTTCTAGGTATATGATCATCATATCATCAGTGAACAGGGACAGTTTGATTTCCTCTTTACTAATTTGGATGCCCTTTATTTCTTTTTCTTGTCTAATTGCTCTGGCTAGGACTTCCAGTAGTATGTTGAACCGAAAAGCTGAAACTGGGTGTCCTTGTCTTGTTCTAGTTCTCAGAGGGAGTGCTTTCAACTTTTTCCCATTCAGAATTATGTTGGCTGTGGGTTTGTCATAGGTGGCTTTTATTACGTTAAGGTATTTCCTTTCTATGCCGATTTTACAGAGAGTTTTAATCATAAAGTGATGCTGGATTTTGTCAAATGTTTTTTTCTGCATCTATTGAGATGATCCTGTGATTTTTGTTTTTAATTCGGTTCATGTGTATCACAATTTATTGCCTTCTGGATGTTAAACTATCCCCTCATCCCTTCTGTGAAGCCCACTTGATCACGGTGGATTATCTCTTTGATATGCTGTTGGAATTCAGTTAGCTAGTATTTTTTTTTTTTTTTTCTTTTGAGGATTTTTGTGTCTATGTTCATTGGGGGTATTGGTATGTACTTCTTTTTCTGTTAATGCCCTTTCCTGGTTTTGGTAATAGGGTGATACTGGCTTCATAGAATGATTTAAGGAAGATTCGCTCTTTTTCTGTCTTGTAGAATAATGTCTATAGGATTGATACCAATTCTTCTTTGAATGTCTGATAGAATTTGCTGTGAATCTGTCTGGTCCTGGACTTTTTTTTTGTTGGCAGTTTTTTAATTACCATTTCAGTCTCGCTGCTTGTTATTGGTTTGTTTAGAGTTTTCATTTCTTGCTGGTTTAATCTAGGAGGGTTGTATATTTCCAGGAACTTTTCCATCTCCTCTAGGTTTTCTAGTTACTGCTCATAAAGGTGTTCATAGCCTTGAAAGATCTTTTGCATTTCTTTGGTAATGGTTGTAATATCTCCCATTTCATGTCTAATTCAGCTTATTTCGATCTTCTTCTTTTCTTGATTAATCTTGCTAATGTTCTATCAATTTTATTTATCTTTTCAAGGAACCAGCTTTTTTTTTGTATTTTATTTATTTATTTTTTTGTTGTTGTTTGTTTCAATTTCATTTAGTTCTGTGCTGATCTTGGTTCTTTTCTGCAGCTGGGTTTGGGTTGGGTTTGTTCTTGATTCTCTGGTTCCTTAAGGTGTGACCTTAGATTGTGCTCTTTCAGACTTTTTGATGTAGGTGTTCAATGCTATGAACTTTGCTCTTAGCACCACTTTTGCTATATCCCAGAAGTTTTGATAGGTTGTGTCACTGTTACTGTTTAGTTCAAAGAACTTTCAGATTTCCGTCTTGATTTACTTGTTGATGCAAAGACCATTCAGGAGCAGGTTATTTAATTTCTCTGTATTTGTATTGTTTTGAGGGTTCCTTTTGGAGTTGATTTCCAATTTTATTCCACTGTGGTCTGAGAGTACTTGTTATAATTTTGATTTTCTTAAACTTGTTGAGACTTGCTCTGTGGCCTATCATAAGGTCTGTCTTGGAGAATGTTCCATGTGCCACTGAATAGAATGTATATTCCGCAGTTGTTGGATAGAATGAGAACGTAAATATCTGTTTGTCCATTTGTTCTATGGTATGGTTAAGTCCATTGATTCTTTGTTGACTTTTTGTCTTGATGACCTGTCTAGTGCTGTCAGTGGAGTATTGAAGTCCACCACTACTATCATGTTGCTGTCTATCTCATTTCTTAAGTCTAGTAGTAAATATTTTATAAATTTGGGAGCTCCAGTGTTAGGTACATATGATTTAGGATTGTAGTATTTTCCTGTTGGATTAGTCCTTTTATCATTATCTAATGTCCCTCTTTGTCTGTTTTAGCTGCTGTTGCTTTAAAGTTTGTTTTGTCTGATATAAAAATAGCTATTCTTGCTCACATTTCCTGTCCACGTGCATGGAATATCTTTTTCTACCCTTTTACGTTAGATTTATGTGAGTTCTTATGTGTCAGGTGAGTCTCTTGAAGATGGCAGATACTTGGTTGGTGAGTTCTTATCCATTCTGCCATTCTGTATCTTTTACGTGGAGCATTTAGGCAATTTACATTCAACATTAGTATTGAGATGTGAGGTACTGTTCTATTCATCATGCTATTTGTTACCTGAATACCTTGTGTTTTTTTTTTCATTGTGTTATTGTTTTATAGGTCCTGTGAAATTTATGATTTAAGAAGGTTTTGTTTTGTTGTATTTTCAGTATTTGCTTCCAGATTTAGAGCTCCTTTTAGCAGTTCTTGTGGTGGCTTAGTAGTGGCGAATTCTCTTAGCATTTGTTTGTCTTAAAAAGACTGTATCTTTCCTTCATTTATGAGGCTTAGTTTTGCTGGATATGAAATTCTTGGCTGATAATTGTTTTGTTTAAGGAGGCTAAATATAGGACCTCAATCCCTTCCAGCTTGTAGGTTTCTGCTGAGAAATCTCCTGTTAATCTGATAGGTTACCTGATGCTTTTGCCTCACAGCTGTTAAGATTCTTTCCTTGGTCTTGACTTTAGATAACCTAATGACTATGTGCCTGAGTGGTGATCTCTTTGCTATGAATTTACTGTGTGTTCTTTGAGTTTCTTATATTTGGATGTCTAGATCTCTAGCTAGGCCAGGGAAGTTTTCCTTGATTATTCCCTCAAGTAAGTTTTCCAAACTTTTAGATTTCTCTTCTTCCTCAGGAACACCAATTAATTTTAGGTTTGGTTGTTTAACATAATTCCAGATTTCTTGGAAGCTTTGTTCATTTTTTTTTTTTTGATTCTTTGTCTCTGTCAGATTGGGTTAATTCGAAAGCCTTGTCTTTGAGCTCTGAAGTTCTTTCTTCTACTTGTTTAATTCTATTGTTGAAACTTTCCAGTGTATTTTGCATATCTCTGAGTGTGTCTTTTATTTCCAGAGGTTGCGATTGTTTTTTATTTATGATATCTATTTCTCTCAAGATTGTTACATCCATAGCTTGCATTAATTTTTAAATTTGTTTTTCACCTTTCTCTGGTGCCTCCTTGAGTAGCTTAATAAGTGACCTTCTGAATTCTTTTTCTGTCAATTCAGTGATTTCTGCTTGGTTTGGATCCATCACTAGTGAGCTACTGTGATCTTTTGGGGGTGTTACAGAACCTTGTTTTGTCATATTACCAGAATTGTTTTTCTGGTTTCTTCTCATTTGGATAGACTATGTCAGAGAAAGGATCTGGGACTCAAGGACTGCTGTTTAGATTTTTTTGTCCCACAGCATGATCCCTTGATGTGGTGTTCTCTGCATTCCCCTGTGGTTGGGGCTTCCTGACTGCTGGACTGCTGTCATTGTTATTGCTCTTCTGGGTCTAGCCACCCAGCAGAGCTACCAGGCTATGGGCTGGTACTTGGGGGTGTCTTCAAAGAGTCCTGTGATGTGATCTGTCTTCAGGTCTCTCAGCTGGTCGCTCAGCCAGCACTTGCTCCAGTTACCACCACCACACTTGGCTAATTTTTGTATTTTTTGTAGAAAAGGGGCTTCCCTATGTTGCCTATGCTGAACTCGAGCTCCTGGGCTCAAGTGATCCTCCCACCTTGGCCTCCCAATGTGATGGGATTACAGACATGAGCCACGCACTGGACTTAATCTTGTCTTTTCCTTCCGTTGTTTTTTTCTGAGTTTCATCACTTCCTTCTCACTCGTTCATGTTTTTTGTCCATGTCTTTTCTTAGTTTTGGAATTTCTGGCTCAAGGTGGCTTTTCATATCCCTCATCCTGCCTATATCTTTATCTGTACTTTGTTCTCTGTTTTGGTGTCTTGTATTTCCTCAGTGTTTCCTATGAATTATTCATTTGAGCCCCTCTCTTGGACATTTAATAATTTATTATTTATCTTTGAGTTTTTTTTTTGAGACAGGGTCTTGCTTGGTTACCCAGGCTGGAGAGCAGTGGTGCAATCATACCTCTCTACAGCCTTGAATCTAGGCTCAAAGGGATCCTTCTGCCTTAGCCTCCCAAATAGCACTACAGACGTGAGCAACCACATTTGGCCAACTTTTTTATTTTTGTTTTTTTGTAGAGATGGGGTCTCACTATGTTGCCCAGGATGGTCTCAAACTCCTGGCTTCAAGAAGTTCTCCTATTTTGGCCTCCTAATATACTGGGATTACAGGCGTGAGTCAGAGCAGCTGGCCTAATTTTGTCTTTTTCTTCCATTTCTTTTCTGAGGGTCATCATTTTCTCTTCACACTTTCCTGTTTTTTGTCCATATCTTTTCTTAGTTTTTGAATTTCTGGCTCAAGGTGGCTTTTCCCATCCCAAATTCTTGTTTGAGTATATTGGTTCCTTCTGGAATGTTGCCTTCTAGTTTTCTTGTGGTTCATGGTTGTTTTGTTGAAGGGAATTTACCCCTGTTGCTGTGTGTTGGATATTCTGTCTTTTTAAAATAATACTTCAGTGTGAGTCTGTTCATCATTTTTTTCTGTTCATTTTTATGATATTGGGGTGTTTTATAGGATTTTTAGCTCATTGGCTCCCTCTTCTGTCACTGTAGCAAAGTCCAGATTTTTTGTTTGTTTTGGTGGCAGCGGAAGGTTGTATGGTCTCTGAATTTTAGCTCTCTTGTCATCGGTAGGATTCCAAAATTTCCCCTTTTTTCCTGTTTCTCTTTTAGCCATCCAATAGCCAAAGTGCATTTCTCTCTACTTATTTTTTTCTTATTTGTTTCCCAGGAGGTACGTGTTTCAAAAACTGGTCCTTAAGATTGTGTCTGCTTTTACATCCCATCCCTGTAGTCAGCTCTATTATCTGTCTGGATATCTTTTAAGTATTTTGAAACTTAGGGTTGACTTTGTCTTTCCTCTGATGGTTTTAGATCAACCTTAAGTTCATCAGTAATTCCCTTCTCTCTTTGTTACAGTTTTTCACATTCTACCTTTGTTTGCAGTAAAGCCTTCTGGCAGATCAGGGGCAGAGGAGGAGCATGAGAGATCACTTGCTGGGATTAGGTGTTTTTTTTCTTATTTTTATTTACAGTTGTTTTGGATTTTGGCCAGTTTCTGTTTTCTAGTGATCCTGAGGACATGGTTTTTGTGTAGCTTTGCTGCTTCTTTTTCTTGTTCTCTGTTGCTTCTGGAGGAAAGATTGAAAGATGGAGATATAAGCAACCACCATTGTCAGCCTGGGAGTTTCCAAAGCCAAACATTTTAAAAGTGCCTTTTTAACTATTTTTCTTAATTTTGAGTTTTGATATTACATTTCATCACATTATCTCATTAAATTTGCACACCTCTGAGCTACACATATTATCTCCATTTCACAGATGAAGAAATCAAGGTCCAGCAAGATTAAATGACTCAAGAGAGATCACACAACTAGAAATGATAGAGATTCTAATCAACTCTGAAATTGTATGATGCCAAGCTCTTGTTCTTTCTCTGCATCTTGCCATCTCTCTGAGTAACTGAAGTTAGAAAACCCATGCATTAACGAAATACTGCAACCTAAAACATTTTAGTGATTATAAACTGTCAATTTATTCATCTGTTCCTTTATCCCTTCTGTTATCTTGTATTCCTGCCTCTTCTCCACTGGCTGCTACTCCTTGACCTTCTAAGGTACATTTTCTTTCCTGTAAATGAGATCATGTACAATAAGTGCTGTCTCTTGAGAAAAATGATTCAACAGATGTCAATTTTGTTTATTTTATTTATTTATTTTCCTAATAGAGCTTTCTACTCTATCTCCCCTTAAAGCAGACCTACTATCATTTCCCTCTTGGCTCACTTTCACTTACGGGAGGACCCGTGCACATTCACCTGGCTTTCAAAACTCACTGCCCTCCCTGTGCAAACTCCGCACTTAATGGAAAGGATAGCCCCAAGTAGCAGTTGGCAACAACTTTTGGCCGCCTCCTTTCTGGAGTGGGTGTTATATTGTCTGTAGTTTTCTTTAAAGTAATTTAATCTGCACCTTAGGGGTGCTTAGTTAACATTTTTGAAGTACCTTAATCATGAATCTACACTCCAGGGGTAGTTAGTTAACATTTGAAAGACCCTAATCAAAATTCAGTACTCCAGAGGCAGCCAGTGCCTCAGATATTGCTCTCAACCTGCACCAGTGGGTGCATTAATTAGAATAAAAAATGTAAGAAGTAATTTTTCACTGGTGAAGGGAATGCTATTTAAGATGTGTAGTTGTCCAGTTTCCACACAGAGATAAGACATGAGTGGAGGCTAAGGATACAGATTTGGCAAGGGCGACAGCCTTCCAACCTAGGTAGGCCCTTGATTTGGTCCTGTGCTTGCTGCTTTTGATGGAGGATTGGTTTGATTGGCTCACCTGGCCTGTGGAGCGCATTCTGTATTACCCTGCATGGGCCAAATCCGGTCTGCTTCTGTGTACTTCTCCACCCAGCGCTCTTTGGAACTGTACTCCAGCTCCTCTCCATGTTTGCATTGCTTGTCCACAGAGATGTTACTCTCAATCTTGAGTCAGATGATTTCTTTTTAATTTCTTAATTTATATTTTTACATTTAATTATATTTTGAGCATATTGGATATGTCAAGTGTGAATTTATAGTGCCATTTTGATCAGAAGCACTCACAGTATTTTTAAATGGTAACTTTATGTAGGGCTTGTAGATAAGTAACTTTTTTGATACTCTAGTGGTCTAATTAGACTGGGTAATGTTTTTGAACACTTCTTTTTATATTGAATTCTATTCAATAGTGGCAGACAATTCTCATGTGATAGAGGGATAATATTCTTGAATACATGTGATTTAAGTTATGTAGATTGAAATCATATATGTGATTTTTGTGTAATTTGTGTATCATGTATAGTATAAGGAATGACATCTACCAAGAGTTTCTATAGTAAACACTATTATTGTCCTATATCTTAGTTAACACGTACAAATATAAATGAAATAATTTAGTTTATTAAGTAAAAAGTTGAAGTATATCACCAGGGCCCTTACCTTCTGGGGTTTGGTGATGTATATGTATGGTATGGCATATGTTACTGATCTTGTCCCACCAAATATACTGAGCAAAGGAAGCAGTTGTGATGAACTGGTGGTCTAGATTGCTTTCTGTACTTGCTAGAACATGAAGTAGTTTTTTAAATAAAATATTTAACTGTATAAATAGTCTATTTAGCTTTTTTATGTTATTTTTTAAATGAACCATCTATAATATAGGTATACATGTAAGTAACTGTAGGCTATGTAACCAAGGATATATAGATGTAAACTCTACTTTTTTTTGAGACACAGTCTTGCTCTCTTGCCCAGGCTAGAGTGCAGTGGTGCGATCTCGGCTCACTGCAACTTCTGTCTCCTGGGTTCAAGCAATTCTCCTGCCTCAGTCTCCTGAGTAGCTGGGATTACAGGTGTGCGCCACCACACCCAGATACTTTTTGTATTTTTAGTAGAGACAGGGTTTCACCATATTGACCAGGATTGTCTCAATCTCTTGAACTTGTGATCCGCCTGCCTTGGCCTCCCAAAGTATTGGGATTACAGGCGTGAACCACCACGCCCAGCCTGTAAACTGTACTTAGTGGAATCATGGAATTGTAGAGAATGAAAGGACCATAGATATTATGTAGTCAATCCTTTCATGAGTCCCAGAGAGTTTTAGCTAAGCCCTCCTTTCATGATTCCATTCTTTGCTTCAATCACAGAGATGATTTATAGCCATTTAGACATCTATACCAATATATCCATATCTCTATATATAATGTGTGTGTGTGTGTGTGTGTGTGTGTGTGTGTGTGTGTAGGGGGCTGTGATCACAAGCACTTGGGACCAAGAGAATTTTAGTAGAAATAATTGGTTAAAGGGCATTCAAATCTTTTAATATTTAGCATTATCTTATCAGTCTGTGAAAGTCTTCAAAACTAGGTTTGAGAAATCTTCACTCTTTAAGACCCTCAGAGCAGAATAATCAAGGGTAAGAGATTTGGGAAAGGAAGTAAAGTATTTCTAATTTTAAAGTGTTCTAAAACCTACACGCTGAGTACATATCGTAGCAATATAGATACTAGGGAATGACTAGGAGTTTAGTCATTTGGAAATATGTATATTTTGTTATAATTCTGGTGTGAGACTTTACTGAATTCCTGTTAACTTATTTTTGTACAGGGCTTTTTTCATAAAGCACCAATAATTCGACCTGACCTCACAGGGATTTGTGATATTAGACTAGTCATGGTTGATTATATTATCCTTTTAAATTGCCTTTTAATTTTCAGCTGATGTAAGTGAAATAGATAATATAAATTAATTAATATTGGATCTGTTCAGTGTTTATGCTCTAGGAGATTTCAGGAAACAAACAGGAAAATAAGATTCTAAACAAGTGCCATTTGGGGCTGTGTCATTTTATTACTCATACCTTGCTTATTTGCTGTTTTTTAATGGGCTATGTATCATATTAGTGTGTATATAAGAGGCTACATGTGACATAATCTCAGGCCTTATTGATTTAAACTGCATTTACCTTATCACTAATCACCTTTGTAGAAGGTAGCTGCAGTGTTCAGGGGGCACTTTGTATGTGTCTGTTTGTGACTCATGTGCTCTTTTGTGAAGAGCATTTTGTCTCACCTAAATTCCTATTACTTTTTTGTCCTTCTTGAAGCTCTGCTTACAGTTTTGCGTGTTTCTACCCCCAATCCCCAAACATGCTGAATTTAGTTGGCTCGTTGACTGCTAAATACTTTTCTCTCCTTGCTGTGGTGTTGGTTTTGCTGAATGGAGTACTTCTCATCTAGCTTCTTCATGTGTAAAATAAAACCAGTAACTGAAATTTCAGATTTGGAAATATTAATGTTTTTTTTTTTTTTATCTGCCTTCAGCGTTGCGTTGTCATCTTTGTAAGGTTAAGACTTCTTGGTTTTATTCCAAGTTTTACTAATATTCAAAAAGTGTATTTGTTAAATCCCATATCATCAAATGCCCTCCACATTGCAAGTAAAACCACATGAATCTGGTCATGATACCTCTCTCTCCTCATAGATTTCAGGGATCTAATGAGTCTAGTAAGATTTGCATCATGGATAATTAGAGGACTTATAAGAATAAAACTTGTGTAAGTGATTATATCATGTATGTAATTAAAATGGTTTTGATTCAGATTTAAATGCTTTTTTTTTTTATTGTGGTAAAGTCACATACCATAAAACCTACCATTTTAACCATTTTGGAATGTACGGGTCCACAGTATTAAATACACTGATAGTGTTGTGCAACCATCACCAGCATCCATTTCCGTAACTCTTTTCATCTTGTAAAACTGAAACTCTGTACTCATTAAAGACCAATTCCCCATACCCCTCTTCTTCCAGCTCTTGGCAACCACCATTCTACTTTCTGTTTCTATGAATTTGACTAATCTAAGTACTGCATATAAGAGAATCATACAGTATTTGTCTTTTTTTTGACTGAGTTATTTCATTTAGCATAATATACTCAAAGTTCATCCATGTTGTAGCTTGCATCCAAATTTCCTTCCTTTTTAAAGCTGAATAATATTCCATTCTATGTATATATCACATTTTGCTTATCCGTTCATGTGTTGATGAACGCTTGAGTTGCTTCCACATTTTAGTGATTGTGAATAATGCTGCTATGAAAATGAGTGTAGTCTTCAAGACCCTGATATCTAAGACCTTGCTTGCAATTAAGTATATACTCAATTAGAATTGCTGGATATATAGTAATTTCATTTTTAATTTTTTGAGGAACTGCAATATGGGTTTTCATAGTGACTGTACCATTTTACGTTCCCAATAACAGTGCACAAACGTTCCAATTTCTCCACATCCTTGCCAACTCTTGCTACTTCCTGTTTTTTTGGGGGGAAATGGTGGTGATATTAACGGTAGCCATCCCAATGAGTGTAGGGCGGCATCTCATTTTAGCTTTGATTTGCATTTTCCTAATGATTAGTGATGTTAGCCATCATTTTAAGTGCATATTGACCATTTGTATATCTTCTTTGGAAAAATGTCTATTCAAGTCCTTTGCACATATTCAAGTTGACTTTTTTGTTGAATTTAGGAGTTCTGTATGTATTTTGTATATTAATCCCTTATCCAATATGAGATTTTGAATTTTTTGTCCAATCTTTTGGTTGCCTTTTTACTCCATTCTTCGTGTCTTTTGGTGCACAAAAACTTTAAAATTTTCATGCAGTCCAATTTGATTATTCTTTCTTTTATTGCTTTTGTTTTTGTTTTGTTTTATCCAAGAAATCATTACCAAATCCAATGTCATAAAGCTTTTGCCCTGTGTTTTCTTCTGAGAGTTTTATTGTTTTAGGTCTTATATTTAGAACTTTGATCTATTTAGAGTTAACTTTTGTATATGGTGTTAGATAAGGATCCAACTTCACTTTTTGTATGTAGATATTGTTTCCTGTACCTCATTTGTTGAAAGGTTGTCCTTTCCCCATTGAATGGTCTTGGCATTCTCGCCAAAAATCATTTGACTGCGTATGTGAAGTTTTTTTTCCTAGGGTCTCTTTTCTATTCCATTGGTCTATATATTTGTCTGTGTGCCAGCACCACAGTGTTTTGATTACTGTAGCTTCTAAGTAAGTTTGAAATTAGGAAGTAACTTTTGAAATTAGGAAGTGTGAGTCTTCTAGATTTGTTCTTCTTTTTCAAGATGGTATTGGCTATTTTGGATCCCATGAGATTCTACATGAATTTTAGGATGGTCTCTCTCTGCAAAAAAATGTCATTGGGAATTTGATGGGGGTTGCATTGACTTTGTAGATTGCTTTAGGTATAATAATATCGACATCTTAACAGTAGTAAATCTTCCAGTCCATGACATGGGATGTATTTCTATTCATTAATTATAATTTATTAATTTAGCAGCGTTTTATAGCTTTCGTTATATATATATAGTAGCTTTCATTATATAAGTTTTTCACCTTTTTCGTTAATTCCTGATTATTCTTTTAAATGTAAATTGAATTATTTTTATAATTTCCTTTTGAGATTGTTCACTGTTAGTGTATAGAAACGCAACTGACTTGATCATGGTGTATAGTCCTATAAGTATGCTGCTGAATTCAGTTTGTTAGTGTTTTGTTGAGAATTTTTACATCTGTATTCATAAGGGATATTAGTCTGTAGTTTTATAGTGCTTTTGTCTGGCTTTGATATCAGGGCAATTCTGGCCTCATAGAATAACTTAGGAAGTTTTCTTCCTTCTTCTAGAATTTTTTGGAAAAGTTTGGTTTTCTTTAAATGTTTGGTAGAATTGACCAGTGAAGCCATCGGGTCTAGAGCTTTTCTTTGTTGGGAGATTTTAGACTACTTATTTAATCTTCTTACTAGTTATAGATCGATTTGGATTTTCTATTTCTTTGTGATTTAGTGTTGATAGGTTTTATGCTTCCAGGAAATTATATGTTTCATCTATGTTATATAACTTAGTGTTGTACAATTATTCACAGTACTCTGTTATTATCAATTTATTTATCTAGAATCAATGGTAATGTAACTTCTATTTCTGAATTTAGTCATTTGAGTCTTCTCTATTTTTTTCGTAGTTCACCTGGCTAAAGGTTTGTTATTTGCCGAGACTAGCTCGGTCAGGGAGACCGTAACCCAGCAGTGCTACAGGAATTAAAGACACACACACAGAAATATAGAGATGTGAAGTGGGAAATCAGGAGTCTCACAGCCTTCGGAACTGAGAGCCCCGAACAGAGATTTAGCCACGTATTTATTAATAGCAAGCCAGTCATTAGCATTGTTTCTATAGATATTTGATTAACTAAAAGTATCCCTTATGAGAAACGAAGGGATGGGCTGAAATAAAGGGGTGGGTCTGGCTAGTTATCTGCAGCAGGAGCATGTCCTTAAGGCACAGATCGCTCATGCTATTGTTTGTGGTTTAAGAACGCCTTTAAATGGTTTTCCACCCTGGGCAGGCCAGGTGTTCCTTGTCCTCATTCCTGTAAACCCACAACCTTCCAGCGTGGGTGTTATGGCCATCATGAACATGTTACAGTGCTGCAGAGATTTTGTTTATGGCCAGTTTTGGGGCCAGTTTATGGCCAGATTTTGGGGGGCCTGTTCCCAACAGTTATTTTTGATGATGTTTTCAAAGAGTCAACTTTGGTTTCATCAGTTTTTGGTATTGTTTTTCTATTCTCTGTTTTATCTCTGCTCTAATCTTTATATTTTTTCTGCTAGCTTTGGTTTAGTTTGTTCTTTGTTTTCAAATTCCTTAAGCTGTAAAATTAAGCTGTTGTTTTGAGATCTTTTTTGTTTTTTACCGTAAGCATTTATAACTATAAATTTCTCCTTTTTTTGCTGTTTTTCGTGCATCCTGTAAATTGTATTTCATATGTTCTGTTTTCATTTTCCTTAATCTCTAGGTATTTTTCTAATTTCCTTTGAGGTTTTTTCTTTGATACATTGGTTTTTAAAGAGTGTGTTAATTGACACAAAGTTGTGAATTTTCCCTTTTTAACTTTGTTATTGATTTCTAACTGTATCCCTATTTAGTTACAGAAGATACTTTGTGTGATATATTCTGCTTAAATCTATTGAGACTTAATTGGCAGCCTAATATATGGTTTGTTCTGGAAAATGTCCCATGTGTACTTGAGAAGAGTGTGTATGTTGCTGTTTTGGGGTAGAGTGTTCCATATGTGTCTGTTAGATCTAGTTGGTTGATTGTGTTAAGTCTTCTATTTCCTTATTTCTCTCTGGTTGTTCTATCAATTATCAAGAGTAGGGTATTGAAGTCTTCAACTGTTGTAGAACTGTGCATTTCTGCCTTCAATTCTGTCAGTTTTTGCTTCATATATTTTGATAGTCTGTCATTAGGTGTATAAATGTTTATAATGGTTATATCTTCTTACTGTGTTGAGCCTTTTATTAATATAGAATGTCCTTCTTTGTCTCTTGTAATCTTTTTTGATTTGAAGTCTATTTTTTTCTGATATTAGTATAGTTACCCCTGCTCTTTTTTTGCTACTATTTTCATGGAATATCTTTTTCCAGCCTTTTACTTTCAGTCTATTTGTGCCTTTGAATCGATTTGTGCCTTTGTAGACAGCATATCATTGGGTTATGAATTTTTATTCATTCTGCTAGTCTCTGTCTTTTGGTTGGACAGTTTACCCCATTTACGTTTAAAGTAATTACTGATAAGGAGTGACTTATTTCAGACATTTTGCTATTTTTTTCCATATGCATTATTATTTTTTTGCCCTTCATATTCTACATTACTGTATTATTTTGTGTTTAGTTGACTTTTTATAGTGAAATGTTTAAATTCCTTTCTCATTTCCCGATGGTATACATTCTGTAGCATTTTTCTTTGTGCTTACTATAGGACTTATGTTTAACATTCTAAAGTTATAACTCTCTAACTTCAATTTATACCAGTTTAACTTCAATAAAATACAAAACGTCCACTCCTTTAATGGATCTGTCCCTAACACTTTTGGTTGTTGATGTCACAAAATTATATCTTTATACATTGTGCACTCAAAAACATAAGCTAATAATTCTTTTAAATGCAGTAGCCTCTTAAATGATGTAGAAAACAAAATGTGAATTTACAAACCGAAGTTAACAGTAATACTAGCTTTTAGACTATTTTTAAAATCTTTTAATATTTTAAATTATGTAGAAAACAAAGTTACAGTTAGAAATAATTGTCTTGTAACACTACTAATTTTTATAATTGCCTAGACATTTATCTTTATTGAGATATTTATGTCTTCATATGCCTTCTAGTTACTGTCTAATGTCCTTTCTTTTTAACATGCAGGACTTTCTAAAGCATTTCTTGCATGGCAGTCCTGATGGTACTGAAATCCTGTAGCTTTTGTTTACCTGGCAATGTCTTAATTTTTCTCAATCACTTTTGAAGGACAGTTTTGCGAGATACAGAATTCTTGGTTGACAGTTTTTTAAATTTGTTTGTTTGTTTGTTTTGGCACTTTGAATAAATTCACTGCCCTCTGGCCCCTGAAGTTTCTGATGAGAAATCTGTGGATAATCTTATTGGGGATCCTGTATGTGATGAGTAACTTCTCTCAAGATTCTCTCTGTCTTTTGAAAGTCTGATTCTAATGTGTCGTGGTGTGGGTCTCTTTGAGTTCCTCTCACTTGGAGTTTGTTGAACTTCTTGGGTATTTATATTCATGTATTTAATCAAATTTGAGATGCTTTCTGCTATTATTTCTTTAAATATTCTCTGCTTTTTTCTCTCTTTCTTCTCCTTTCAAAACTCTCACAATGTCTAAATTAGTGCATTTGATTGTATCCTGTGGGCTCTCTTCACTTCTCTTCAATCTTTTTTCATTCTGTTCTTCAGATGATAATTTCCATTGTCTTATCTTGACGTTTGCTGATATTTTTCTTCTCTCTGCTCATATCTGCCTTTGAATCCCTCTAGTGAATTTCTCATTCCAAGTATACTTTTCAACTCAAGAATTTCTTATTCTTTTTTTTTAGTTTTTATATCTCTTTATTGATATTGCCAGTTTGTTTATATGTCATTTTCTTGATTTTCTCTGTATTTTTTGTTATTTGAGCATCTTTAAAATAGTTAAAACTTAAAAAAAAAACTTTTTAAAAGTTTTTTTCTTAATGTATCTACCATTAAGTCTTTTTCAGGGACAGGTTCTGTTGATTTATTTTTTTTCCTTTGACTGGGCCATATTTTCCTCTCTATTTGTATGCTTTGTGATTTTTTTGTTGTTGTTGAAAACTGGGCATTTCAGTTTAATGATGTGGTGACTCTGCAAATCGGATTCTCCCTCTTTTCCAGGGTTTGCTGGGTTTTGATGTTGTTATTGTTTTATAAATTACTGTAGCCAGTGTCTATCCCAAGGATCAGCCTGGGTGTTAATTTAAGATCTCCTCAAATTAAGCTTTTCTAAGCCTGCACCTTTACATGAGCATGCACGGTCACTTTATAATTTTTTGAATACATTCAGTTGTTTTTGAATGTCCTAGTCCCAATGTTTGGGTTTAAAAAGGGAGCAAGAGAAAAATAAAGGTGGTGGGGGAAGGCTGTTGGCTCTTTAAATTCCCTGGAATTTACTTCAGCAAGAGTAGGAGAGGCTTGAAAAATTGGAGGAGGTGCAACAGCAATGGTCACCCACCTCTTTGTACCTCTGTGATTAGAGGAGGCAATCAGTGATTGGAGCATAGGTTCTTGATACTTGGTGGGCAGGGTTCTTTTTGCCCATCGTGTCTCCACCAGGTGTGTGCAAGCTACTCCAGGAACAGGTACAGGGATATCTGCCACAGTGCTGGGTAGCTACTGTGGTAAGAGCTGTAACTGACCGAAATGAACCACAATTTACCATCTAAGCCTTCCCTTGGAAGTTGCAAGCCTTACAGAGACTCCAGAGTTACAAAATAGTTACATCAGAGAAATTCTGCCAGTACAGTCCTGTGGGTGGGGAGATTCCTGGTGCTTCCTACTCTGCAACCTTCCCAGAATCCTCCTTAAGTGCATTTTATAAGTTGGGAACCCCCAAAATAGGGACTGAGGAGAATGCCCTACAGTGGATTTCAGATAATCTGAAATAGAGGTTTTACGGACTTTATGCAGCAGTTAGAAGAACTCATTCCATTTACTGGGATGTTTTCTTTCTTCGCTAGTAGATTTCAGTACCATTCCAGTAGTGCTGAATAACTTAGAATGACTTGTAGTCTAATTGAGTTTAAATCTACTAAGGAAGAATGTATTCATTCTTGCAGGATATTGCGTATTGTTAAAATCTCGCATTTGTTTTCAGGGTTGGAAGACAGAGGTGGATGGGGCAAACTTTTGACTATTAGTCTCCATCTTCAGGCTTATACCCACTTTTGCTTTTGTATATCTTAATCCAGCCATTTGTAAAGTGAGGCAGTTACTTTTAAGTCAGAGATTTGTAACCTGTTTTTTTTTGGCAGTTGCAGAAACCGGAATTCCTATGTGAGGTTTTGCATATGTATATTCATTCTTTGGAGAGCAAGGCCTGTGGCTTTCAGTAGATAACAGAGATCTCCTATCAGCAGTTCTCCCCTCTCCATAACTTGCCACAGGGGTTAAGAACTAAAGTTTTGGTTATTTCCTCAATTTCAATGCCAAATTGTTTGAATGAATGCTGTATTCTAAAGATCTACAGAGGCTTTTGACATATAACATTACTTCTCAGAAACCTTTCATGGATTATTAGCAAGATCTGTCTCCTATAGATAATGATGTTGTAGCAGACTATGTTTAAAGAAAAATAGGTTGTTCTTTTTTATTTATGAAATACCTCTTCGTTACTCTATTTCCTCAAAGTCTTGTCTCACTTGTATGTACTGTTTTTCCTTAATCTTTTTAAAAAATTTATTACAATTTTAATTTATTTACCACCCTTTCCCCTGTGTGTATTTATGATGTCTTTTTCTCCAGTGACTTACCACTTTTAACTAACAAATACAAACCTGAGTCTAGGATCCAGCTCTTTAGAATTCTCTTGCAGCACCACATATGGCATTTTATAAACAGCGAGTGCCTAATAAATGTCATGGGCCAGCGGACTCATGGCAGAAGTAGTAGTCTGTGGAAAACTTCCCACGGTGATTTGTTTACTAATTTTTATTGCATCTGCCTCTTATTACTAACTGATGGGTATGATTTGAGGAATATAAATGTTATTTTGTGACTCTTGGATGGTTATTGGGCAAATATAATTTAATTGAAAAATTCTCTTTAATTTCTTAAGAGAGTAATCAAGGCAGTGATTTCATTTATTAGACTGCTCTTTTTTGGGGTTTTTGAGTGGAGTCTGTATCTGTTATTGTTATTATTTAATTTTTCAGTGAGGGAGATAAACCTGCAGGACATCAAGGAAGATTTAGAATTGGATCCAGAGGAAAACAGCACCCTTTTTATGGGTATCCTCATTAAGGGTCTGGCCAAACTGAAGAAGATCCCAGAGACAGTTAAGGCAATCATAGAGCGCTTGGAGCAGGAGCTGAAGCAAATTGTGAAGAGGTCTACAACCCAGGTGGCGGACAGTGGCTATCAGCGGGGGGAGAGCCTTACTGTGGAGAACCAACCAAGGTAGGTGGGAGTGTAGTTTGTATTTTTGATAACTCTATTTATTGTACATTTTCTAGGCGGAGCGTAAGTAACTTATCTTCTGTTGATGTTATTTTCCTGAATTTAGGATACTATAGCCCATAGAGGCCAGGTGCAGTGGCTCACGCCTGTTATCCCAGCACTTTGGGAGGCTGAGGCAGGAGGATCACTTGAGGTCAGGAGTTTGAGACCAACCTGTACTGGTAGTGAAACCCCGTCTCTACTAAAAATACAAAAATTAGCTGGACATGGTAGTGCATGTCTGTAATCCCAGCTATTCTGGAGGCTGAGGCAGGAGAGTTGCTTGAATGCAGGAGGCAGAGGTTGCAGTGAGCCGAGATCACACCACTGTTCTCCAGCCTGGGTGACAGAGCGAGACTCTGTCTCTAAAAGAAAAAAAAAAGGATACTGTAGCCCATACAAACTTAGATTGGTAAAAACAGCTTGACTAGGCATAATTCAGCTGTCTGTTTTTTGATGTTGTTGAAAAATTTAAAGCATATTATCACTGAGTGAAAAATATGGACGTATTTGTAGTAAAGATTGTCGATATTTAAACATATTTAAAGAATAAGTTGAATCAAATAATGTAGTAGCTATTGTACACATACTAAGTACTCAGCAATGTTCAAGGCAATTTATGTATATTATCTCACTTAATTATCACTACAACTGTATGAGCTAATTATTAGTATCCACATATTGCAGTGAGAAGAACTGGAGCTCAGAGATTGAATAATTAGCAAGCTCTTAGAACAAGTGGCTTGTCTTGGTGTTGAATACTAGTCCATTTGATTCTAAAATCCACGGTCTTTCCTGTGTCTTATGCTTTCTTCTTTAATGTGTAATGATATTTTCCAATAGACAAATCAGTCTCAGGAATTTTTAAAACAATAAGATTTGAATTTCATAGTACTTGTTTCATATGGAAAGTACTGAAATTCAATTCAGATTCTGACTTTGTGACTATCATATGCTAAGGGATCATGTGTGACAAACAAGAAATCATAATCTTGTAGATATGTTGTTAAGGAAATATCTACTGTTTATACTTAGTGCTTAAAAGTTTTTTAAAAGAAGATAAAATTAAGCAGAAATAATAACTCATTTAGTATAGAGTTCTCTGTAGACTTATTTAAATTTTTTGGAAAAAATATATTCTGTATTTCTATGTTCTTTTGCATATCTAAATAACATTGATTTCAGTTATACTTTAACATTTCAGAAATTAATTTCCTTGTAAACTTGATTCAAAAGTACTATGCTTGGTGAAGTACTATCCTTTATCCTTCTCCTGCCACAGAATGTTTCAAAGTATATATCTGGCCAGGCTCAGTGGCTCATGCCTATAATCCCAGCACTTTGGGAGGCTGAGGTGGGCAGATTGCTTGAGGTCAGGAGTTTGAGACCAGCCTGGCCAACATAGCGAAATGCTGACTCTACTAAAAATACAAAAATTAGCTATGTGTGGTGGCGCATCCCTGTAGTCCCAGCTACTTGGGAGTCTGAGGCACAAGAATTGCTTGAACCAGGGAGACGAAGGTTGCAGTGAGCCGAGATCACACCACTGCACTCCAGCCTGGTTGACAGAGTGAAACTTCATCTCAAAACAAACAAACAAACAAACAAACAAAAAAACAAAAACAAAACACAAAAAACAAACAAAAACACCAAAAGTAAATATTTGATGGGTTTTGGAGAACAGACCTGACTTTGTATCCCCATTTTGTGATTTGCAAAAAATACCTGTCTTATAGAGTTGCTTGCTTTAGATGAGGTTATATGGTTGTGGTGGTTAGTGGAATAGCACCAGTAAGTACTATAACAGGCATGCATGCATGCTTGTGTATATGTATGTACACATGTGCATATGAATACATGTTTATTATTGGTGCCTTCCTCAAATTCCATGTTCTTTGATCACTTACATGATGATCCAGAGAAGCTGGAGAGTGGTTCTTTGAGCTTTGCCTTTCTTCTTTCTTTGCCTGGTACCTGGATTTTCGTGAAGACCTTTTGACTCCTTACTGATGATACTCTAAAATTCTGGTTTGCTCTTTGCCCTGTTGCTGCAAGTTCCTAGATGAATACAGTGAACTTTCCTAGGGAAATAGCATTACTATAGTATATATCAGAAATAAAACAAAAGGGCATGGATTAATAACTTTTCTGCAGATCTCATTATAGTTCCTTTAAAAGCACTGTGTCTTTCATAGGAGTTTCATCTTTTTTTTCCCCCTTGCCTAAACTCCTTCCAGAATTCATGAGTGGAAATTATAGCACTAGAAGTATAATGGAAATTCAGCACACTGCCCTGGGAAATACTAAATGTTTCTCTATGAGGAATGAGTCAGCAGCAGGGTTTTTTCCCCTGTTAAGTGTCTTTTTTTTTTGTCGTATTTTAGAAAGCTTTTGTAGGCAGGATATATTGGACACTAACAAGTGAATGAGCTGTTTGCCTTGGCTTTATGTCTATAATATAATCCCATTTTATAAAACATACAAATTCAATATTTGGTACCCAAACTGTTTATTATGAGACAAAATAGTACAGAGAAAGCAAATATTTGGAGTAAACCAGTTTGTTAGAAGATCAAAGATTAAATTTGGGGGTTGGGATTCCAAATGACTGATAATTTTGAGCTAGTCTCTAGTTGTTGTGTGCTATCAAATGCTTTAAAACTTTTCAGGAATTAATTCTCTTGAATTAAGCACAGTCATTCAAAAATGATCAGCACTGTTGCTTCTAAAGGATTGGAATTTTAGAAGCAATATTGTCAAATTATCGCTTGAAGCTTGTGGTGCTTTTGTGCATTGAATTTTACTTAGGAAGCTATTAGTGGCATTTATTTCAGAGAGAAGTAAAATCACAATACTTGGCATTATTTTTTATTATTGTTTACCATTCATGAAATTTTATGGTTAAAGATCCATGAATTTATTTTTTTAAAGAAAGTTGGAACATAGACCAAAAAATCCATAAATCCTGTTCCCCAACATGCATATTTTCTCCCCCACCCTCCAGTGAAATATCCTGTTCTAAAACATTAGCTATTCTGAGACAAGATACCCATACTGTAACTTTCCCTGAAAGTTTCATCATCTTATTAAATATATTCTGGTTGTGATGCATTGCAGGCTTGTTTTCATTTGTCTTTATGTAAAGAGAATTAATGTTGTGTGCTATTTTGCTAGAAATGTAGAAGGAAACAAGCTAGTGAATTCTTTCTTGCTTTTAATTCCTACAGAGCCAGGATACTTTCCCAGCCAGTTTTTTAGAAAATCACTTCGGTGACCTACATATTATTTTATTTTATTTTGTTTTTGATCTCCCAAACTATCTGTTGTCTATTTATAGGAGAAATATTTTGTCTTTTCTGTTCATTCATAATCTATCAGTGTCTTTAAGCCTCCACTTACTATTAAAGGAAAATATTCAAATACAATTATTGCCAACTTGATAAACATTAGGGTAACATTTGCCTTGCTAATTTACCAGAACCACCTGCTACCCATTATTTCTCTAGAAAGACAGGCAGTGTCTTCAACTTCAGATGGTGACTGTAGCCTGAAGCCTCTGCATTTCAGAATCGATTTCTTCAACTCCTGCTGCCTGATTGTTGATTCTTTCCCAAAATCCAATTCATGAGTATTTTTATATTATTTTTATTTAAAAGAAGCTGGAAGGAGTTCTATACTTAACAAATAAGAAAAGCATAAGGAAGAGATGGAAGAAAAACTTATCAAAGATGTGGTATCTTGTCAAGAATATGGAAGAAAAGAATATGGGAAAAGAGAATGGTTGGCATGTGGGAGGGAAATGGACCTGTTTAAATGCGAAGGCAAAAATTCATTGCAGGAAGGGATGGTGGAGGTCAGCTTCACTTAGGTAGAGCTGTTGGTCCTAGAGAGGGCAGAAAGCGTTGAGTGAGTTGAAGCCATTGCTTCCAGGGAGACATTGCTCTCTTTTGGAAGGAAACCATTTTAAAAGCTTCATTGACCTCTGTTATGAAGAAAGAAGATTAAATATCAGATGTGAAAAGCAGAGAACTTTGTGTGTTTTGGGCTTGTTGTGATATTGAAGAAAGCTTCATGGAAAACATGGGAAAGAAATACGCTTAATGCTAAAAGTAGTTGTGTTTGGTTAGTAGGCTTGTAGTCTTTGCTTTTTCCTATTTTGCACCTCAAGTTATAGTGAAAATAATTCATAATCAAGAAATTACATTATTACTTAGGTTATTTTAATCACAAGAAATTATTAGAAATTAAAATGCCTATGGGGGTATGAAAGTTCATAAAACTAAATTTTAATATAGAAAAATGTGATACCTGTTTTTAAACCAACTTGATATCATTCATTAATTTTATTATTATGTGTAACTTTATATATGTTTGGTTATTTATTGGCTGCCTCTAGAATGGAAGAGAAGAGAGCACTAGTTTGTCTTGTTCAGCACTGGTGTATCTCCAGAATCTAGCACAGTGCCCACCTAACCCATAAGAAATTTATCGTTGATTGCAAGAATAAATTCCACATTTATGAAATATCTGCCATGGACCAGACACTGGGCTAAAATGCCCAACAAATTATGTGTGGTCCCTGTCCTCCTGGAGTTTAAAGGGGGAAGAAAGGCATTACTCAAAGAACCCTAAGATGTGAGAATGAAAGCAGCCAGATTCTTGATATGCCATTTTCACTGATTTTGCTTACCTCTGTGTTGATTGAATTTTAACTGTTGCCAAGTGTGCTTTTGGAGATGATACCAGTTTTTCATGTCATGGATAATGTTTGAGAGTTCCTATATCCCTTTCCAACAGATTGTATTATCAAATACTTTTATCCTTGCCAATCTGAGAGGTGAAAAATGGTATTTCCAAGGTGATTTGGATTTGCATTTTTATTATAAGTACGGTTACACTTCTTTTCGTTTGTATAAAAGTAACTTGTCATGATATCTGGGTTATATATGGATATATTACTTCAAAATAAAATAGGTTGTGAGTGAGGATACACTTACAACAAGCCATGAAATGATACTGAAGCAGGGTGATAGGTACAAGGTGGTTCATTATCCTATTATCTTCACTTTTTTAATGTTTGAAATTTTCAACAGTACAATATTTAAATAGTGTTTATTTCCTTTTCAATGAATTATTTTTCTAATATATTTGTCTTTTCTTGATTTGTAGGAAGTCTTTACATTTTTCTAGTATATTTGTCTTTTATTGATTTGTACGAACTCTTTACATATCTAGGAAATTGGTTCTTTGGAATTTATTTTGTAACTTTCTGCCAGTTTCTCTTTTGACTTCATGATGTTTCTGGGCACGTAGACATTTTTTATGAGGCTATATTTATCAAGTTTTATAGCTTCTGGGTTTTGTGTCATACTTAGAGCTTCCTTACTCTTAGATTATAAATAAAATTTTCAACACTTTTCTAGTACTTACATAGTCTCATTCTTAATATTTATATCTTTGATACATCTGGAACCTGAAGGAGTGGCCAAACGACTTTTGAGCACACTTGACACGTACTACACTGTATTGTAAGGGGTTGTACACCTTTTTCATTTCTGTCACCCATGTATCTGTCATGTAATTGATTGTCCATGTTAGCTGTGTAATTGCTGAATAATTCTAACATTGAATCGTTTATAATATAGCCATGGTTCTTCTCAAGGTTGGTATTTGCCTCATTTTCTAAAACTCTTTCTTCCCTCATGGTTTTTCAGTCTGTGAAGACTGAGATTTTCAGAAATACATTGAATTATTGCTCTAAAATTGAAAAAATAAACTTTTGAAATATTTTTTATAATTTGGAGGCCAGAATTCAGAATGAGGGCATACTGATGTAATAGAACATTCTTATAAAATGTTTTTATCTGTGAGGAAGACTAAAGGCTCAGGCCTCAAGGATAGTTTTGTAGTATAAATACCATGTTTATGGAAAGAGAAATAAATGAAATATTGATCATGATTTTTGTTTTAGACCTGTGGCTAGATTCAGGCATGAGTTTCTTTTTCATATAAATAACATTTCCTTTTATCTCTTCTTTCTATATTAGTTACCCGTCTTCTAAGTATCCGAAATGCAGGACATGGTGGAATTGGTCATTTTATTTTACAGAAAAGTCATTTAAGAGCAGCTTTGAAGCAAGGTCAGACATTTGTCCTTGTGGCTTCTTATAGCCATTCCCAAGCACCGCATGTAGCACCTGGACATGCTTGGAATCAGGAAGGGCCTCCGTGTAATTTAGATGAGTAGTTAATTCGAATCAAAGCAAGCGGGAAGCAAGTAAATTTAACTTCAGTGATTATGATTCCATTTGATTAAATCTCTACTTTTGATTACACGTATCAGTGAGAACATGCTTTAAATATACCCAACTATTAAATATTGAAGGGGATGAATAGGATGAACCAGGGACATATAGAAGAAATTCCACTATTCTTCAACTAGGATATGTCCCCTGCAGCTTAACTGAAATATTTTTAGAACAAATGAATTAAGTTTTTTTACATATGGGACTTATTACTCCAATTGTTAACTAAAATATATAATCATTACCATGAAAGGTCCCAAGTCTATATACTTCCTAGTAAGACTTAAATAAATTAATTGATAATAGCTCCATCACATATACAGTGACTGAGAAATGTCGATAATGTTCATAGTTCTTTTGTAAACATGAGGTTGGACAGCTATCATTCTGATTGTGTATTGTCCTTTGGTTATAGTCATTAGAAAAAGGCTTCTTGGCTGAATAAGCCAGAGATGTTACTCCATATTACATTTCTTAAACCTTTGTTTTTTTATGTGGCAAAGTTTAAAAAAAAAAAAAACCTACTCTCGATTTCTCTTGTTTTACATATTATAGCAGGTTCAAATTAAAGATCCGACCAGTCAGAGGAATAGATACAATCTGTTTCATGGACTGTCATAACTTTATTTAGATGTCAGCCATCGTGCTATATCAAGGCCACTTCTCTGTTTGCTAGAATAGGAGCTGTCTTAGGTTTTGTCATTTTTGTGCACTTGCTAGTGTTGTAATAGGAAAGGCACTCCAAGCTCAGACTAATACTGGATCTTTTCATTGCGAAAACAAACTAACAAACCTATGTCAAAGGAAATTCTTCCATTGATGATGTGTAGGGGCGGTGTCATATATGATTAAAGCACTTTCATGTGTTTCTCAGGCTGATTTCATATTGTCTGGGCTCTTCTAGCTCCTGCCCCATCCTCTTGTCATAGTCTCTAATCAGATTGGACTGTGAGTTTATAAGGGAAGGGGGAGTGTTTAACTTTGTGTTTGCAGCCTGATTTAGGGCTGGGCACATATTAAATGCCTACGAGTTTATTTTTGTGGAGATGTGATCTCACTCTGTTGCCGAGGCTGGAATGTAGGGGCCCAATCATCATTGCTCACTGTAGCCTTGACCCCACTGGGCTCAAGAGATCCCCCTGCTTTAGCCTCCTGAGTAGTTGGGACTACAGGTATGTGACACGATGCCTGGCTATTTAAAGTTATTATTTTATTTATTTTATTTTATTAATTTTTTTTTTTGTAGAGATAGTGTCTCACTGTGATTGCCCAGGCTGACCTTGGACTCCTAGTCTCAAGCAGTCCTTCCACTTTAGCCTCCCAAAATACTGGGATTACAGGTGTGAGCCACCATGCCTGGCCAGTTTTAATGAATGAACGAATAAGAAAAAGATGCAAATAAGATAATTTAGTGGAAGTTATTATTATTATATATTTTTAGCACTACTCACAGTGGGTCTGTGGACCCACATCACCAGTGTCACTCGAGAGTTGGAAATGCAAATTTCTCCAAGAAGCAGTGGTTATTAAATTGGAATGTTTGGGTGCAGGGCCCACAGGACTCTATGCCGTGGTTGATTCTTATGCACACTGAAGTTTGAGAAGACTCTTTAGATAACATCACAAACGTCATCGAATTTTGCAGTTTTGTAGTATTCACGCTTTGCAAAGCTGTCTGCCATCTGGTATCTCACCTGAGTGAGCCTCACCACTTGCCTCCTCACAGGCAGGGGCATTATTATTAATCCCAGATTTACCCAGAGAAATGTGAAAGCTGAAATAATTTGACAGTTCACAAAGCTTGTTTGTGGTGCAATTAAGATTAGAAGTAGTCTTTTTCCACCATGTAAGTTTGCTTTCTGGCTTCTATAAAGATGATGTTTCCAACCCATGTTGTGGGCCTGATTTTGTTTGTCCTCAGAAGGATGATCTCTGTACTAAATATCCATTTTCCTACCCATACCTCACACTGTGGTCAGTGACAGGCCTCAGAGATAGCTGGACATGTTGAGAAGCGTGAAAAGCAGCCACAGAGTGCCTGGATTCTAATTAGGTCACTTGAGAATCAAATTTTATTATCTAAATCATTCCTCTAGGGGCATTCTTGTATTAAGAACAATATACAACAAAGCACTAAGAATATGCACCTAAAATCTTAACTTTTGTTATCCCTGGGAAGTGGATTTATGGATCATTTTTCTAATATTCCACTATGATGAAATGTTATTTTTGGAATGGGGGAAAGGATTGCAATAGAATGATACTGATACTTTAATTCAAAGAAAGAGGGCCTGGGTTTATTTTCTAATTTTAGCCACTAATTTGGCGTACATCAGGATTCGATGTTTGAGGTCATCTTTCCAGAGCTCAGAAACCTGACTTGACAAGGAGGGAGTAACACAGGAAGGAAGTGACTAGCGCCAGGCCCCACTTCAGTATTCTTGTTATTTTTACTGTGTTTCATTCTATATTACTACTAATTTTTTCTTGCTCTTTTCATAGAGCAGATGGAGAATTAGTCAGCACTCTTTAAATAGTAACCCCTTTTTACATGAAGACTTATTAATAAGTGGTAAAACGTATTTCTATCCCTTAAAAGTAAGTATTAGATAACCTTGAAGATTAAATGGGCTCCATGTCCTATTTGAAATGAAAAATAGTAACTCAGCCAGGCTTATTAAGGAAATGTGTATGAGAGATATGGGCAGGTAAAACAAAGACCATTTTTAGCTAATTGATTATACATTTCTTTTTATAAAATTATAAAGTTTTTATATAAAATCTATGCTCTGAGTTCACTACTTTCTTACCTTTTAGAGCATAGTGGTAGGGAAATAAACATTCTGTGGTTATTGCCTTTGTCTGTCAGTGGGGAAATGCAGAACCCTGATATTAAAGTCTCAGCAGATAAGTAGTAGAACAGAACTAATTCTTCTACCTTGTGTGTGTCTTTGCTTCGCGATCAAGTAAGGCAGCTTCTTGGCTGCAAACATGGGTTTTCCAGCCAAATGACTAATTCAAGGTTCCCTGGATGTTAAATTTAGATTCAGATAGTCTTATCTCACCTTAAATATTGAACATTTTTCACAGCTTGATGATGTAGCTTTACACTGTTGATGCTTCTTGCCTTCTGCAACTGTGACTGTTTCTTAACATGTGCCTCTTCTTAGCCTTCTGCCTTTTTTCATGGTAGCACTTGAAGATAAGATACCCAGGGATTGCTAAGTTAGTAGATGATCTGGAGAATAAATAACATTTTACTTCTCTAGGAAGTCTGGTTTTAAAACCCGCTGGGTAATTGGATATGTGTTTAAGGAATTAACACTTTCTTCATCCTGATACTTTTCTGTTTTTTAAATGTAAAATATATTTTATTGCCATATTATTAAAGTTGGCTCTTAAAGTGTGTATCTTTCAGCTCGTAACTCTACTTCATGTTCTCGTGTTTAGCTTTATAAGGTTACCTTTTTGAGAGCCTAGTTTTGTGTGAAATATTTTTTATAGTGGGCTTCTAAAATCAGGAGGTTATAATCTGTAACACTTTTTTTCTTACCACCTCATCTGTAATCAGGCCTCTCTCCCACTCTGCTGGAGCCCACTTTTTCATTCCTTCATCAACAAATATTTATCGCCTATCGTATGTTATTTTGCCAATTGGTGTCATGCCAAATATTGGAATACAGTAATAAATCAGAAACTCATAGCCATAGTGAGCTTACAGTAGGGGGGAAGAGGAAAGGACTGCAGGGAAGGAGAGACTAGTTTGAGGACAGTTTTAATAATCCTGGCAAAAGGCAGCATGGCCTGCATGAGCAAGGTAACTGTGACAATGGAGTGAAGGAGGCCTATTTGAGAGAGAGTAAAGAGGTAGCAGTAAAGAGACTTGGTGATGCGTTGGGTACGAGGGAGGAGAGCAGGTAAGGATTTTTTGCTGGGGCAAGCATTGCCATTTACTGATGTACAGAACATGAAGAAGTAGGTTTGGGGAAGAAATGATTTAAGTCATATTAAGTTTGAGGTCTACAGCTCAGGGGAGTAATCTGGCCAAGAGATATGTGTGAGAGTTGATAGCAGGTAGATAACTGAAGATTAGGGGCGAATGAGCTCAGCTAGAGAGAGTGTGAGGGTTGAGAAGAGTTGACCGCATTTAAGGAACAGGCTGAGGATGAGGTTCCTGAGAAGGAGCAACTGGAGAAGTGGCAGGAAAGCAGAAGAGTGGAGGGTTGTGGAGCCAGTGGAAGCCAGTGTTTCAAGAAGGCAGGAGTGGGCAGTAGAAACAAGTGCTGTGGCTGTTTGATTAAAGGCCAAAGTGGGTTTCTTGGATGGAGCAAAATAATTATTAGGGACTTTTAGCAACAGATGTTTTAATCGAGTCCCAGGGGTGAAAACCTGTTTGTGGTGAGAAGGAAGAGGCGGTATAGACAGTTGGTTCTCTTTCTAGCCTTGGCTTCCCTAGCCAAGTAAGAGTACTTACTCTGGCCTCTCTTCTAAAATAGTTTACTTGTTTTCTAACACCCCTAAAAAGGGACATTCTCCAAAACTGTGTCCTTTGTTCTCTTCTTATCTCTGAACTTCAGTTTCCTTGTCTATAAAATGGGGATAAAGTAGTACCTTCCTCATAGGGCTGTCCTAAGGATGAAATGAGATAATCCAAGTAAAGTACTTAACACAGTGCTCAGAATGTTGTGAGTAATTAGGAAAGAGTGGCTATTACGAGCATAGGTCTCCTTTTTGTTGCTGTCATGATTTCATTGTCATTGTCACTGATACTTCATTTCAGTCTTACTTTCTTAGGGATCTCCTCCATTATGACACATAGCTAACTACCTGCCCCTTGTAGAAGAAGGACCCCAGGTCATCATCTTTCATCCTAGACTTCTGCTCATATTGCCATCCTGCATTGCTCATTCTTTTATTCATGAACTCATTTGCCCTCAAAATTTGACTGTTTTCTCCATTCTGGACATTGGTCCATGTGTTATAGGAGAGAGGTGTTTACAAAGAACCATAAAATAGGAATTCCGCCTTCACTTTCTGGCCCAGGAGGCCACGCATGCCTGTTTTGTCACTTCTCTCAGTTCATTGTAATTGTTTGTTTGGAGGGATTGTAGAATCACAGAGGAAAGAGAGAATTAGCTCTTACTCTATGGATTAGGCCTCTTTTGGTTATAAGTGCCAGAAATTGAAATCACCTAACTTAATCAAAGAGGAGCTTTTTATTAGAATGATACAGAATTATCGTTGTAGAATATAAGCAGGACTTTACTAACCAAGCTGTAAGAAGGAGAGAGATGCGCTAGGCCTTAGAAACATCCAGAGTATCTCTTATCTCTTTTCCCTCTAGATGGTAAATGTTAAAGATACAGGAATTAATTCATTGTTACTTTTAATTTGCTGTTGTTTTAAGTTTTACATTCATATATATTTTTGCATGTAGCTCTCACAGTCAATTTCTGAGGAAGCTGAAATTTGGAGAAGTCTAGAGAGCTGGTATTCGAGTCCAGGTTTCTAACTGGCATTTATACCACATTGTCATCCAGGATTAATATTTTCTTTCACCAACTGTGATGCTGTATTGAGTATTACTACATACTGTTTTGTGACTTTAGAAATAATTTGTGAGAGAGGGGTATGTGTGTTATTTTTTTCTGAAGGGTAGAAATCGCAATTAATTGAAATTAAAATCTCTAAGGTTCTTGGGCCTTTACTAATTCAATTCAGTTTAAGGAATCATGAGATAATTTCATGATCTTGCCACTCTTTTGTCTTTTTTAGATCAGTGGTGAAAACCTTGATCCTAGCAGGATGTAAGCAACTGAGCTAGCTGCAACATAATGTTTTATTTCTTTTATTTAATATTTTGTGGTGGGAGTGGGGCAGGGAATGATTTCAATGGGGCGTTGTATTTGCATCCTCAGTGTGTCTCCAGCTAAAGGCAAACAGCTCTTTCTCAATCTTGTGGGCAGTCAGAGAGTGTATATAAATATTAACAACATATTTCAGTTTATTTCTGGTAGCTTTAAATTGGGCCAAGCTAGTGCAGATTTACATCCTGTTTATGTGAATGATTCCTAATGTCTTTTATCCTTTGCTGCATCAGGGGAGCGTTGTCTTCCTTTCTCCTTTTCTTTTTAAAGGAGTGTACATGCTGGTGAGGGACAACGTATGGTTGACTTTGGTTTCTTTTTCCTTATTAGTCATTCACTGCTTATCCCACTACTGAGTTCCACTCACTGATCCATTGAAACCCTTCTTGTCAAGGTCACTGGGGACCTTAAGTTGTAAATTTCTCTCTCTTAGCCTTACCATAGCCTTTTACTCTGCTGGTATTCTCTCCTCTTTGGTCCTCTGCAATGTTCCCTGGCTTCCTTCTTCCTCTTTAGTTACTTTCTAGCCATCTTTTTAATGATACTCTTTCCTGGAGTGTTGGTCCTGGACCTCACTTGCTTTTCTTATTCTGCATATTATCCCCGAGTGATCTCATCTCATCTCAAATATTTTTCACTTTTAAAATTTCCAGTATCATTCTCTCTGCTGAGCTCCAGACTTGCATATCTGACTACCTAAGGATATACACCTTAAACTTAACATATCCAGATAAAAACCCAACATCTCTCCTTCTAGATTTCTTTTTTTTTTTTTGAGATGGAGTTTCGTTCTTGTTGCCCAGGCTGGAGTGCAATGGTGCAATCTTGGCTCACCCAGCCTTCGCCTCCTGGGTTCAAGCGATTCTCCTGCCTCAGCCTCCCGAGTAGCTGGGATTACAGGCATGCGCCACCACGCCCAGCTAAGTTTGTATTTTTAGTAGAAACGGGGTTTCTCCATGTTGGTCCAGTTCCCGACCTCAGGTGATCCGCCACCTCGGCCTCCCAAAGTGCTGGGATTACAGGCGTGAGCCCCTGCACCCGGCGTCCTTCCAGATTTCTGGTTTCACTTTAATTCTTTCTCCCCCCACCTCTCTCAAGCATAAACCAAAGAGTGTCTGAGGCAGGTCTCAACCATTTAGGAAGTTTATTTTACCAAGGTTAAGGACGTAGCCATGACATAGACTCAGGTCCTTATGAAATGTGCCCACACTGGTCAGGGCACAGCTTGTTTATTTTTATTTTGAATTTCATACATTTTAGGGAGACATGAGACATCAACCAATATATGTAAAATATACATTGGTTTCATCCCTAAAGATGGGGCAAGTCGAAGCGAGGAGGGGCTTCCAGGTCATAGACAGAGACAAACAGTTGCATTCTTTTGAGTTTCTGATTAGCCTTTCCAAAGGAAGCAATCAGATACAAATTTATCTCAGTGACCAGAGACATGACGTTGAGTTCTGTCTGTTCTTTGTCCACAAGGAATTTCCGTGTGGACAAACCGTGAGGGAGGTATGTAGCTTTTTAAAAAAATCTTAGTAGCTATTTTTTTTAAGGAATAGAACAGGAAGCAGGTTTGCCCTAAGCCGTTCCCAGCTTGACTTTTCCCTTTGTCTTAGTGATTTTGGGGTCCCAAGATTTATTTTACTTTCACACAGGAAAGGTTAACCATTCTCCTCAGTGTTGCTCAAGCCAGAATTTCAGACAAAGGAAACCTGAACCTTCCCCTCTCTTTAGAATTGTACCCTTACCTCAGCTAGTTCTATTTTCTAATTCAATTTTTCCAGCAGTGTTATGAGTCTCTTAGAACAGTTATTAATTAATACTTTCGCTTTGCAGATGGGGATACTTGGAGAAGTTGGGAGAGTTTTTTCATAATGAAAGATGTAGGAAGTGTCAGTGCTGGGAAAGAATGGAAATCTGTTGTTTCTTACGTGTTATTTAAGAAGGAGAAACAAAAAACCAAGTGAACTAAAAGAGAAAAGTTGATGTCCTCCTGGTAGTAAGAATGTAAAGGAATCAGCTTTCACAACACCTCGGTTTTTGAGATGCCAAGTTTCATTTTTCACTATTTTATGTATTTCCTCTTCACTGTTAGAGAGGTGTTGGATCTTCCCTCTCCCCACTCAGAGCCACAGCTGCTGTTCTTTGAACAGCTATATTGAGGTATAATTCACTGCTGCACAATTCACCTATTGAAAGTATACAATTCAGTGGTTTTTAGTACATTCATAGAGTTTTGCAACCGTCACCACTATCTGGTTCCAGCAAGTTTATGTCCTCCCTAAAACAAATCCCATATACTTTATTAGTCAGTTCCCATCCACCCCCAGCCTAAGTAACCACTAATATATTTTGTGTCTCTATAAATTTGCCTATCCTGAATATTTTATATTACCATAATCATATAATATATGGTCTTCTGTGACTTTTTTCCACTTACCATAGTAATTTCAAGGTTCATTCCGATTGTACCATGTATCAGTACTTTATTCCTTTTTATGGCCAAATAATATTCCATTGTATGAATATGCTGCATTTTATTTATCCATTTATCAGTTGATGGATATTTGGATTGTTTCTACCTTTGAGTTTTTATGCATAACACTGCTAAGGACATTTGTGTACAAGATTTTATGTGCACGTATGTTTTCATTTCTCTTGGATATAGAGCTAGGAATGGAATCACTGGCTCCATATGGTAACTATGCTTAATGTCCCGAGGAACTGCCAAAGTGTTTTCCGAAGCGGCTGTACCATTTTACATTCCCACTGGCACTGTATGAGAGTTCCAATTTCTCTGCATCCTTACTCATACTTTTATTGCTTTGCTTTTTGATTATAGCCATCCTAGTGGACTGAAGTTCTAGCTCATTGTGATTTTGATTTGCATGTCTCTGATGGCTAATGATGTTAAGGATCTTTTTGTTTGCTTATTGGCCATTCATATATATTCTTTGGAGCAATGGATATTTAAATCCTTTGTCCATTTCTAAGTTCAGTTGTCTTCTTATTACGAGTGTAAGATTTTAGATTTGTCTTTTATCAGATTAATGATTTACAGATATTTTCTCTCATTTTGTGTATTGCCTTTTTACTTTCTTGATGGTATCATTTGAAGCACAAACATTTTAAATTTTGGTGTGAGAGCTGTGGGTTTTATTAAATAACATGACACCATTGTGCTTTGGTAAGGTGGAAGAGAGCTTTCCTCCCGTTAAAATGGCTGGAGGTCTCAAAATAGGTAGAGCTGCAAGTGGAGTGTCACCACTTGTGATCTGTCTCCTAGCTACTATTACATCTCCTTTCCTTCCTCCCTGTGTAGCCTGTCCTGTGGCTGTGATGGCCACACTATAGGAACAGGCCTGTTTTGGCTTTGAGCCTCCAGGAGTGGCAGAAGCTGGAACTGTGTCAGCATTTTATTAAGAGAAGGCTATTTCCAAGATGTTAATAGATACTGTGAATCTCATCTTACACCTCTATTCTCTACTGGGTTTTTTTTCCTAAATGTAGCACTGCTCCTGGCTGCTGAGCAGCTCTTGTCCTTGACTGACAGGCAAGGTATGCAGTTGTGGAACTCATAGGCTCTGCAGATAACCAGATAACAGCACCCCTAACAAGAGGAGCCACTTTTCCATTAAAACTTTGCTGCTGGTTCACAATCCTGTATCTAGAACTTCATGCCACTGGGACATCAGACACCAGTGTACCTCAGGCATCTGAATGTCATGGATCAATATGAATTCAAACCATGTTTTGGATACCCCAACATTTACGTTAACATACATTAAGTTTTAATTTTCTCCAGTAAGGACATTTGGCAACATAACTGCCATTCATGGCAGAAAATAACTAAGATTTTCCTATCAAGAGAGTACAAAAGATGTAATGTTAAATAAATTTACCTTTGTGAAAAGTCCATATATTATTCATACTTTGCTATCCACCACTCAAAAACATATTAAGTCTGTAGATTCATATTTGAGAACCACAGTCTTACATACCTAGAATAAATCTTTGTTGGAAAAGGAGAACTTTCACTTAATCAGGTATTTACTGATTAAGTTACTGATCTGTATGATGCCAGATACCAGTTTTATACGGCTTATTTCCCTGCACCACATTAAGTCTTTCAGTTGGTATGTTTAGACACATGTTTCTGTATCTTGTATGTATCTCTGCTAATATTTGAGTAGTTCTTCAATAACACAGATGAGAAAGAAGAATTATTTTAGATATACGTGAGTATAAATATGAATTTGACCTTTAAAGGATTACAAAGAATCATCAATCAAAAGGTAGAATGACTTCTATTTATAAATACAATGTGTAACGTCTGGATTATGTATGTATATTCTAGGCTGGGAGTACTACATAAATTCTATTGATTTTGTCTCATCCGAATTACAGTGTCAAATAGATATTATGGTTTTATCAGAAGATAGTTATGGGCTGTCACATTGGCACATTAATTACAATAATTGGGCAGTAAAGAAGCTATAGAATAGATAATGTGCTGTACGTTTTGATGAGATTGTAGTTATAACCCCTTATTTATGGTAATAAAACCTTGTTAATTGACACTGCTGACAAGCTCTTTTGCTTTCCTTTTCAACTTTCCAAGTTGGTTTATCAGTATATTTAGGAATTACAAGCTGAGAGCCACAAAATATGCAATAAAGCTCACATTGCAATGTTTTCTGTACTTGTTCATCCTATACACGTTAAATTCATTCAACAGTATTTGCTAATTATTGTTCTAAGTGCTCCTAAGTATTCAGAGATGTATAAAGCAGTGCCTACTCTGAAAGATTAATAATGGAGAAGTGAGGTAAAATATCTGTATATAAAGAAATATGACCGATACTTCTTGAGCCACATATGTAAGGCTCACGTGATAAGTTCCTTAAAAGCAGGACAAAATAGTATACAGGTTCAGAGGAGGAAAAGATGATTCCAGGCCTATGTGATCATTGAAACTGTAAGTCTTAGTGGTAGAGGAATTACTTTGCATCTCTGACATAAATCTTTGTGCTATTTCTAAAGATACATCTACATTCTAGAACTGTAGTGAGAGGTAGGTGGCTAAATGTACTGACATGGAAATCAACTTTTGTTCTAGGCCTAGCTGCACTGCAACCTTATTTTGTGTCCTTGAGTATATAAAATTGATGTAATAATATGTGTCCAGCATATCTCACTATGATGAAGGAGATAATGTGGATGCCTGAGCTTCTCTCTGTGGTGAAAGTCAGATTGCTTGGCAGGTGTATATATTTTTTTCAGGCAACTCGGGCCATGCGTTTGGATTGTAGTAAGCGCAGCTTTCCCTGACTAAATGGATTAATATGCTTATCAAAGTGCCTAATTTATTGCTGGGGAATAGCATATTCTGTGTTACATCTGAGCTGTTGTCTGAAATGTGTGAATTCCTTGGAGAAGCTGCCTATATGAATACATAGTAGTAGTATTGTAATCAGTGAGCTACGTTAAAGAGGCAACATGTGTTTATTGAGATGCTGTTGCTGGTTTAGGGGCTTTACAATTGGTTTTAAAATTCTTACATCATTTCCATTTTATAGCAGAGGAAACTGAGGCTTAGATAAGTTTTTAAGAGTTGCTTAAGATAATACAGTTGTTTGAATTCACATCTGCTGAAATCTAACGTTTATGCTGTTTACATTGTAGAGTGAGAGTGCTACTTTAGTTTGATGTTTTTCTTGCAGGTCACTGTAAGCCATTTATCTGCTTGTATGTATGTGTCAATGTTATTTATTTGTTTATGTCATTAGGTTGCTTCTAGAACTGCTGGAGTTACTGTTTGACAAGTTTAATGCTGTAGCCACTGCACACTCTGTGGTCCTGGGATACCTGCAGGACACTGTAGTGACTCCACTGACTCAGCAGGAAGATATCAAACTGTATGACATGGCAGATGTATGGGTGAAGATCCAAGATGTTCTACAGGTAAGAGCCTTTTACAAAGGGTGTCGTCTTGATTCAGAGTAACAGTTTAGAATAACAACAACAACAGCAACAACAAGCCACCTAAAACATTACCTTGAGAGTCATAAACAGGGTGAGAAAGTAATGCTTGCATTTGAATGTGATGTTGCTGATGGCATTAACTTCTACCATCTTCAAAATACTTTTTAACAGGCTGTGTGCAGTAGCTCATGCCTGTAATCCCAGTACTTTGGGAGGCCAAGGCAGGTGGATCACCTGAGGTCAGGAGTCTGAGACCAGCCTGGCCAACATGGTGAAACCTTGTCTCTACTAAAAATACAAAGATTAGCTGGGTGTGATGGCGGGCACCTGTAATCCCAGTTACTCAGGAGGGTGAGGAAGGAGAATCGCTTGAAGTTGGGAGGCAGATGTTGCAGTGAGCCATTGTACCAGTGCACTCCAGCCTGGGAAACAGAGTGAGACTCCATCTAAATAAAAAAAAAAACCTTTTAACAGATTTCTTTTTTTTTTTTTCCTGGCAGACTTTAAAAACAGAAGCGTATTCTCAATATGTATAGTATCTGTCTTTCTGTTGTAGTATACTTTACTTCACTGGAATTAGTCATATATTAAGGTAAAAAATATTAAAATGTTCTTAAGCATTATTTTATAAACATGTATGTAGCTTAATTTTGTTGACTATTTCCTTAGAGTCAACTTGTGCATATATTGGGTTACATGACAGAACAAGAGCTTATTTTGAAAGATAAGAACAGATCTGTGAAGTATAAATGTATCACTTTGCTTGATTTGTTGAAGATTAGAGGAATGATATTACTCTCTGGTATGATGCTGCTGAAATGATATTTAGAAATTGTATTATATTTTTTCTCCATGTGTGAGCAAAATATATTTGATTTGGCCAGATGGAAATTAGAAATATAATTAAGAGTTAGCTGAAGCAAGTTTGACATAACTAAATAGAAGTAACTTAGTTAGATAGTATCTGCTAATATGAAAAAAAATAAGTATATGTAGGGAATTGGAAAACGTAACTGTGTAGGAATGAAATTACTTCCATGGCAAATAGGAGTCTTTGCAGAGAAAAGTAAATCATGAATGTAAATTATAGTCATTTTTTAGAATGTAGGCATGTTCTTGGTGGATTGAATGATTGATTCCTGGTTTCTCATTCGTTAGACAACTTTTGGTACAGTGTATATGCTTTACTGGTGGTTCAGTAGAAATAATATTGGTTGAAACTACATTCTCTAGGTTCTTTTTACTGCTTTGTCAATTACCATGCCTGTGGTAGGTACTTGGTGAATATTTGTGTATTGAATAAAATATCTTTATGGGTTGGAGGCTGGTTGTTTAACATTTTGCATCTTGATTTGCTCATCCGTCCTATGTAAATAATGTGTGCCTTTCATATCCCTGTTTAAGTATGAAGTAAGATAATAGATTTTAAAGCTAGATTAGAAATAATTAGAATTAAGGACTTCTGTTTTTCTTCTTGATGAAGTTACCTTTTGCTGTAATTAGGTAGTCAGCACAGTCAACTGAGAAAAAAGAATGCACTAGGTGAGCTCTGCCTTCATCCCTGCATCTTCTTCGTGAATACTTTCCAGACTCTTAGCCTGTTGGTCAGATATGAAGCTGTGTACACCACAAGACTTGGCAGAAAACAGCTACTGTGGGACTGTGAGCTGAATGAAGATTTTAGAAGTTGGAAGCTTCTCAGCAATGTTGGAGCTCAGACCAGCCAATGTGGGGAGAGCTTGCTGAACATACTGTGCTTTCAGCTGTGACCTCAGAAAGGTCACACCTTATGAGTAGGGCCATTCTAGGAGTGGAAGACAGGCTACTATAGATCTCATACAATAAAGCCCCAAACCAAGCCTCTATTTCAGCATCTTGATCCACCTGTAGATTTATTGTCTGATAGAAGAAAACTCTCTCTAAAGTAAGACAACATAATTCAGTTTCTCAATAACAAAGCACCCGCAATGTCTGGCATAGAATTATTATGCTTGTTAAAAAGCAGGAAAATGTGACTCTTAACCAGAATGAAAAAGTTGATAGAAATAAATATCTAAAATGAAAAACCCACCAGGAGTGGCTCATGCCTGTAATCTCAGCACTTTGGGAGGCCAAGGTAGGTGGATCATTTGAGGTCAGGAGTTCAAGACCAGCCTGGCCAACATGGTGAAACCCTGTCTCTACTAAAAATACAAAAAAATTAGCCAGGCGTGGTAGCAGGCGCCTGTAATCCCAGCTACTCAGGAAGCTGAGGCAGGAGAATTGGTTGAACCCAGGAGGTGGAGGTTGCAGTGAGCCGAGATTGTGCCTCTGCACTCCAGCCTGGGTGACAGTGTGAGACTCAATCTCAAATAAATAAATAAATAAATAAATAAATAAATAATAAAATGAAAAATTCACCAGATGGATTTAGCTGAGATAACATACTGTAGAAGAAAGGATCAGTGAATTTGAAGATAGATCAATGTAAACCATCCAAATCAAAGCACAGAGAAAAAAATAGACAAAAGAAAAATGAACAAAGCTATAATATCTTCAAGGATAT
>NW_012105364.1:1267308-1272307 GCF_000951045.1 Mandrillus leucophaeus | reverse complement strand
AAAAATACAAAAAAATTAGCCAGGCGTGGTAGCAGGCGCCTGTAATCCCAGCTACTCAGGAAGCTGAGGCAGGAGAATTGGTTGAACCCAGGAGGTGGAGGTTGCAGTGAGCCGAGATTGTGCCTCTGCACTCCAGCCTGGGTGACAGTGTGAGACTCAATCTCAAATAAATAAATAAATAAATAAATAAATAAATAATAAAATGAAAAATTCACCAGATGGATTTAGCTGAGATAACATACTGTAGAAGAAAGGATCAGTGAATTTGAAGATAGATCAATGTAAACCATCCAAATCAAAGCACAGAGAAAAAAATAGACAAAAGAAAAATGAACAAAGCTATAATATCTTCAAGGATATGATGCAGCTTAACAATTATGTGGTTTATAGGTACAGAAGGAGAGAGGACAGAGAGATTGGGGTAGAAAAATATCAGGGGAAATAATGACTGAAAAGTTTTGAAATTTGTTGAGAAACATAAACGCACAGATGCAAGAAACGCAACAAATCCCAAGCAAGATAAACACAAAGAAAATCAACATACATGTGCACATTATGAAAACCAAAGAAAATAATCTTAAAAATAGCCAGAGGAAGAAAAACATATTGCCTACAAGCAAACAGTGATAAAAATTATCAGTGACATCTCATCAGAAACAATGCAAGCCAGAAGTCAATGTATGTCATTCCAAAAGTGTTGAAAAGAAACAAAAATTAATTGTCAATCTAGGATTTTGTATTACCAAAAATATTCTTTAAAATGACGCTGAAATAGAGACATTTTCAAATGAACTAAAACTTAAAGAATTTGTCACCACTAGACTTACACTTAAATAAACGTTATAGAAAGTTTTTCAGCCAGGCGCGGTGGCTCAGGCCTATAATCTCAGCACTTTGCGAGGCCGAGGCGGGTGGATCACGAGGTCAGGAGTCCAAGACCAGCCTGGCCAAGATGGTGAAACCCTGTCTCTACTAAAAATACAAAAAAATTAACCGGGTGTGGTGGCTGGCACCTGTAATCCCAGCTACTTCGGAAGCTGAGGAAGAGAATTGCTTGAACCCGGGAGGCAGACGTTGCAGTGAGCCGCGATCGCGCCGCTGCACTCCAGCCTGGGCGGCGGGGCGAGACTCCATCTCAAAGAAAAAAAAAAAGTTTTTCAAGCTGAAGGAAAATAATACCAGATGGTAACTTAGATGTGCAGAAAAAAGTAAATAGGGCCAGAAATGGCGAATATGTGGACAAAAAAATAAAATGCTTCCCCCCTCTGCATTTCTTGATTTATTTTTATTTAAAGAATTTTTAAAATTTCTAAGTCAAAAACAATCATGGTATATGTGGGTTTTATAATATATTTTGGAAGGCAGTATATGACAATAATTACACAAAAGATGGGAGTAAATGATACCATGCTGTTGTGAATTTCTTATGTAATACATGAAGTGGTATAATGTTTAGGGTAGCCTATGATAAGTTCAGGATGCCTATTTCAATCCCTGGAGCAAACATTAAAATTCTGAGATAGATACATAGCTAAGAAGCCAGTAGAGGGGATAAAATTGAACAGTGAATATATTTTTGATTAATTCAGAGGAAAGGAAAGGAGGAAAAAGAACAAGGAAGAAAGAAACAATGAAAAAGCAAAGATAGGATGAATAGAACCCAAAAGCAAGGTGATAGACTTAGCACCAACCATATCAATAATTACATTAGATATAAATTGACAAGATACTCCAGTTGAAAGACAGAGATCATACTGGATTTTAAAAAAACCAAGACCCAACCATGCTGTTTCAAGAGATGCATTTTATGATATTTTATTACTTTAAAAAATTTTAAATAATTTTAAAATTGTAGAAAAGTTGTGAGAATAAGAATAGTACAAAGAGCCATATACCTCTTTATTTGGATTCAGCTGTTCTTAACATTTTACCACTTTTTTCCTGTTTTCTCTGTGTATATATAGACACACACATGCATTTCTCTTTGAAAAATTGACAGCAAGTTTTATACTCTACTGTCTATATTCTTGTTTTGTCAACGGACCCAGTAATGTTCTATATTGCAGTATTTTTGCCCCTCCAGTAGAGAAACCAGTTTAGGATCAGGTATTTCATTTAGTTGTCTTTAAACTTGAATATTTATAGTCTTTTTTTTTTCTCTTTTATGGTAGTAGTACTTTTGAAAAATATGTATCTCTCCCCTTTTAATGCAAGTTTGTCATTTTGGGTTTAAAAGATACACTTTAAACATAAGATTAAACATATAAGAATAGAAAGAGATATACCATGAAATACTAATAAAAATAGCTAGTATTACACAAACACATCAGACATTATGAGAATATATAAATGTAATTATTTGTATTATAGTACTTAGACATTTAGAACTTGAATACATCAAGGCCTAGAAAGTATGTTATGGACTATGTAATTTTACTTATGGCAAGGTCATAAAATAGTTTCTGATTAACTTTTTATGACCCCCCTATCTTTGGCTTTTACTTATGTTCTAAACTGAAAACAATTATTAAATCTGTTAGAATCCTATTTAGAATACTACCATGAGGAATTAGCTGTGATTATGAACAAAGTAAGATATCATGTCTTCCCTAACTCTGCTTACTTTGTAATTGTCAGATGTATATAATTCCTGTACAACTGAAAACGAAACCCATTATTTCATGATAAAAATGATTGTAATGAACTAAGCAACTTTAAATTGCGTCAGAAATTAACAGGTGAAATTTACAGATTAAAAATAGGTATTTCTGTTTTATTAAATGAGTTATACGTTTCATACATATAGTTTAAAATGAGTGATTTGGGGATTCTGTCTAAGTTATGGAATGAGTTAGTTGTTTGTTTAAACAGCTTTATTGAAATATAATTTACATGCTCTAAAGTTTACCTATTTAAAGTATAGAGTTCAGTGGTTTTGTAGTATGTTTATGGAGTTGTACAACCATCACAATCATATCATTTTAGAACATTTTCATCTATGCCAATAAATCTTATATCTATTAGCAGTCACTCCTCATATCTCACTTACCTCTAGGCCTAGCCTGGGGGTACCGATCTACTTTTTGGAAATGACTTATTTTTATCGTGGATCCATGATCTTTATTTTGTTATTTTTCTAAAATATGGATCCTTGGAAATTTTATAGTTTAAGAGAAAGTAGACAAGATGAATTTAAGACACTAAAAGAGGTATCAATTATGTGTTATATCTGTCAGAAACTTGTAGTCTCCAAATTAATTATACACTTGGCAGTGCTGTTGCTATTCCATGTTAATGCATACATGTACCAATGGCATAAGCTATTTGACAGAGAAGGAACATAGAACTGAAACTGTTCTAGTGAAAGGTGAGAGGTCTGACATAGAAATAACATTTCATTTCATGTGTTTTGTTTAATTGCTCTGAGGCCAAGATATGGCAGTGTTCTTTGCATTTTTGCTTGCTTTCTGTTTCCCCATTTTTCTTCTCCTCTTTAACTATCTACTTTTCTGCCCTTTTTTCTTAAGCATGTTGTGGAAGAATGGCCTTAGTCATGACTTGAGTTAATCTGTTGTTGATTGTTTCTTAACTGTCTACTCATCTTTATTATTGTCCTATAAATTTGAGCACAGAGCATTTTTGAATAAGAGGTTCATATAAATATTTTAAATGGTAATTGCTATGCAATCAAAATTGTTATGTAACTTTTAAATTATTTTTAGGTTTCCATGTTTTCTAGTTCTCTCAGAATTCTTTCAGGTTATACAGTACTGAGTAATATTAGGCTATATACCTATCAATAAACTGGATGGCCAATGGCACAGACACACAGATGGACTAATGCTGCTGAATGTAAGAAGAGTAGTAGATGTAATATGTAATGTTATTATTCTGAGACATGTTGAATGGCCCAAGAAAGGCTTTGGAGATTGATGATGAGTTGATCCTTGGAGGATTGGCGGAGGTAGAGGAGATGGGAAATGGCACTCCAGGTAGGTGGAAAGGCTAATGAGATAATATTTGCAAGCGGCAAAAAAGGAAAGAATAGACAAGGATATTCAGGGATAGGTAAGAAGAAGAGGGTAGCCTAACTGAAGGTTTACTTTGTGGATCTGACTATAAGCTTGGTTAGGTAGATTTGGGTGCAGGTTGTGAAAAGCTGTTAGGGTTATCTAAGTGGTTTGTGATTTATCTTTAGAGTAATAGTTTCTGAACCTGGTTACACATTTGACTTATCTAGGGATTGATTCTTAGCTCCATCCTACACCCTATGAATGACAGTTGCTGTGGATAAGGACTACATTCTGTTTTTTAGCACCTAAGGTGATTCTGATATATTTGTTTAGGATCTTGTATTTGGAAGTCATTGTGTTGGGTAAGTGATTCTCAATGTATATCTCTTGGACCATCATCAGCATTATATGGGAACATATTAAAAAATGCAAATTTTTATCCCCACCTTTGATTGACTGAAACAAGAAGTCTAGGGACGGGACCTTCAGGTGATCCTTAGGCACACTCAAGTTTGAGGACCTTTGCTGTAGGTAATATGGGACCTTTGGAGATTTGTATTGGAATGTGATGAGATGAAGGAAGATTAGTGTAGTAGTAATGAAAAGGACTGAGTGGAAAGGACTGAGTAGAGAGGGTGGAGACTAAGGCAGGCAAACTATTTTGTAGGCAATGGAGAGTCTATGCATAAATTACTTGAGGTATTGTTTAATAGTGAAGTAAACAAGACAGGCTTTGGTGTATGGTCAAGGAATACAAAGAAGGGAGAAGATTTCTACACCTTTTCAGAGTCTTTTAGAAAATCTGTAAGATGATATGGTCCATCTGCCAGCCTAGTTTCCAATATGACAGATATTTTAATGATGGTTTAGTGTTATATTATTGTGATCAACTATGTGCTGAGTACTGGGGAACAGAAAAAAATACATTGAACGCAGGAGAGCCCTGGCTAGGAAATATTTAATGTTCACTTATATGGAGGGTTTAG
>NW_012105364.1:1265643-1267258 GCF_000951045.1 Mandrillus leucophaeus | reverse complement strand
GGATCAGTTTCAACAAACCCATCCTCCAGATGTTTTGATTCTGTAAAAAATAATAATTTTTTTTTCACATCTCATTTCAAAACAAAACTGCCTATTTAGCCATTGTTGACTTAAATGTGTAACCCCTTGGCATGCTAAGCAGTGTCTACAGATGGGGACAGTGGGTTCTGATTATACGGTTTACCACTATTAGTGACACCTAGAACAAGTCACTTTACTTTTTTTAGTGCCTTGATTTCTTTTTCTGGAGATTAACGGAGACAGATTGTAAAATCATTTTACTTTTGTTCACTGCTGTATAAATGTTTAAATAGTGATAAAATTAACCTCTTGCGGAGAGAGCTTGACGTTTGCTGTCAGGTAAGAGAATCCACCAAATTATTAGCACTGATCCTTGACCTGGAGTGGATTTTCAAGGAGACACATGCAATTTCTATTTTGAATCCATGTCTGAAAAGTTATTCTTAGGTTTTGTCGAATTTGATATTTTGGTTAGCTGAAGATTCTATACCAAAGTAAAACTAGCCTACTTTAGTATTTCAGGCCAGAAAACGTATGAGAACTTTCTTGCAGAAATAGTTTTTCTTTATTTCTAAGCCTGTAAAACTTTTTGATAACCTCTATTTTGGGTGGCATCATGAAGTCATGTTGTTGGCCAGGCCATTGAGTCTCCACAAAAGTGCTTGCTCCTAGAATATTTCTTCTGTCTTGTCAATGGATAGTATGCTGCCAAGTGAACAGAATATAATTAACATTTGCAAGTTAAATTAAAAATCTTCTAAATTCGAGTTTGTTTCTATAGCACCAGGACTCTCCCTGTGTTGTTTTATGTTCACTACTAATTCTTCAAGCAGGAACTGATGAGTAGCCAGGGAGATTCCTCTGGCTTCTAGTACAGACGTAGCAGATGCCCACATCAGAGTGCTAGGGTGTCTAATGCCTAGTGAAGTGTGATGTCAATGTCGTGGACATCTTAATACACTATGGCAAACTTCAGAAAATAGTAGCTTTGCTGGGGATACCCCAGAATAGGTTGATCTGGTAGGAAGGCTATTCTCCTTAAATTTTCACATACCCAGGATGGGCCTGCTCGGGCCTCATTACATCTTGGTCTAGAGAACACAAGTGTAGAAATGGCAGCTCTTCCTTCTCCCTCACTGCCTCCAAAGCTTATCTCTGTCTGGTTTTGTCTGCTATTTTAGAGGGTGAACTGTTAAAAGCCACGTGTCCGTCAGACTCATGCTGCCATTGCTCCTTTAAGTGTCCTCATCAAGATTTGGTGCACCTGGGCCAAGGCAAGAGTGTTGCTGGGAACCAAGAGGCCATAATAAGTAGTGGTGATTAATAGCATGAAGTGAAATAGTATGATGTAGAAAGTATCATTGTGTGATTTGAGTGAAATTATAGCTACTGGCATGATCTTCTCTGACATATTGCTCTTGCCTACTTGAGAAGGTTTTGGAGCAACAATAATTACATTTTCCTGAATTGGTCTTCTTTTTTTTTTTAAGCATATTTTTTAAAAAAACGTATTCTGATTGTGGAAGCAATGAATGAGTATGTCTGAATCCTTGCGTATAGCGATAGTTCTTCTGAATTTTTTTTTTTTTTTTTT
>NW_012105364.1:1264593-1265593 GCF_000951045.1 Mandrillus leucophaeus | reverse complement strand
TGATGGTTTAGTGTTATATTATTGTGATCAACTATGTGCTGAGTACTGGGGAACAGAAAAAAATACATTGAACGCAGGAGAGCCCTGGCTAGGAAATATTTAATGTTCACTTATATGGAGGGTTTAGGACGAAAATTTTTGGTTAAGTTTCTATGTACAGTTTTACACATGGGGCCGATTTAGTTTTCATATACTTGTTGGAGGAATGTTCTTTAGGTTAGAAATCATTCCTGGAGAACAAAATAATTGAACAGAATACTAGAAGCCTTTAGTTAAGTATGTAACAGCATGAATGAAGGTGATGGGATATTATGATGAATAGAGTTATAAGTGTTTAGAGTTCAAATTTCTGCATTTCTTTGAATGGAAAACATTTCCTGCTGAAAAGTTGAAATGTTCCTTATATATTAAATTCTTTGTATAGTAAGTTAATTCTTGGAGGAGAGAATAATTTTTGATCTTTTAATGACTTCAACAGTTTTTTCCCACTGGAACTTGGGCTTCCCCTAGCAGCCAGAACCCATCCTTTAGTTGGAAGGCTCATTTGTCTCAGTGTGTTTGTCTGAAGACAGACAGTGAGGAGACAAGGCTATAGCTGCGATAGTAACGGGGTGTCAGAGTTTTTCCCTGGTGTCAGCCCTGTGACCACACACCATTGCACTCCTTTTTCAGTTTTACACTCTTTTTGAAACTGTGATAATAGAAATACATGTTTTTGCGCTTTTGAGCAGCAGCAGCACCTTCCAAAATGACACCTGCTTGGTGACAAGTGTGTCATATTGTTGGCTGTGTGTTTTTTCCTTTTGCTTTTATTTTTTATTATTCTTTAAGTTCTAGGATACATGTGCACAACGTGCAGGTTTGTTATGTATGTATACATGTGCCATGTTGATGTGCTGCACCCATTAACTTGTCATTTACATTAGGTATATCTCCTAATGCTATCCCTCCCCCCTCCCCCCACCCACAACAGGCCCCAGTGTGTGATGTTCCTCTTCCT
>NW_012105364.1:1256573-1258823 GCF_000951045.1 Mandrillus leucophaeus | reverse complement strand
GAATCAGCTACTGAAGCTTGTGCATTAATCACGTCATTCTTGTGCCACGGTTTTCAGCTCCATCATGTCATTTAAGGACTTGCCTACACTGGTTATTCTAGTTAGCCATTTGTCTGATCTGTTTTCAAGGTTTTTAGCTTCTTTGCGATGGGTTCGAACTTCCTCCTTTAGCTCGGAGAAGTTTGATGGTCTGAAGCCTTCTTCTCTCAGTTCGTCCAAGTCATTCTCTGTCCAGCTTTGTTCCACTGCTGGCGAGGAGCTGCGTTCCTTTGGAGGGCGAGAGGTGCTCTGATTTTTAGAATTTTCAGCTTTTCTGCTCTGTTTTTTCTCCATCTTTGTGGTTTTATCTACCTTTGGTCTTTGATGATGGTGACATACAGATGGGGTTTTCATGTGGATGTCCTTTCTGTTTGTTAGTTTTCCTTGTAACAGTCAGGACCCTCAGCTGCAGGTCTGTTGGCGTGTGCTGGAGGTCCACTCCAGACCCTGTTTGCCTGGGTATCAGCAGCGGAGGCTGCATAACAGTAAATATTGCTGAACAGCAAATGTTGCTGCCTGATCTCTCCTCTGGAAGTTTCGTCTCAGAGGTGTACTGTGCTGTGTGAGGTGTCAGTCTGTCTCTAGTGGAAGGTGCCTCCTAGTTAGGCTACTTGGAGGTCAGGGACCCACTTGAGGAGGCAATCTGTCCATTCTCAGATCTCAAACTCCTTGCTGGGAGAACCACTACTCTCTTCAAAGCTGTCAGACGGGACATTCAAGTTTGTAGAGGTTTCTGCTGTGTTTTGTTTGGCTGTGCCCTGCCCCCAGAGGTGGAGTCTACAGAGGCAGGCAGGCCTTCTTGAGCTGCGGTGTGCTCCACCCAGTTTGAGCTTCCTGGCTGCTTTGTTTACCTACTCAAGCCTCAGCAATGATGGACGCCCCTCCCCCAGCCTCGCTCCCCCCTTGCAATTCGATCTCAGACTGCTGTGGTAGCAATGAGCGAGGCTCTGTGGTCGTGGGACCCTCTGAGCCATGCATGGGATATAATCTCCTGGTGTGCTGTTTGCTAAGACCCTTGGAAAAGCATAGTATTAGGGTGGGAGTGACCCTGTTTTCCAGATGCCGTCTGTCACAGCTTCACTTGGCTAGGAAATTGAATTCCCTGACCCCTTGTGCTTCCTGGGTGAGGCAATGCCTCACCCTGCTTTGGCTCACGCTCAGTGTGCTGCACCCACTGTCCTGCACCCCTTGTTTGACAAGCCCCAGTGAGATGAACCCGGTACCTCAGTTGGAAATGCAGAAATCACCCGTCTTCTGCATCCCTCACGCTGGGAGCTGTAGACTGGAGCTGTTGCTATTCGGCCTTCTTGGAACTGCCCCTGGCTGTGTGTTTTCAAGTGTGTAAAAGACTGAGGTACGCTAGAAACACAAAATGTTTAGTCTTGTTGAATTCTGTATAGCAAAGGAAGAGGATCAGTTTCAACAAACCCATCCTCCAGATGTTTTGATTCTGTAAAAAATAATAATTTTTTTTTCACATCTCATTTCAAAACAAAACTGCCTATTTAGCCATTGTTGACTTAAATGTGTAACCCCTTGGCATGCTAAGCAGTGTCTACAGATGGGGACAGTGGGTTCTGATTATACGGTTTACCACTATTAGTGACACCTAGAGCAAGTCACTTTACTTTTTTTAGTGCCTTGATTTCTTTTTCTGGAGATTAACGGAGACAGATTGTAAAATCATTTTACTTTTGTTCACTGCTGTATAAATGTTTAAATAGTGATAAAATTAACCTCTTGCGGAGAGAGCTTGACGTTTGCTGTCAGGTAAGAGAATCCACCAAATTATTAGCACTGATCCTTGACCTGGAGTGGATTTTCAAGGAGACACATGCAATTTCTATTTTGAATCCATGTCTGAAACTAAGTTATTCTTAGGTTTTGTCGAATTTGATATTTTGGTTAGCTGAAGATTCTATACCAAAGTAAAACTAGCCTACTTTAGTATTTCAGGCCAGAAAACGTATGAGAACTTTCTTGCAGAAATAGTTTTTCTTTATTTCTAAGCCTGTAAAACTTTTTGATAACCTCTATTTTGGGTGGCATCATGAAGTCATGTTGTTGGCCAGGCCATTGAGTCTCCACAAAAGTGCTTGCTCCTAGAATATTTCTTCTGTCTTGTCAATGGATAGTATGCTGCCAAGTGAACAGAATATAATTAACATTTGCAAGTTAAATTAAAAATCTTCTAAATTCGAGTTTGTTTCT
>NW_012105364.1:1251745-1255513 GCF_000951045.1 Mandrillus leucophaeus | reverse complement strand
TTTTTTTGTATAGGAAATTCTTCAGAAACTTGGTGGTTTAAGACATCAACCATTTTATTTCTCGTAGTTTTGTGAGTCAGGAATTCGTGAAGGCTCCGATGCACGGTGCTTCTGCTTGACATGGCATTGGCTAAGAACATTCACTTGGCTGCGTATCTGCAGCATGGACTGGTTAGGAGGTCCAAGAAGACTTTATTATGTATCTGGCACCATCATTTTTCTCCACGTGGCTTCTGTTTCACCACATGACCTTGCAGCAGGGTTGTCTCAGGGTGGTTGGACTTCATACATGATGGCTAGCTTTAACTAGAGAGCATTCTAAAGGGGGAAGGCTGCAGGTCTTTTAAAGCCTGGCCTTGGGCATTACTTGGTATCACGTCTACCATGTTGTTTTGGTCAATTGGGTAGCTCAGATTTAAGTGGAGGGAAAATAGAATTTATTTAGTGTGAAGAGTGGCAAGGAATTTGAAGCTATTTTTTTTCTACCACTTCGCTGTGGACTTTCTAAGTTTGCCTTTGTAGACCCACCAGTCAGACACTGGCATGAGGTTATTGTCTTTGGATTTGTATCACAAGATAGAGGCCAGTATTTCATTGTTTACTGCTCTTAATTTGCTAGAGAATATTTAAATGATTACCAGATTCAGCAACATTTCACCAGTTTGATCATATTAAAGACCATTCAAGATACATTTAGGAAAATACAAGTCTTTCACAGAACTCCTTTGTTCAAGTGAGTTAATTCTTGTAGTAGTTATACTTTGTCACTTTACACTCAAGCACTGAAATGATTTTTTATATGTTATTAATCCTTTTGATCTTTCTGTTGTTACAATGTGTCATATTGTGCGCCATTTTAGAGGTGGAGAAACTGTGATGGGTTTTAAATCATGTTTTTTAGCACCGAAGAGTCAAATATGGAGTCAGCTTGCCCTAGCTTTCTTTTACAATGTTTAAGTCATTGATTTAAAAGCCTACTTTGGCTTATACTTTGCCATCTTGACATTTTACTTAAGAGAATTCGTGATAACTCTTTCAGCTGATTCATTTAGTTAAAATGATTTCAGTTCACATATTTTTAAAATCAAGGTTTTGTGTTGAGGAATTTGTCCAACCAAGGATTTTACTGTTTGTATATATGCAAGTGTGTTTACCACTATACATGTATACATGTATTCATGCATGATTGTTTTCCAATTGTGAAGATTCAGGATTTCAAGTTTATTTTTTTTACATTGACAGATAAAATTGTACATAATTACTCTGTGGATTTCAAGTTTAAAAGAATAACCATCTCTGCATAGGGATTTGTCTTTTCCTGTTTTAAAATATCAAAGATTTTGATAAAGGCACTGAGATTGGTTTAAGCCTTTGCATTACCCTATACAGTCAAGAAAGGTAAGGCTATGTCTGTTTTGTTTTTGGCAGTGGCTTCAGATTAGATCAACTGAACATTCTGAACATTTTGCTATTCCAGTGGTCACTGGGCCTCCCCCCATTCCTCTCCAGAACCAATGGTAACTGCAATAGCTGTGACTTCCTCCGTCCCTCTTTTTAGAATGTGTTGTTTTCTCTCGTATATCTTGCTTTTATGAAGTGGCTGTCAGCAGGGAGCACAAAGAGGCTCTCTGGCAGTTGCTGTTCCTTTGAGAGCGTACTTCTTTTGCCTGTTTGTCACTCCAGTGAGGACTGCATTCTGGTAGTGAAGGGAGCAGTCCTTCACCACTTTAGTTTGTGCTACTTATACTCTTGTTCAGGGGTGAAGGCTGAAATATAGAATAGAGGGTTATTACTGACATGTGTACCATAATATGTATGCAAAGCTTAATTTAAAAATTGAGTGGAAGTGATATTGTAGGATATTGATATTTTATGCCCTTGACTTTAAACCCTCTGTGGTAAAAGGTGACGTAGAACCTGTTATTGCACCATTTCTTCTAATCTTGGCCTGTAAGATCTCCATTAGTTGGAATTCTGCAAATGAAAGACATAATGAAAGAAGAGTTTTTTTTTTTTTGTGAATCTTTGCTGTACTGGGCAAGACCCAGTTGTTCTGGTAAAGAGGGTGGCAAGAAACACCAGTGCAGAAGTCACACAGTGCACTATAATGTATTGAACCCCATTATTTGGTCTATTTTAAATGTATGTATAATCTGGTCGATGAAGTCCTCTGGATTCTGTTATCCTAGTCATGGTCAGTCTTAGTTTTGGTATCTTTACTATCTTAAAGCAGCAAATCTCTGTGGGGATGCACAATCAGAATGGCCTGTGGACCCCACATCTCTAGAGCATGCTTCAGTAGGATTCTAACTGATTCTAATGCACGCTCCTGGTTAAGAGGCAGGATTAGTAAGTGATACAGGATTGGTCATATTAAAATCAAATCCATTAAAGTCTTAAGAGGTTGAAGAGGTTTACAGAGGCAAATTTTGATTCATTTTGAAAGATATGTCACGTTTAGGAGAGTGTTTGTGTTCTGCAACATATAGCAAATGAAGATAGAATTATGAAACTTCATAAATATGGGAATGTGCTTTAATGTACATTACTATAAAGGGAAAAGAAAAACTAGACATCTGTGCTCTAACTGATCTCCATTTACTGATTTTGGTCAGTTTTATTTAGAGTAGCAGCCCAAAGTTGGCAAACATAGATAATTCCTATTTCTGACTTGAACAGTTGAGAATGTTGACAAATGCATTACTTCATCCAATAATTTTTTGGACTGGAAACAATTATATCATCATGTTAATTGTCTGTTATTGAGAAGGGGGTTTTCTAGGTTTTCCCCCCACCTCCATTTATTACTTGTATAAATTTTTAAGGCTTATATTGATGAGATTTTTATGGAATGGAAGGGAGAAATTTTTTCCTTTTTAACAAGTTCATGTAAAAGGAATTTAGGAAATTATTTTAATCTTGCTGGGAGCTAAGACAAAACACAAAACAAAAACACAGCAGAACAGTTTATGGTCCCATGGACAAATGGTCAGTCTGAACACAAGTGCTAGAGAAGACCTTGGGAGGCTGAGGTCAGAGTGGGTTAAAGTAGTTGAGTTCATGGGCAAAGGAGGACTTGGCATGTTTTCACACAGTTAAGTATAAATGCATAATGTGAATAGCACTATACAGAGCTGGGGAGGATGAGTTTTGGGGGATTGGTTTGTTTTCTTAGAGCATTTTACCAAAAAAAAAAAAAAAAAGGTTGAATACTTTTGGGTGATAGACCTTTGAAGAAGAGGTTGGGTGGCTTGGACTTTGCCTTTTAAGCCATGGGCTGCAATTATAGTTCTGTTTTGTTATTACTATGGAAAATTTCAAACATGTTCAGAAATTGAACCAGTAGAATGGTTTCCCATATTCGTTATCCAGTTTGATCAGTTTCAGCATTATCAATTTATGTGATATTGTTTTCTACCCCTCCCTGTTTCCCTCTCCTTTATTATTTTGAAACAATCCTGGAAATTATACTGTTTTGTCTATATTTTAATATGTATCTCTAAAAAATAAGAACTCTTCTTTTTAAAATTTTACCTAAAAATTGGCCGGGTGTGGTGGCTCACGTCTGTAATCCCAGCACTTTGGGAGGCCGGAGTGGGCAGATCACTTGAGGTCAGGATTTTGAGACCTTCCCGGCCAACGTGGTGAAACCCTGTTTTTACTAAAAACACAAAGATTACCCAGGAGTGGTGGCCTGTAGTCCCAGCTACTTGGGAAGTTGAGGCAGGAGAATCGCTTCAACCCGGGAGGTGGAGGCTGCAGCGAGCC
>NW_012105364.1:1249299-1251695 GCF_000951045.1 Mandrillus leucophaeus | reverse complement strand
TCTGGATTCTGTTATCCTAGTCATGGTCAGTCTTAGTTTTGGTATCTTTACTATCTTAAAGCAGCAAATCTCTGTGGGGATGCACAATCAGAATGGCCTGTGGACCCCACATCTCTAGAGCATGCTTCAGTAGGATTCTAACTGATTCTAATGCACGCTCCTGGTTAAGAGGCAGGATTAGTAAGTGATACAGGATTGGTCATATTAAAATCAAATCCATTAAAGTCTTAAGAGGTTGAAGAGGTTTACAGAGGCAAATTTTGATTCATTTTGAAAGATATGTCACGTTTAGGAGAGTGTTTGTGTTCTGCAACATATAGCAAATGAAGATAGAATTATGAAACTTCATAAATATGGGAACGTGCTTTAATGTACATTACTATAAAGGGAAAAGAAAAACTAGACATCTGTGCTCTAACTGATCTCCATTTACTGATTTTGGTCAGTTTTATTTAGAGTAGCAGCCCAAAGTTGGCAAACATAGATAATTCCTATTTCTGACTTGAACAGTTGAGAATGTTGACAAATGCATTACTTCATCCAATAATTTTTTGGACTGGAAACAATTATATCATCATGTTAATTGTCTGTTATTGAGAAGGGGGTTTTCTAGGTTTTCCCCCCACCTCCATTTATTACTTGTATAAATTTTTAAGGCTTATATTGATGAGATTTTTATGGAATGGAAGGGAGAAATTTTTTCCTTTTTAACAAGTTCATGTAAAAGGAATTTAGGAAATTATTTTAATCTTGCTGGGAGCTAAGACAAAACACAAAACAAAAACACAGCAGAACAGTTTATGGTCCCATGGACAAATGGTCAGTCTGAACACAAGTGCTAGAGAAGACCTTGGGAGGCTGAGGTCAGAGTGGGTTAAAGTAGTTGAGTTCATGGGCAAAGGAGGACTTGGCATGTTTTCACACAGTTAAGTATAAATGCATAATGTGAATAGCACTATACAGAGCTGGGGAGGATGAGTTTTGGGGGATTGGTTTGTTTTCTTAGAGCATTTTACCAAAAAAAAAAAAAAAAAGGTTGAATACTTTTGGGTGATAGACCTTTGAAGAAGAGGTTGGGTGGCTTGGACTTTGCCTTTTAAGCCATGGGCTGCAATTATAGTTCTGTTTTGTTATTACTATGGAAAATTTCAAACATGTTCAGAAATTGAACCAGTAGAATGGTTTCCCATATTCGTTATCCAGTTTGATCAGTTTCAGCATTATCAATTTATGTGATATTGTTTTCTACCCCTCCCTGTTTCCCTCTCCTTTATTATTTTGAAACAATCCTGGAAATTATACTGTTTTGTCTATATTTTAATATGTATCTCTAAAAAATAAGAACTCTTCTTTTTAAAATTTTACCTAAAAATTGGCCGGGTGTGGTGGCTCACGTCTGTAATCCCAGCACTTTGGGAGGCCGGAGTGGGCAGATCACTTGAGGTCAGGATTTTGAGACCTTCCCGGCCAACGTGGTGAAACCCTGTTTTTACTAAAAACACAAAGATTACCCAGGAGTGGTGGCCTGTAGTCCCAGCTACTTGGGAAGTTGAGGCAGGAGAATCGCTTCAACCCGGGAGGTGGAGGCTGCAGCGAGCCAATATTGTGCCACTGCACTCCAGCATGGGTGACAGAGTGAGACTCTGTCTCAAAAATAACATAAAATAGTACCTAAAAACATAATTTATTTGTCATCAAATATCCAGTCAGTGTTCACATTTCCAGTTGTCTCAAATATTATAATTATGTTTTTTTACATTTTGTTTGAATCAGGATCCAAATAAGGTTTAAATATTGCAATTTGATTAAGTTTCTTAAGATTCTTTTAATCTGTAAGTTCCTGCTCCATCTGTCATTTTATCTGTCATTTTATTTTTATCCCTTGAAATTTATTTATTGAAGAAACTATATCATTTGGTTTGTAAAATTTTCCACAGCATGGCTGGCTTTGGCTGATTGCTGGCGTCATTTGCTATTTATTTTTGTCCTGTAACTTGGATCTAGAGCCTTGATCAGATTTAAGTTGATTTGTGGTAACATGATTACTTCATAGGTATTATGCTTTTTTGGATAGAGAAGTAAAGTAGTGAAAGTAATGTTTTTAGGATGGTTTGTCTGGCAGCAGTGTGCAAAATGAATTGGTAAAGGAAGAAATAGAGAGATTCCAATTAGAAGGCAGGTTCAATCAATGCGGGAGGGAAAGGCTACAGTAAGGCAGCAGCAGGGAAAAGATAAGCAATAGAGATGAGAGAGATTTTGAAAGAAGAAGGAATTTTCAAAACCTTTTAGGTTTAACTACAAGAAATGGAGAGTTGGCTGGGTGTGGTGGCTCACACCTATAATCCCAGAACGTTGGAAGGCCAAGGCGCCGGGTGGATCACCTGAGGTCAGGAGTT
>NW_012105364.1:1230054-1248739 GCF_000951045.1 Mandrillus leucophaeus | reverse complement strand
TGTCAGGCAGGTCTCGGTGTTTGATGTTCTCCACCCTGTGTCCGTGTGTTCTCATTGTTCAATTCCCACCTGAGCATGAGAACATATGGTGTTTGGTTTTCTGTCCTTGTGATAGTTTGCTCAGAATGATGGTTTCCACCTTCATCCATGCCCCTATAAAGGCCATGAACTCATCCTTTTTCATGGCTGCATAGTATTCCATGGTGTATATGTGCCACATTTTCTTAATCCAGTCTATCATTGATGGACATTTAGGCTGGTTCCAAGTCTTTGCTATTGTGAATAGTGCCACAATAAACATACGTGTGCATGTGTCTTTACAGCATCATGATTTATAATCCTTTGGGTGTATACCCAGTAATGGGATGACTGGGTCAAATGGTATTTCTAGTTCTAGATCCTTGAGGAATTGCCACACTGTCCTCATAGTTGAACTAGTTTACAGTCCCACCCACAGTATAAAAGCGTCCCTACTTCTCCACATCTTCTCCAGCACCTGTTGTTTCCTTACTTTTTAATGATCACCATTCTACCTGATGTGAGATGGTATCTCGTTGTGGTTTTGATTTGCATTTCTCTGATGGCGAGTGATGATGAGCATTTTTTCATGTGTCTGTTGGCTGCATAAATGTCTTCTGTATTGTAAAGTGTCTGTTCATATCCTTCACCCACTTTTTCATGGGGTTGTTTGATTTTTTCTTGTAAACTTGTTTGAGTTATTTATAGATTCTGGATATTAGCCCTTTGTCAGATGGGTAGATTGTAAAAATTTTCTCCCATTCTGTAGGTTGCCTGTTCACTCTGATGGTAGGGAAACTCCCATTTTTAAAACCATCAGATCTCATGAGACTTACCACTATCACGAGAACAGCACAGGAAAGACCCACTCCTATGATTTAGTCACCTCCCACTGGGTCCTTCCCACAACATGTGGGAATTCAAGATGAGATCTGGGTGGGGACACAGCCAAACCATATCAGGCAGCTAGATTGATCATGGGGGACTAGGGAAGAGGTAAGGGCAGGAGATAGAAATTTAGGGATTCTCTGTCTGCCTGGGAATAGCTGAAGTCATACAAATGGAACAGCTCAGAAACTTATGAGTGAAGTGAGGAGCACTTTCCTTAAGTAGTTCCTCAGCTTAATCAGCTCTCTGTAGTTGTCACAGCAAAATATTACACGGTTTTTAGAGACTGGAGTTTCTCATGATGATGCCACATTTTGCGGTTCTTTGCTTCTGTGGCTTTTCATCATTTATAGGTGATATGGTAGCAGATTTTTGAGCAGGATCCAGCTGCTGTTCACGTCAGGAGTGTTGACTTTCTGAAGCTGATGATTCCACTGGGGATGTAGACACCTTGGGAGGAAATAAAAGCCAAGTCCATAAGTGAGCCTGGAAGGAGTGAAGAAGCAGAGCAGGCAGGACAAAGTGTGTGGGGCCAGCTGTAGGGAAAGACCTTGGAGTTGAAGGGATTTGATAGACTTGTGTTAGTCTCTTTCAGTTCCTTCGGAAGCCCAGCCTGACCTTATACATCATGAGAGAACTGGTTAGTGAAGGTGGGGCACCAAGAGTTCCCTTGTGTCCTCTCCTGCTGTTTCTGTCTTATATCCCCTGAGACTACAGAGAATGTGGTTAATGGGAAACTACAAAACTTATATGTAATCATTTCAAAAGTCCTCCCTAGCTGAAAGGATTTTAAGAAAATGTGCTATTCGGAAATATCCCTTAACCTGTATAACAGCATCTTATTTACTCATCTGTGTTTTATGAATACTTTTCCCTAGTTGCAGAAGGATGGCAAAATAAATGTTTGCTATCAAATCTATGCCTGTAATTCAGTGAGGCATTGAACACAGGTGATGTGCCCTTCTTCACAGGGGAATTGTGTTCAAAGTCATTTTAATTTTTTATCCTCAGTAATATCATAAAGAAAATCTTATATCTCTCAAAGGTGCAGATTATATTTTTCTGTAATAGTTCTGGGCTTTCCAGAAACTTTTGTTGGTGTTGCCAAAGAGTTGTGTCACATAAGTGAGTGGCACAAACCTTTTTTGACTAGCCACCTGAAAGTCTTGAAGGGTCTTGAAAATATAAAGTAAAATACAAAGTGAGCACCACCACCGTCAACAAAATTCACTGCTTTGGATATGATTCCACAGGAAGATGACGGCTGTTGCCAATTCAACTACAGCAAATGACGAAAGCTCAGCACGAATTAGCCAGTCTCATTGGGGTGATAAACGACAGCACATTAAATATGTGTTAGCAACGTGATATGGCAGTGAAAAAAGCCAACACTATTTTTGGCTGTGCTGCACAAAACAGCATCTCATCACCAAGCTGGGGCTGATCATTCCTTTCTACCCAGTACTTGTGAGGCAGCATCTGGGATGCTGTCTTGAGTGTAGGACACGTGCATACTGGAAGGATAGACAAATGGGTAGGAGTCCCAAGCAGAGCATCTGCCGTGACTAAGGACTTTAGATGAGACAAGTTTTAGAAGTGGCATATTTAGGAATGAGCATAGAAGTAAAGAGACGTTAACCTTTTCAGAGATAGGATGATGTTGAGGAAATACATCATAGACTTCTCATAGTTGGCATTAGTTTAGTACAGTGCACTTTAGAGGAATTACCCAAATACTTTCACAGACAGCATATCAGCAAAAAGGGGCTCTAAAGCAAAATTAAGCAAAGACTTATTTATGGTCAACTGTGTTTTAATCAAGAGATTAACATTGGCAGTGCTTGCTATAATGTGAGAAAGAATAGAAAATAATAGATTACGTAACTCAGGTGCTTTTGATTGGAAATTCAAATGCAAATATTAAACCTGGAAACAATGGGAGTGAGACTTTATACTTACTTTCCACAATAGTATAGGCAAGCACAACAGAAAGAAATAATTTAAGAAAGAAATAATTTAAGAAATACAGAGTATAAACTGAATGTCAGGGAGCATTTCTGCAGTGACAACTATTGGACCATAGGATATTCCCCTAGGAAGATTGGGTTGAATTTCATTGGACATTTGATCCTGACAGAACCGAATGTGTATCAGTAGGGAAATAGACTGAATATCCTTGTAGGCATTTTTCATTTCTCTCTTCTCTGATTCTGGGTCCTGCTGATGGTCTCTTCACCTGCTGTGATCAGGAAGAAATTTTATCTCTTGTTTTTCTACACCCAGGCACATTTTAGATGCTTTCCTGATTGACATAGGCTAAAAGTGGAGCTTCATTGCCCTGAGGTTGACCTGGCACCATCCCTCCTGGTGTTGTAGAATTTCTCCTTTCTATTTGGGAGGCAGTGTTAGGGTCCTTTACCTAAGGTGAATACATGTAATATAGAATGGAGCCATGTGTATGGGGTCAGTGTCTTCTTCAAATATATCTGATAACCCAACAGGGCTGCAAGCTGGCCTCTTTGGGTGTTTTGGGAGTCAATGATGGTTTTATTTCCCCCTCTTCCCCCAGGACTTTACTTTGAAGAAAAAGGATGTTTAGCAGAATAGGAGACCACAGACTTTTACTGTGTCCTGTAGAAATGTGAAAATTTCAGGTTCCTGGATGGGAAAGGGCTACTGGAGAAGAGCTTGACTCCTTATGGTGTGGCAGTGGTGTGTATGCCGGTCTTTGCCTGTAGTAGTATCACTGTATAATCAAAGAAGTAAACTGAAAATGCAAACTAAATTTCAGGTTCATTACAAATGGTCTGTATTTCCTTGTTATAAACTAGTCTGTTGGATAAGATCGTTAGATAGATTGTTATCCAATCTTAAGTCTTTTGGATGAGATTGCTTTCTTAGCTTGGCATTCAAATACCTCTATAATTCGGACAAAGTCTCTGCTTTTCCAGGCTTAGCTTTACCACTTTTCTATAGAAATGCTGTAGTCCAGTTAAATCAGCCTTTCTTTCTGTCCTCTAAAAATGACTGTCCTTTCCTAAGGTAGTAGTTTTGTTTATTCCATACGTCTTTCCTACTGTCCTTGCCCTCATCTCTGAATACCTTCTCTGATATGCTCCAGCCCTCTGTCTTATCTATGAAGCATTCGTTGATCATTTCCCTTCAAGAACTTATTGCACTCCTTGTTTTTACTACTCATTTCACATATCTAACAGTTATATTTTTCTTCATCTCCCGAATCCACATCTTTCCTTTTTAATCAGATTAAAAAGGCTCTCTTGAGGACCATTTCTTACATGTCTTTAAATTTCTCACTGTGCTTTTGCCTTCCATTTTTAAATTCAATTTTCAACTAGTCTTTAAGCCTTTGGAGAGAAGGAACTATGGTTTATTTATCGTGCCTGTCTCCTGCCCTCCACTCACAGAGTTTGGCAGTATGCACTTATGTTTTGAGCAAATGAGTAGTAGATACTCTATACGTATCTATTGACTGATTGATTTAAGATTTGCTATAGACTGAATGTTTATGTCTCCCTCACCCCCATATTCATATGTTGAAAGCCAATCCCCAATGTGATGGTATTTGGAGATAGAGCCTTTGGGAAGTAATTAAGTCATGATGGCAGAGCCCTCATGAATGGAATTAGTGCCCTTATAAAAGAGGCCCCAGAGAGCTCCCTCGACAGTTCTGCCATGTGGGGTTACAGCAAGAATATGGCCATCTGTGAAACAGGACGGGGTCCTCACTAGACATTAGATTTGCCGATACCTTTATCTTGGACTTCCCAGCCTCTGGAAATGTGAGGAATAAATTTCTGTTGTTTATAAGCTACCCAGTCTGTGGCATTTTGTTGTAGTGGTTTGAACTAAGACAAGGTTGAATTTTAAATGCTTTGTAAATGTGATGAACTTTGTAGGTTTAAAAATCATGTAGCAGAGGACTCATAAAACTACGAAGGTTTGCTATATTCCCAGGAGACCAGTTCCTCCTGCTTTCTCTTAGACCGGCCTGCAATTAAATCATTCCTATATGAAGAGTTTCTGTTGGCCAGGCAGATTGTTAGCTCAGGTTTCTAGATATGAAATGATGTCATGAAATAAGGGGCATGAAATATTGTTGGCAAGATAAACCATTAATAATTGGAACTGTCATAGTATACTATTATATAGCCAATGCTCATGCATAGATAGTATCATTTCTATCATGGGCAAGACAATAATAGATTTGGAAGAATGGTGAAAAATCTGATAATAGGTTAAGTGAAATTAAACTATACAAACTTGTCCTTTATTCTTTGAAAACAATTTAAATTTTTGATTTTTCATTTTAATTTTCTTACTCGTATTTAAAAATTTTTCCTTCATATCTTGCTATAAATGAAATGTACTTGCTGCAAATTAAATCCATTTCTTTCAGTGATAGGTTTGGTTTGTAATTACCTTCTTTAAGTGTTAAGTCTGTCTTTAGAATCATCAGAGCTTCTATTATGTAATTCTTTGGAGTAAACCCTAGTTAATCAGAGCATGCATTTCACTGGAGGGGCAGCTTCCAGTGAGTGATATGAAGGTGTTTCCTCTGAGAAATGGAAACAGTTATGAAGTGTTTTGTGATTCTCTGGGAGTTGAGGTGCTATAGAAATATAAGGCTTTTATTACAACTCCTGACCTACTATACAGAACCATGCTAACATCATTGATGACTTTGCATAATCAAAGAATTAAACATAAAAGTCATATTAATTTTCAGCTTCATTAGAGATGCAAGAATCAAAAGAGATGTTTGCCAAATGGGAAGGCACTAAATTGGTAGGAGAAAGAATTTTAATTTCAAGCTTCAAGTGAATGTTACAAATAACCTAGCATAAAGAAGACACTACCAAAAGTGCCTGACAGTGTCTTTTTTAAAGATCAGCAACGTTTAAAAGGGGAAAATATAAAAAAGAAAAAAAATGGAAAAAAGAAGCTATAAAAATATGAAATTAAAGTTGCTGTATTTGAGTCAGTTTATGGTAGCAAATTACTTTTGAGAGCCTCAGTTTGAAGATCACCAGCTAGTCTGGTGGTAATTAGTGTAATTTTGCTGCGGTCACCAAAGCTTTATATTATTTTTGCTGGTCAAACAGCAGTACTTTTGCCTTTTTTTTTTTTTTTTTTTTCCCCCCTTGGTCGCAATTGAAGATGATGAAAAATCCATTTACTCGTGAAAGGGTAAATGCAACTTCCTGATGTGAAATAGGAACGTTTGAAGCACTCACATTAAGGAAAGTTTGCATTTTAAATATAAAGTAGTCTTAAAATGTTTCTCTACCCACATATAAACACCATTCCAATATGTGTGAAGAGCTGTTCTTCATCTTCTGGGATCACTAATCAGAGGATTAAAGCGATGAGGAAGTATATACAGTGAAGAATGATGCCCTTTTCTTTAAAATAAAAATCTGGAGGCCGCCAGAAGAGCTTGGGAAACTTCTCATATTTTATATCTATTATGCTCTTGATTTTACATCTACTATATCTCCCTGATCTGTGGCCAGCTGGGATGCAAATACAGCACAGGAAGTTCACAATATCGCAGGAGCAGGTGAATGGGACCCCAGAACTGTGATTGTTATGAAAGTGTTGAGATTATTACATTTAGGCCCTATGTGATTCTGGAGGAAGTGAGTTTTACTGCTCAGTAGAAAATTATATATATATGCTGTATATATAAAATACACACACACACTGTATTTAGAAAGAAAAAGACCATCTGTTCATTCTGGTCTGTATTTCTGTGGGGATTTAATCTGACAGTGAATCACTTGGGATTTGTACAGAATCAACTTGTGCTAACATTTTATGAAAAAGGGGAGGAGGACAACCAAATTTCTGTTTAGGAATTGTTTAGCTCTCAAGTCAGCAGATGCTTTTTTTTTTTTTTCTTTTTCTTTTTCTTCTTTACAGCATACGAACATGGCAATATGATGATTGTTTCAAAAAAAAATTTTTCTTTTATGTTAGCCTTTTCTGATTCTATAGGAGAGGTTCATTCCTTTGTCTTAGCATGAAAATTTCTCAGGATAGACAATAGCATCAGGAATGATCTTTGATAGACTAGTGGTTTTCAGAGAGTGATTCCTAGACCAGCAGTATCAGCATCACTTAGGAACTAGTTAGAAATGCAGATTGTAGTGCTGTATCCCAGATGTACTGATTGAGAAACTTGGAGGGTGGAACTCTGCAGTCTGTGTTTAGTAAGCCCTCCTGGTTATTCTGATATGCAGGAGAACCATGGAATTAGACACAGACTGTAATAATGAAACGCTAGTGTTATTTCAAGAAACATCAACACTCAGACTCATTTATGCTGATGAATATGACCTGGGCCAAACCTTAAATATCTTATTTCCTTCCACCCTCATAACACTTCCGAGAGCCTACCGTCATTATTCTTCCGTTCAGATGATGACACTCTGTTTATGCTCATTTGATTGGTAAGCAGTAAAGCAGGCTTTGAATCTTGGTCTGGTTTCAAAGTTTATTTTCTTAACTGCTGTAGAATAGGAAGATTTAAAAAAGAATGATTTTGAAGTGGCTATTCTTGTGACTTTTTACAACTAAGTATGTCATCAATTAGGAAAGTGCCTGAGAGATTGAGTGGCAAGTTGGGTGCCAAGAGCAAACCAGAGTATAATCTAGAACTCAGCTCTAGTCCTGACTCTGCCTTTACTCTCTCTCATTCATTTCGTTGGCCTAATATCCTCTGAACAGGCTTCTTCCTGGGAGACTTGATTCCTTAGATGACTGTACTTTCCCTGTGAAGTGTGCTGCCTATTTTACAGTGAGGCTTTCCACTTTGAACTGGAAAAATAAGCATAGTGGAGTGTCTTTTTCAAGGTCATTATCCCCTTTCAATGGGAGAGCTATAGTTTGCTTCTATGCAGTACCATCCTATTGTGATGGAAAAAGAAATACAAACCAACCAGATGCTGAAGTTTGCTTTTACCTGCATTTTATTTAGGGGTTCATTTGCAAACCTGAAGTATTTCACTGACGTGTACCTTTGCTGTTTGTCACAACAATAGTCATGGTTCTTCCATCTCAAGCCTTGATTTGAAACAGCCTGGATCTGGTCCAGACATATCCCATCTGGTCATTATATCTAGGCCTTTCGATATCGTCTTGTTTGTTTTTGTTTCTTTTGGTTTTCTTACCTGTCACCTAAAGTTGCAGTCTCCTTAACTGAATTATTAGTTCTTGGGCATTGAGGACAGCTTCTTTGCTTTTTGTCTGGAAACTATTACTGTGGCATTTTCACAGTATGTGCTCAATAATGTCATAAAGAATTAATATTTTGCCTCTTCCTTATTTTATTGTCCCTTCCTATTATTTTCCAGCCTATCTTCTGTATATTATTCCGTTTATCTTTTCTCTTTGTTTTTTCGCCTGTTCCTTCTGAGCGTTTTTACTCGCCGTTCCACTACTGCAGATACATCATTGTTTTCTTCTCTCTCTCTTTATTCTCTCCATTAATAACAAAAATTTAAAAAATTACAGCTAACATTTGATGAGCATTTGCCACATACCGCTGTGCTTAGTACTTTATATGCATTATCTCGTTTAACCCCCACATTTATAATGCCATTATTATTCTTAGTTTGTAGGTGATAAAAATGAAATTTGGAGAGGTTAAGTGCCTTGCCCCAGCTATTAAGTGGCGAAACTGAGATTCAAATTCATCTGTATCTTCGTTCCAGTTAAACTTTTAACCACTATAGTATATTGCCTCCATTGTTTTCAGAAAACATAAAAACCGTTATGGCTTTGTCTGCTTTGCTTTAGTATGACATCTTTCTTACCCATGTATTAGGCTTAACCTGCTTATCATAATCTGGAAAAAAAATATGCAGAGACCTCTAGGCCGACAGGCACCTACCTACACCTGGAATAAGGATTTTCTGCTAGAGGGAACTGAATGTCATATGGGGCTGTGATGGGCTACAGCCTCCCAGGTTAAGACTTATTTCACATGACTCAAACTATCTCCTCACTCTAGCAATGATACAGTTAGTATATATGTTCTAAACTAAGCTTAGATGCCATTTTTAATAAATATTTATACCAGTATAAGGTAAGGACAAGGATGCACACAGTCCTATTATGAAATAGGGCTGTATCAGCATTTTTCTAGTTTAGTTACTTCCTTCCGGTATTTCAATTCCTTTCAATCCAGGATCTTAGTGACTTCGTATTTTGCATGTAAACCTTTTTCCTATTTCATGCTCCCTCTTTGCATTTGCTTTATTCAGTTGTATTGAATTTCTAATGTGGATTAGATCACACAGTAGGGCTGAATCTTCATTTTAATAACTTTCCTTTCCAGGCACTCAGTAATCCTTTCTTTTTTTAAGCCAGGTTTAGAGAGGGAGCTAAAAGCAGAACAAGAAATTTGAGTTTGTATTGTTCTGCTTTATTTCCATAAGTTCCACATTCTCAACTGAATTTCTAGGGATGAAAGAGAACCCGATTACCTTTAGATTACCTTTAGTTCCTTTCAGTGCCACTGTAACTTAGTGACTTGACTTCCATTTCTCTTAAGTGGAAATATTCACATGTATTTCAGAGGATGCCCTCTGGTTTAATTAGTATCTCTACACTGATTAGAGAATGTAAAGTGATGTTTAAGTGCTTATTATTTTTAAATTACATTTATAAAGGTTAAAATATAGATAACCATTATTATTATCATCATTTAGAATGTGTATACCATTTACATTTCCAGAGTGCTTTGTTCATGTAAATTAGCTAGTCCTCCTGGCTTTTCTATAAATTATGTCAATATTATCCTCTGAAATGTTGCCATTTTCAGTTTATAGTTCTTATTTTTATTTCAGACAACTACACCTTGTTAAAAGGGTGAAAGTGATTAATAGCTTTAAAACCACTAAAGGTAAACATTTTTAAATACCCTTGAAGTTAAGGAGATGCCGGAATTGCCGACATGGCTTTTGTACAGATTATATATCTTTGACTTTCTTCTTCTCCCCTCTGTTTATTTTGTATTTTTTATTCATACAGGAATGTGCACACATTGTATATTTTCCACAAATTTTCATGAACTAAACCTACCCACTTAACACTTGGGTCAGGAAAAAACACACTACCAGCATCACTCGTTTGTTGAATCTTGATTTGAGTGTGTGATTCTGTCTTACAGACTGAATCTGTCTAAACATCAGTGTGGTTGGAATTATGGACACAATGAGTTTTCATGCTCAGATGTTTCTTCCATTATAAAACTCATTTCTGTATGTTCCAGAAGTGTTATCTTACTGGATTAAAGTAACACAGTAGTCACAGTAAGAGATGCCCACAAGTTGTGCCTCATGAGTGGTGTATACAAGATCTACTGTTGGACATCACAGGAGCAAAGTTGTACCTTTTTAGAAATGCTTCACATGGAGGTGGAATTAGAACTGAACTGCCCACTGGGGATAGAGGGCTTAGACATCAGTGTAGACTTTGGTAAGAGAAACAAAAAAGAGGGAGTAGTGGTGGCATGTATCCCAAGCAGGGAAGATAGCTATGTCTTGCATATTACATGTTTTGATGCAGGGGGATTTCCAGTTTGTTTGGAGTAAGGGTTCATGTGTGGGTTTAGTCACCATTCAAATTTGAGAGTTAAACAGAGGTCAGATCTCTAAGGACTTTGAATGCTAGCTAAGGACTCATAGTGAACTAACACTTACTGAATACCATCTATGTGTTAGGCACAATGCTCAGCACTTTTATATGCATTTTGAATTTATGCTTAAGACACTTGGACTGTGGGGGCAAGAGTTAATGGCACTGAGATATATGAGCAACCTGGGTAAACATGGAGAGACCAGAGATAGAAATAGCAGAAGGCTGTTAGGGTCAACGACCCCTTGGGTTATGGTTGGTCCTAAAATTTCTAAATTCAGCTACTGAAGACCTGGTTCTAGATGACTGAAACTTCATATTTTCTTGGTTATTCTACATATCATCTAATGTAATAAGAACTTGCAATGACGAGTATTTAGTTGGCAGATATTTATCAATCACCTCCTCTACATACATCTCTTCGTTAGATTTGATGGGCTGCTCACTCTGTCCCTCTGCCCACCTGATGTTAGTTACTTTGGGGGACAACCATGTAATAAGTTACTTCCTAGTATTTGTAATGACCAGTTATTTGGGAGTTACCTGATTGAACAAAGACTGTGTTTTTACAGTGTTGTCTCCTTTATTCTTTTCTTAGGATTTTTTTTTTTGGCTTTTCTTTTTTACAACAGCCTATCGTGTCGCATCACTGAATCTAGTTTATAGTTTTTCATTTTTTTTCTCTGTATTCCATCATTTTAGAAACAAAAGCCACATCTCTTTGAAGAAGTAGTTTTGACTTTTTCTCCCAATTTTAGCACTTGGCCAGAACAACTATCTAAGGTTTGTTTTGGGCCCTCCTTTCTTTCCATCCCCCTTTGAGGGGCTCTTGTGCCCTGTTTTGTGTTACATGATAGGTTAATAAACAAGGTAATGAGGAGATGAATGTAGAGGTAGGTCAAACATATAGATTGGTAGATTAGTGGATATTTTGGAAAATGAATTGTTGAAGAGAAGATAGAAGTTGAAAACAGAAGGACAGAAAATGAAAAGGTATGAGACCTCAGAGTAGGGGCACGAGTTGCTGTTTGTAGCCAGAGGTTTCTGGTTGAACTCAGGTTCCTAAACTCTGAGTTGTACAGGAAGTAGTAAAGGTTATTCAGATGTCTTTCTAGTTCTCTTTTAACCAACTAGAAGAGTTGCCAGGATTTTTAATTTCCACGCTGGGGTGTGCCTAAGAATCTTAGTTACCATTACCATTTGTATACAATATTATTCCTTGGGAATAATTCCAGAGCCCACTGTTTTTTTGTGTTTTTTTTTAACTTGTCAATCTGAAGAGATTAGGCCTCTTTGTAGTGGTTTTGTGCTAATATTGATCCAAATTTAGTTTCAGTGCCTGTTTTCTTCTCTTTCCTGTTCAGTCAAGTATTTAACCTCTCAATGATTTTAGTTGTCCTGAAATTTGGTCTTTCTTAGCAAGGACAGTTTATTTTATGTTCTTTAATAGTTAGAGCATGACTGGTTTCATGCCCGTAATCCCAGCACTTTGGGAGGCTTGAGATAGGAGGATCATGAGCTCAGGAATTCAAGACCAGCCTGTGCAATATAGTGAGACCCCCTTCTCTACAAAAAATGAAAACATTAGCTGGGTGTGGTTGCATGGGCCTGTAGTCCCAGCTACTTGGGAATATAAGGTGGAAGGATTGCTTGAGCGCAGGAGGTTAAGGCTGCAGTGAACTATGTTGCTGCCACTGCACTCCAGCCTGGGTAACCCTGTCTCAAAAACAAACAAACAAACAAAAAAGATAAATCATCACTCTAAATCTTTTTCATTGAGAATTTGTTTAAATAGCTTAAGATGCTAAGTAGTCTATACAGTGATTTCTGCATGATTTTCCTTGGTTTTTTGTCTAAATCTTGACATAAGTTTACCTTCTTCAACCTTTTAATCTATTCCTGAATGCATTATTTTAATAGATGTGCTATTTATTAATATTTTGGAACTAGAATATTAATTACCCCTTTTAAGGCAAATCACTATCCAAAACACATTAACTGTGCCTTCACTAAAAACCTTGGTAACACTTTTGCACCTGACAAAAGAGGGTGGGCAGAAAATTAGCTAATGAAATAGTTGTTCTGGACTACTATGTAATTAAGGGCTTTGCAGAGCCCTTGGGGAAGCTGGAAGACTGGGAATGAGTTAAATGTATATAAGTTTTCTAGTGCTCTAGTAAATAAATGTGTGGTGGAAATGAAAATTTTCCTCTGGAAAGTATTTAAAACAAGGACAAACTGTAAGTATATTAGTTTGTCTAAGTATTCTGGCCTATAGGAAATCCTGAAGTTACTTTTTGATGGCTAATTGCCATTAAGTACCCACATATACTGCTTTGTAAGTGGTATACTTTGAAGGCTGTTGTTGAGTAACTGTTTCAAACAGGTATGAAGTAAGCAGTGCTTATGTTTTTGTTTTATCTATAGGGAATAAGTTGTGGACAAGTCTCCTAATTTGGTGCTTCTCAAGCTTTAACAAGCATATGAATCACAATCACTGGGGGATCTTCTTAAAATGTAGACTTTAATTCAGGATTTCTGGGGTGGGACTAGAGAATTTGCATTTCATTCATTCATTTATTTATTTTTTGAGATGGAGTCTTGCTCTGTTGCCCAGGCTGGAGTGCAGTGGCACCATCTTGGCTCACTGCAACCTCCGCCTTCCAGGTTCAAGCAATTCTCCTGCCTTAGCCTCCCAAGTAGCTGGGATTATTGGCATGCGCTACCACACCCAGCTAATTTTGTTTTTGTGTTTTTAGTAGAGAAGAGGTTTCAACATGTTGGTCAGACTGGTCTTGAACTCCTGACCTCAAGCAATCCACCTGCCTTGGCCTCCCAAAGTGCTGGGATTACAGGCATTAGCCACCGTGCCTGGTGGAGAATTTGAATTTTTAACAAGCTATCAGATGATACCAGTGGTGCATAGACCACACATTGAGTAGCAAGAGCCTAATATTTCTTTCTTTCTTTTTTTTTTTGGAGACGGAGTCTCACTCTGTCACCAGGCTAGAGAGCAGTGGCACAATCTTGGCTCACTGCAACCTCTAACTCCCTGATTCAAACGTTTATCCTGCCTCAGCCTCCCGAGTAGCTGGGATTACAGGCACACGCCACCATGCCCAGCTAATTTTTGTATTTTTAGTAGAGACAGGGTTTCACCATGTTGGCCAGGATGGTCTTGATCTCCTGACTTCATGATCTGCCTGCCTCGGCCTCCCAAAATGCTGGAATTACAGGTGTGAACCACCGCGCCTGGCCGCAAGAGCCTAGTATTTCTTAGAAGAAGGGGAGAAATCCTTTACTGACAGGAACTGTACACACGTGCTCACACGTATGCACAAGCATGCCTGCTCTCCATAAGCATTGGTCATCTTTCAGATGGTGGGAGCTGTTAGAGACCCTTAAGGGATTGTAGTCATGACTCCTGTCTTTTCAGTATCCCTTTCCCCTTTTATCACTGTGATCCTAGTGCATTTATGGAACGACTGCTGGTGGGGTATCATGTTTGACCCAGAGCTGAAGTTCTGAACTTCCTTGTTGATTACCAGTGTTAGTAGGAATGAATTTAGTCCATTATAGTGATTGGCAGTTACAATGGTACCAACATTGTCAGTTAAATCCTGTCTGTTTGCTTAACTCAGTTTTGGGTGCTAAGGCGGCTGTGTTCTCCATTTCAGTAACTTCTGAATACTACCATTCAGGTGCTCTGCATCAAAAAGCCCCACATTGGCTGGGTTTTGTGGCTCACACCTGTAATCCCATCTCTTTGGGAGGCCAAGGCAGGAGGATTGCTTGAGCCTAGGAGTTCAAGACTAGCCTGGGCAACATAGCAAGATCCCATCTCCAAAATTTTTTTAAAAATTAGCCAGGTATGATGGTGTACACCTGTAGTCCTTGCTGCTTGGGAGGCTGAGGTAGGAAGGTAGCTTGAGCCCAGGAGTTTGCTATCAGAAAGGTCCCACATCAGTCACTAAAGTCTAACAATTCTACCTCTTCCTGTCTCTAAAATCCTCTTAAGTCTGTCTGTCTCTCTCTAAGACCACAGCTTTAGTTCAGGGCACTAGTCTCTCTCCCCAGCTCACTATACCATCCTATTAACTGATCTTCTGGCCCTATTCTGATATACTCTCCCTAGTGCAGCTGGGATCAGCTTTCTGAATGACAAATCCCTCCTTAACATTTAAACTCTGAAAGTTAAGTCCAAATTCCTTGACATGGCACACAAGGCCTTCCTTGAGTCTGGCCGTGGGAGCTGTGCGTCTCACATTAGTTTCTTGGTGGGGTCCTTTTCTTTCTTGCCTCCAATCTTTTGCACATACTGTACCCTTTGTTGTAGAATTCCCTAAAGCGCTGTGCACATTTCTTTCTCGCAGTTTTCATCTTATGTTGTCATTGCCTTTTCTTGACTTAACTGGGAACTTTCTTGGGGCTGTGACTGTGACCTGTGCACAGCTGTCTTAGTGCCTGTCACATTAGAAATATTTATTGAATAAGAGGTGAAATGAAAAGAAAAGGCTGCGTGCAGTGACTCATGCCTGTAATCCCAGCACTTTGGGAGGCTGGGGTGGGAGGATTGCTTGAAGGCCAGGAATTCAAGACCAGTCCGGGCGACATAGTGAGACTGCGCCTCTACCCCCTGCCCCTCCAACACACACACACACACAGACACACACACACACACATATATTAGTTGGGTGTGATAACTTACACCTGTAGTCCTAGCTACTTGGGTTGCTGAAGAGGGAGGATCAATCCCTTGAGCTCAGGAGTTCAAGGCTGCAATGAGGTATGATCATGCTACTATACTCCAGCTTGAGTGATAGGGCAAGACCCTGTCTCTAAAAACCATTTTTAAAAAAAGAAAATTAAAACTTAGATAAGTATTGTTTCTTTTTGTGTGAGGTAGAATTTACAATGTTGAGGCTATGGAAAGTTTATATTAAATTCATACACATTGATTGAGTAATAAAGCTTTAATGATGTATGTAGAGCAAATATCAATAAAACAAAATTTGTAATTTTAGTATGTAGGCAGTGATTCATATTAAATATGGAAGAGGAGGGAAAATATCTGGAATAATAATCATAAAACCAATAATAAATATTTGAATAAAGACAGAGATGTTGTAGATGTTGTAGCAATTGTGAAATGTTAAATTTTTCCATTTTTGTGGTTTCTCTATTTAGATCATGGTAAACTGATATAAGTATTATAAAAAAATTGATTTTTTTTGTTTTCTGAATATTATTTTTATTTGTCTTTGGTAGCAAATGTACCACCTTAAGGTGGTAATTGGATTCTAATTTAGGGCTAGAAAACAGGAAGGAATTGCCTCCATCCAAATATACAGTAGTCTTCCTTTATTTGTGGGGATAATTTCCAGGCTCCCCAGTGAATGCCGGAAACTGAAGTTTGTACCAAACCTTATATACACCATATTTTTTCCTATACATAACTATGATAAACTTTAACTTATAAATTAGGCACAGTAAGAGATTAACAACAATAATAAAAAAGAACAATGATAGTAGTATGCCATAATAGTTACATGAATGTGCACTTGTGAACTCTTTCATGCACACACTCTCTTGCTCTCTCTCAGAATATCTTATTTTACTATATTGAAGGTATGTACTATACCGTGGGTAACTGAAAACATGGAAATTGAAACTGTGGATAAGGCAGGGGGATTATCCATTTACCTCAGTTAGTAAATATTTGAGTGCCTACTGTGAGACACTGTGTTAGGTGCTGGGATTATAAGCAAGATATATATGATCTGAAAGATAAACTATGTCCATTATTTGCAAAAACAACTTACATGTGAGTGTTCTTTGCTGTCTGTAGATAACGAACATGTGTATAGTGATGTACTGCTCATAGAGCTCTTTCGTGCGTCTTATTGCCTTTAATTCCACATCACAGATGAGGGAAACAGAGACTGAGAGTAATTTGTACAAAATGACATTGCTGTGTGATGGAGAAAGTAAACTTGAACCTAGGCTGGGCTCCAATTCCAAATCCCGTGCCATTTCCTCACACCATACTGTACTACATCCATGGTCAATTGTGGCATGTCTTACAGAATCATATCAAGTTTTTAAGAATATGGTTTGAGAAGCACTTTTTTTTTGTATTTATGATGCAAAAAAATGCTTAATAATTTTTGAGCCTTGGAGATGAGCACAACCTAACTTATATCCATTGTATTACTATTGGGTCTCTGTCACTGTAAAACGTTAAAAACCTGGTTTTACCCCTAATGTTTTCTGGAATTGTATTTTTTTTTAAATTAGCAGTAAAGGGAAAGTATATATTTTTTGAAATTTCTTTAGATTCTTTCTCTCTGCCTTTTGCAATTTCCTTGCTATCTTGATAAAATACAAAGGGTGAAATTCTTATAGCTAGAAGGAACTTTAGAGAAAGAAATATATTATTGGAATTACAACACATAAATAAAATATCATAGTTCACTTCAGTTTAAATTATTTTTTGTGTCTACTTCTGCAGAAAGTTTTCATTTAGGCAACAGTCATTTATATTGACAGTATCAGTTGATAAAAATGAATGTAACTGTGGTTTATTAAATGCAATGTGATGTATGAATGTAAGGTGGTATTATTATAGTCCTCCACTTGGACAGAGAGTGAGAGGGGACAGTCCATTGCCACTGGTATTGATGTCCTAAAATGTGTGCCAAGAACCTTATGTTCTTTATTAGGAAGGCCACTCTGGCCTGCACTCAAGGCTCGTTTACTCTTGGATTTGACAAAGACTGTGTCCTAAGGGACAAACTTCAGTTAGGTTCCTCTGAGCCCTCTTCTCAACTTGGGGTCAACCTTGGGTTTCTGTGTTTGTCCTTGCTAAATCCAGTTTTAGCAAGAATCCTGTTGTGTCAGTTTAATGAGAATCCACCCTCCCCTTGATACCTGATCACCCTTGATATCTGATCAAGTTCCACATTCCCCACCTTTGATCTGTAAGTCCTTGACCTGCCTTTAGCAACAATCCTGTTAGGTTAGTTTAATAAGAATCCCCCTCCTCTTGGTGTGTTTCCTCTTAGTACTTTTCCATCCACTGTCCTCTTACTCTGCTTGTTGGCTATAAATCCCAAATATCTTAGCTTAATACGAAGTTGAGCCCAGCTTTTCTCCCCTGTTGCAATATCTCTATTGTTGTGGTCTTGAATAAAATCTTTCTTACCATTTTTAACATGGTTGAGAGTGACTTTTTTTTCTTTAACAGATTCTCAGCAGCAAAAGCAATTCAAGTAATCAAGTCTACGATTGGGTTTAGAGGTTAAGGTCCCTGTGGCCTAAAGGTAAAAGAAGGGGATATCAGCCATATTCAAATATATAATGTTTAAATAAGCTACGGAAAATAGCAATCTAGAGTAAGACAAGGCGTATGTAAGATGTAGTCCCCAGCAAACTGAAAAGGGTGACCATAAATTCTAGGAGTAAGATTAATTTAAATAAAATGCTGATAATAAATACCAGTATTACCAACCTATGGACCATTTCTCCTTGAAGGAAGTTGTAAAAACATTTAAAGTCAAGCTGGAATAAGCAAAATAAGAATTTAGTTAACCATGAGGTTCATGTTGAGCTCCTAGATTTCTAGATGCACACCTGGTTGGACTTTTTTTTTCTTTTATCCTCTCAATAATTATGCAAAGCCGGGACCATTAATTATTTTTCACTTTTAGATGATAAACTTGAGGTTAAAAATGGTCAAATAATTTATTTGAAGTCAACTAGAACTTAAACCTAACTCCAAAACCTGTAAAATAATGGTGGTGGTAAAGATGAAGGAGAAGGGGGACTGGGGGGAAGTTAGTGGTGATGGTGGAGGTGTTGACGGTGTTATAGGTGATGGTGGTGGTGATAATGGAAATGGTGGTGCAGGTAGTGGAGGACGTGGTAGTGATCATGGAGGTCATGTTAGGGTAGTGGTCATGATGGAGATACTGGTGATGATGAATTGATGGTGATGATGGAGGTGGGGAGGGAATGGTGTTGGTGGGGTGGGACTGGTGATGGTGGTGATGATGGGGGTCATGGTAGGGTGGTAGTGATGATGGAGGTATTGGTGGTGATGATGGAGGTGAGGAGG
>NW_012105364.1:1169936-1229523 GCF_000951045.1 Mandrillus leucophaeus | reverse complement strand
GATGATGGAGGGATTGGTAGTGATGATGGAGTTGAGGAGGGGTGGTGATGGTGAAGATGTTGATGGTAATGATGGGGGTGATGGTGTTTTGGTGGTGGCAGCTGCCACTTACTTAGTATTTCTTTTGTCCTAACCTCTGGAATGATCTCATTTCACCTACACCTCTGCATCCGTAATTTACTACATGCCTATTAAGTGGAAGAGCTTGGATTTGAACCTAAGTTTGTCTGACACCAAAGTCCACATACTTCACAGAAATGTTACGTTGCTCCTCACATTATTTTCAGTCCACCATATGTGAATTCTGTGTATTTTCACAGACTAACGACACCTGTATTCTGGGACTGTGGGACTAGTATAAGATGGTCAAACTGCCATCAATAATTCTATTCTCTTACCTTTGCATATTTCAATATCCACCACTTTATTTATAAGACCAAAAGACCTTTCTGAACTGTCATAGATAGCCTGTGTTAGGACAATCTCATATAAACAATTTTTTCTTGCTGGAACTATCTGGAGTGACTGCATAAAAAAGAAGTATAATCAAAATCAGATAAACCTCCCAGTAGGTTAGTCAACAGATAAATCACCGTTGTTCTTACTTATAGGCTGTAACTCCCTGTTTCTCATAAGGGATTTTACATTAACTAGCAAATTGGTAAATGTTTAGCTAAAATTCAATAACAGAATGATCGAGTTTTATTGCCACTTTATTGAGGCTTTGTTTTCCTGTTAGAAAGCTACCATTTGATAGTCTACTAAAAATACCAGAATTTCAGCTGTATTAGATTTACTCTTAATTCATTGCCGTTACAGAATGTTCCTATAGCACAAGTGACAGGAGAAATCCATGTATAAATGTCTGTGCTACATGCTGTATGCACAGTGATACCCACCTCCATCCCCCATCTTCTCAAAGCAGTCATGTGAAGTATCACCAGCTATGAGAGACAGAATATGCTGGAGGCTGAATTGCTTTGTTTCTCTTTAAAGTGTATCCAAAAATGGCCACAGGAGTTGATTTGCTTTTGTTGCCATGAGTATTTTCACTGTTACCTTTAGAGCTCACTAACTCAGAGCAGTTCATATGACTGTCTGCTGTCATCGTCCTGACCCCTGCCTAAACTTTTCTTACTGTGGAAAGTATTAACAATTGACCTTATTCAGACATTTGGCAGGCTGTGGTCATTCAATTCATTCCTTCTTTCTTTTCTATACATTTTAATTGCCCTAGGGATCTGGTATTCTGAAGAATGTTACTATTGGCTAGCTTGGTAAGTTTTGGAAATACTTTCATCTTCATAGCTCTGGGTTAGTTAGCCTTACAGGACTAGGAAGAACAGTTGAATGGAAGAACTAGAAATTACTAGATCTTTCTTACAAGGGAAACCTCTTTTTAGCTAACATTTAAAAATAATTTTGCATTTTTTTTTTGTTTTTCAATACTTAATTAGGCTATCTGTATGATCTTCTTAAAAGAATATTCAAAATTACTAGCTTGGTTTTACCAATAAAGATTAGAGACTGAGTCTACAGATTTGCTGGGAGTCTCTTTTTCATGCTAAGAAATGAAGTTATATTTTACCCAGGCCTCCCTGCTTATCGTCTATTCATTTTTTCCCTTCCTCCAGACAACCCATCCTGCTGAGCCAGTACACAGTGAATGTACTTTTGAAATGGTTTTATGTCTGTGAGCACCACATGGTTAGTCTGCAGGAATCATAATAATGTCTTGGACATGTGTTTCAAGATAGCTCTGTCTTCTTATCAAGACTTATATCTCACAGGATATCAGAGGAGGGAGGGAATAAAGCATTATATTAGGGTAAAAAGCATTACATTAGGGAAATTAGAGTTTTGTGCAGGGTTATCAAATGAACATTAATGTTGACGAATCTATATCTATGTGTGTGGTTTTTTTTTCTCCATGTATGGCTCTACTACATGCATTCACATTGTGCACGCATGGGCATCTGTCTGTTGCCTTATTTTATCTTATTTATTATTTTTTTTACAACACAATCATTTAATTTGACTCACCTGAGGGTTTATTTGGTTATCAGCATGTTGTCCGCTTCTATGTTAGGTCTATTTTGATTCAAACCTTGGATTTTTACCTTCAGGATTGTGTGTTGGGGTGGGGGCATGTTGGGGATGACAGAGGGAAAAAGAAATATTTTTATTTTTCCTTATAATAAATGTTCATTGAGAAAGTTATAGAATATGGAGAAAATGAAATTTACTCTATAACTATCCTATGTAGAAATACTGTTAGCTGTGAGTTTCTTTTCTATATATGCTTATATAGTTGAGATTATGCATGTATACAGTTCCACATCCTAACTTTAAAAATAATGTCACATCTTGATAATTTCCCAAAGTTATTAAAACTATTTGAAGATATAATTGATGTATCACCTTGTTTTATATTCTATTTGAATAATACATCAAAGGTCACCAAAAGATGACAGTGAAATATATTGTTTGTAATCTACATTAGCATCAATAAATATGGACCATTTAAATTGTGCTAAGTCAACCTCTCTGATCTTATTTTACTAAAGTTTAGGATAGGCACTACATTGGATGGGACTATGATTTTAAGAGTCTCTTACGAGGCTAAAGTTACAAAGGCTAACTATCTTTGGATTAGTTAACTTGGGCTGTTTTTTTTTTTAATTCATATACTATACCCCAAATTATGGCCAGCCATCTTAAAAGTTTCCATCTTTTGTATCAAAAGGAATTTAGCAAAAAGATGTATGTAGATTAGTGCACACTCATTCTCACTTTTGTAAACAAATAGTTAAACTTGATGTCTTAAATCTGTAGCCTCATTTTTGGATACAAAGTCTTAAATAGTTTGTGTTAGCCAAATATAAAGAAATTGAAGCATCTTTGTATATTCCGTAGATCATAGATCCTCACTGAATCATTTTACTATAGTGTAGTCTTTAATAGTTTATAATGTCATTAGAAGTAAACTCAATAATTCTTATTATTACTATAGAATAAACATGCTATTAATAAGAATAGAAATATTCTTAGTCATTTATGCGTTGAAAAGACATTTCCCATTTCCTGTGCTTTTCCTGACCTCAGCCACTACATTAGCACATTTGTACACTGGCAGAATTCTAACTAGATGTCATCACAGATTGTGTATCTGTACATTTAATCTTTTCAGGACTTAGCATCAGCAAAATTGGGGCAGTTGTTTTAGTCTTTATATTCCATCTAAACATGTATTGACATTCTCAAGAAAGTCATTTGAACAAAAATCCCAACATCAAATACTCCAGACAGGGCATCTCCAGGTGCAAATTATGATCAGATTATGGGAGATTTATCTTCAAGGTCACAAAAGTATGCTGGCTTTAGGGGAAGCTGTGTCATAGTGTCAAGTGGAACATGCTCGTTTATTTGGTACTCACGCAGCGTTGTTTATACTGAAATACTTGAATGTATGTGCTCACCCGCTGTTTTTCTTCTGCCTTTTAAAAGTTTTGGAGTACATCATTATAACAAAGCAATTTTTTTTGATTTTGCATTGCAAGTTTTTGTTTCTCTCTAATAATGCAGTTTACTTCTAAGTGTGGCTTTGATAGGAAGAGGTCAGACCTTCAAGTGCATCACTAAATAATAATCACTTGTCTATCAGTGAGCTTGTTATAAGGTGTGTTGCTTTTGATGGGCTATTACCTGACTGCTGGGCCAAAGTTAGTTTTGCTCTGTTTTGGTCTATCTAAATTTAAGCCTTGAAGAGCGTCTAGACTGTGCAGAATTTCTGATTTGTATCTGGTCAATACCTTCAGAATTCAGCTTTTTAAAATTTTTTGCCAATATTTGGTTGACGGGCATTAGTTAGCTGATAAAAGTTGTATGTTGTGGTGGGCATTGTGGGAGGATTAGACATACTTTTATTTGAGTATATTTGGGCATTTTAATATTTCCATATTTTTTTCGGATAATGTCCAATTATTTTTTTTCCGCATTCAGGTATAAAATGTTTTGTTTTTCTTGAGCATTTGTCTAATGGTAGCCCAGCTCTGCAACCTCACAATTAATCCCAAACCACCATGAAAAATCAAATATCCTCTTTAGTGGTGGTCCCAATTATGCTGGAGACTGAGGCAGGAGAATTGCTGAGTCCAGGAGTTTGAGTCCAGCTTGGGCAACATAGTGAGACTCTATCTCTAAAAAAATCAGAACAAAACAAAAGAACAGGACCGGGCCATAAGCCTAATATGACAACATCAAGCATCAGAAAAAAGTAGTAATCATAGAGAAGTTTTTCGTAAGTAAATTCTGAATCATATTAAAATCTAATGGGAGAAATGAAGTTTGAGGTTTTCTTTTTTTCCTATGAAAATAAAATTCAGAAGATGTTTACAATTGTTCTGCTATCTTTCTCAAAATAGTGGTTTAATGGCAAACCTCTCGGCAAGGACTCTCTATCTTTCTTAGAGGTGCTGAAGGCATTGTTGGTGCTCAGTTCATGTTTAATAATAATGTTATTCTGGATTGAAATGTGGCTAGTATACTAGGGTTAATGCTGGTGCTTTAAGGAGAAAGGTGATTGGCATTTTAATCAGTGGAAATGTTCAGAACCTTTGTCTGAACGACTGTATTTCCAACTGTTCAGATTTCTCAGTTCTGGTTCAGCACCAATTCAAAGGGGAGAGCTCCATCTACTGAAGACCTATTTCGGAATGATTTCTTCTGTTGAGTTCAGTGATTTTCCGTTTGTACAGCTCATTGAATTTTTTTCTGATTTATGAGCTCCAGTGAAAGTTATGATGAAACTGGCAGTTTGGTCATTTCAAAACTAAATTCCTTGTCATTTTGCTTAGTGCCTAAATCCAAAGGACTTACCAGGGGGCATTCTTAATTAACTCTATTTAATAGTCAGGTTTTCTTGGGACCAATGTAGATAGTAAGACTGCTCTTAAGAAAATGTTGCCGTAGATGGTCTTTCTTTAGTCTTCCCTAGCTTGAATCCCCTTTCATATACTCACATTGGGATTTTATTGATGATGTCATAGAACTGCAGTGACTTTGGTGTCAGATTTAGGCTTGACTTTCGGTCTTGCTACTTTGGATAGCTCTGGGATATTGTGCAAGTGACTTAATTTTTATAAACCTCAGATTCCTTTTGGGGACTTACAGCCGTGTTTAATCAGCTTGGACTTTACTGGAAGGGCAGAAGAGTCTTCGAAGGGTTTTAAATAGAAGATCATTCATATTTGCACTATGGGTCAAACCAAAGATCTTGGTACCCAGAACTTCAGCTGTCACCTCGTTTAGAGATTGCCAAAGCTGCTGAGAGCTATGTTGTCCAAGATCATATACCTTCCTGGTTTGGCCCATAGTGACTGATCAATGAAGGAGGTATAAAGGCCAGGCCATTTCAGACAAACTCTGAATAACTTTGAAGGACCATACTTTCATGACACTGTAATAGAGAAGACACTTAAAGCAGATATAAAAATCACAAGCCCTAAAAGACTGACTTAAAAAAATACATTAACTTAAAAATCTTAAATATAACAAAAGACATTAAAACAAAACAAAATGCCAGACCATAGACTGGTAGTATGTATTTGTAACTCTTCTAAGTGGCCAAAGAGAATATTCAGAATTTGAAAGAAATCATACAAAATCAATAAGAAAAAGATAAAGTACTCAGTGGAAAATGGATAAAGAATATGACTAGGCAATTCACATAGGTAAATGCTTGAATGGCCAATTATAAAAGATGCTTAACTTTGCTAATAGTTGGAGAAATGAAAAGTAAAACCCTGGTGAGATTCCATTTTACAACTATTGATCGACAATACCTAATAAGCTTGATAACACCAAGTGTTGGCATGGATGAGAAGAAACAGGAACTCTTGTATATTACTGATGAGAATAAATTACTACAATCTTTTAAGGAAGCAATCTAGAAATATCTGGTAAAGTTGAAGATGTCCATATTCTGCAACTCAGCCATTCTGCCTTTATGTGTTAGCCTAGAAAATTGTCACACATAGAAAACAAAGAGACATGTACAAGGATGTTCATTTTAGCACTGTCTACTTCAAATAGAAAGAAAGTGGAGGAATGGATAAATGTAGGGTGATGTTTCCTCCATAGAGCAGAGCAGTTAAAATAAACTAGTTGCACATGTATCCACATGGATACATCTCAGAAACATGCTAAGGGTAATGTAAGCTGTAAAAGAGTGTATATGTAATATAACTATTATGTATGTGATACAAGGATTGTGTATATTCTCTATTATAAGTAAACCTTTTTTGAGATATAATTTTGATACCATACAGTTTACCAATTCAAAGTACACAATTCAATGGCTTTAAACATGTTCACAGAGTTGTGTATCTATCACTGCAGTCAATTTTAGAAAATTATCATTACTCCACAAAGAAACTCCGTTCTCTTAGCCATCAGTCCCCACCCCCAAACCCTGCCAGTCTCTCATATTCTCCAGCCCTAGGCAACCACAAATCTACTTTCTTTCTCTGTATATTTGCCTGTTGACATTTCATATAAATGAAATCATATAATGTGTGGTCTTTAATGACAGACTTCTTTCAGTTAGATAATGTTTTCGAGGTTCATCAGTGTTGTAGCATGTATCAGTACTTCATTTTTTTTTTATTGCTGGGTAATATTTAATTGTATAGATATACCACATTCTGTGTATCCATTCATTAGTTGAACATTTGGGTTGTTTTCACTTTGTAGCTATTATGAATAATGTTTCTATGAGCATTTATGTTTAAGTTTTTGCGTAGACCTGTGTTTTCATTTCTCTTGGGTATATACCTAGGAGTGGAATCACTGGATTCCTGGTAACTCTATGTTGGAATAGCCAAATCGGTTTCTAAAGTGGCTGCATGCTTTTACATTCCCACCAGCAGCATCTGAGGGCTCCCGTTTCTCCACATCCTTGTTGATACTTGTTACTGTTCGTCTTTGATTATCAACATTTTAGTGGGTGTGAGGTAGTATCTCATTGTAGTTTTGATTTGCATTTCTCTGATGATATTGATCATCTTTTTCATGTGCATATTGACTGTATATAGATTTTTAAAGCATATAAAACATTGGCATATATTGTTTCTTGATACACACATGTATGATCAAAGTATAAAAAAATGGGAAGAGATGGTGAGTGAAGCTTTAGCTATATTTGTGTCATTTTATTTCTTAAATAGCAAAAGGCATTAAACAAATAAGGCAAAATATTAGCATTTGTTAAAGCTGTGGTGCTAGATACATAGCTGTTATATCATTTTCTAAAATATAGATATGTACAGATGTAGTCAACAACCTCAAAATAATAGTCATTGTGATGAGAGTAGAAAATTTTGCCAAGGAAGAATTAAAACATAATACAAGTTGCAGAAATGCTTTGGTGCATAGTTACATTTTGTTGAGATCTGACAAACAGGAAATAAAATTTGGTCATAAAGGTATAAGTTGGAGAATCATTTATTAGTACAGATCAGATACTAAGGAAAGGTTGTCAACAATGTCAGATGGTACAGAGAGGGAGTGAATGTAGTTAAATAAAAACAACAAAACTTCATATTTGGCAATTAGCTTATTGATATCCTCCTAGGATGCAGTTTTCATTTTAGAAGCAAGGTTCAAAATCAGATTGTAGGGAGTATGCAATATATACCCTATGAGAAAAAAAGACTGTGGTGTAAAACACATTAAAAAGATTGTCAGTGAATTGAAGGAGAGAAATAGGGCTTGAAAGGAAAGATGGAGCTACAAAGTTTGCCTTGTGCATCAGATTTGCTGTAGTACTTGACCATCACTCGTGTGAACAGTTTGAAATTTCCAAGCGGTACCACAGCAACATAATTCTGATTTAGATACCTAGAGTGACAAGTTTTTTATTCATACCTTCTCTCTTTTAAAAACATGTTGTGTGCATATAGGGTTGTTTCTCTTTCTAGCGCTCAAAGATCCTTTGAGTAAGGAATAATGGTTTCTATAATACCACTGCCAACCACAGAGTATAGTCAGATGCATAAGTAAATACATCTTGAAAAAGAACTTTATCCAGCATGGAGAGACTTTGTATGTGGGAAAGCCGGGAAAAACCTGGGAAGATGAAACAATGTGTACCAATGTGCCTCACTCATGATCAGTCAATCTTTAGTATTTCCTCATGTCTCCTCCACTAGATATTTGAGAAGAAATAATTGAGGAAAACAGTTTCAGAACACTCTGAAAGGAATGGAGAGAAAGGGCAACAGTACATTTTTTAAAAAAGGATGGGTGGATGGATGACTCTTTGCTTGCAGGGAGGGAAGCTAAGCTGATGTTGGAGTAGAGGAGGAGCTGAAGGAATGCATGGTGAGTGCCCTCCAGTTGGTAGGAAGAGGGCCTGGTGATGATGAAGGTAGCAATATGGGGCATTACAGGGAAGGAACAACATTTGGAACATCTTTGGATGAGTGAAGACATGAAAGACAGATGTCTAAATGCATTATCTAACAACATTGAGGATTCACATGGATTTAGATAGTACGAATGATGAGGTCTATGTGATTATATGATTTTTATACTTTGGAAGCTGGGAATGAAGAATAGCATACAGGGTGTGTAATGGAAGGGATTTGCAGGACTGCAAGGACAGATTTGGTGGAGACGTGGCAATTTCCCTTAATGTTTTAACAGTTCTTTTATGGTTAAGTAATTCTTTTATTTCTGTTTTATGATAGGACAGAACTCAGGCACTAAAGAGTCAAAGAAAGGCAGGTTCCTGCCCAGTCAAAAGAAATCACCAGTAATTAGAGCTATCTATTCTTAGAATACACTGTCTTTAGAGGTAGGTAGTTTCCTAACAAGGGAAGGATTCAGAGAGAAGCTAGGATGTGAAGATGGAAGTTCTGACTGCGTGTCAACTGAAAGCCTTTTTTACACTTAAGGTGTTAAATGGCTTTATAATCAGAACATTGATGGGGTAAAAAAATCTCATTTATAATTAAAAGCAGAATAAACGTAGTGACTATAAGAATCCAGGCTAGGTTAGAATACATAGAGTGACTACAAGAATCAAGGTTAGGTTCTACTTATACACCGAATGGAGCCAAGGATCTAAGACATTTGGGGAATATCTTTGCCATAGTTTACATCCTTTTTTTCTACCTCTATACTAGTGACATCAAGGACTGATCATATCAGTAATATCCCCTCTTGCTTGCTGTGATCCTTGATCAATCGACCTCATCAGTACCTTTAGGTACCGTGTGTTTTTTACCTTCGTTTAAAATTTCATTTGAGAAGAAGTCATTATAATTGGCTTCTTTAAAGTAAAAAACCAAGGAGTATTAAATTTATTTGTAGACTGTGCATGTGAAACATTAGAATTCTTTATAGGTTTCCAGTTTTTGCATGATTTTTAACCTCTGGCATCAATCAATAGATGAATATTTGATTTTAAGTGAAAGTCATAGTATTAATAACTAAATGTCTCTTCCATTTTTACTAAAAAAGAATTTTCAAGTAATTCCTTTCTACCCTTTCTTTCCAGTTTCATCTCTACTTAGTAATAGAAAGAACATAGCAGATTTATCAGTTTCACTCATCTCATAAAGATAATGTCATCAAACATGTTATGAACATAGTTCAGGACAAGAGACAACTGTATGTATTGATTCCTTTCTTGGTTCAGTGCTTTACATGTTTAGACAATAGGCTGCAATCTTGGAGAATCCCAGACTCGACACTTTTTTTGTTGCTGTGGCACATTAGTGCCCAGAAATTTAGTATTGATTACTGTAGTTTCTCTTGCCTCATCTGAATGTGAAAGGAATGGCAAAGTAGCTTGGTTCGTAATGTTGGCCTAATGTAAGCTCTTTTTGCTTACTGAGGTTGTACACTGGTTTTGGAGAAGACTGAATAATCAGTTTCAGAGTTACTTTCACATTGTACTGCTAAAATACTGTTGAATTAAAGTCACAAAGTGTTCATGGAAAATAATGTCAGAAGTTACTAAGAATAATGTCTGAAATGTGCACGGGTTATGAAGTGCTGGAGAGAAAAAAATGGGTCAGTGCGTTGATTCTCTTGGGGTAAGGGTGGGGACCACATTCTTTAAGGGGTGATAACAGAAGCTCTAGTTAAAACATTTCTAAATATACACAACCCACCTCCTGAGATTCTGCTGTAGCTGTCATCCCCAGGGTTTGTCGTTTTCCTTTATTCTGCTTTGCATCACTCTGTCTACTCACTACTAGTAGTTACTTTTAGGGTTATTGTGAATATTGTTAGATATAAGATGAATTGGTGCATATACTCTGAGGCTGGGAGACCATTGTAATTGATTGGTCAGGTATTTTATAGCAAACTTTTATGCAGGATATAGGATTAGATGAAGCCTTCATATACAGTAAGCTTTCAGAATTTAAATTAAAAATGAAAAAATAAATGGAGATTTATGGGAATATATTGTAAGGATGACAGATAATTTCAGTGGTGAGAAAAAGGTCATCTCTGACTGTGTTTCAAAGTCATAAAGTGGTTCAGCATGATATTCCTGGTGTAAGTGAATTCAAGGAGTGTTGTACAGCAGAGGAAACGGGAGACATCCTCTGAATAACTGTTATTTCAAGAGGCTGGGTATAGGCAGAATTAAAGAAGGTAGAAGTAGAGAGAGAATTTCAAGAAAATAGCAAGGTGGTTTCAATTTGAGAGAAGTTAGATGAATCATGTAATAAGGATTTGGGGTGGTTATGGACTTGTAGCTCCATCAGCAGCATATGAGCTGATGTATGATTAGTAGGTCTGAAAAAATGTCAAGGAAGAGGAGGAAAGGAGACTCATGGTATGGAACAGATTAAGGACTTATTTACAGATCCACTGAAGGAATACGTTTGAAATTCTCCAGTTCTTCAAGTTGGTACTCATGATTAAAAGGATTAAGAAGTCAGTTTTGAGAACTAACAGTAAAGCAGTTGATCACCTGACTGGTGTTTTGATGTGAAGCAGAGTTAAAGGGATAAAATCTGTATGATGGGAGATCAGGAGGGCAACAGTGGTGCATTCATGCACAGCCAACACTCAAGTATTTGTTTGAGTATTGTCCTGGGGAGCCATGGAGGATATGGTTTTTGTGTTTTAAGGGAATCATAGTCTGATTGGCAGAGGGATAACATCAAAGGCCAACCTAAACGGAAGACAGCAAATGTTGGTGTGTCAAATGAATGTTAGTGCTGTTTGAAGTGTGAATCCCAGATCCCAGGCCCCAATCCAAACCAACTCTTATTATTTTCCTATGGCTGCCTACAAGTTACCACAAACTTAGTGATTTTAAACAGCACACACTTATTATCTCACAGTTTCTGTGGGTCAGGAGTCTGAGTTGCTAAGATGGTTCCTCTGCTTCGGGATCCGTCACCATGCTGCAGTCAAGGTGTTAGCCAGCGCTGGGTTCACTTCAGAGACTCAACTGAGGAAGAGTCTGATTCTAATCTCCAGTTGTTGGCTGAGTTCTTTTCCTTGCTGCTCCAGGATTCATGACAACTTGCTTCTTCAAAGCCAGCAGTGGTGTTGGTGGGAGGGGTTCTACTAGCTTCAGAGTCTTGCATAGTGTCATGTGACAGCCTGTCATCTTTGCCATATTCTGTTGGTTAAAAGCAAGTCACAGTTCCCTCCCACACTGAAGGGGAGGTAAACACACAAAAGCATGGACAGTAGGAGGTAGAGATCATGGGTTCACTGTAAAGTCTTGTCTGCGGCAACTACTGAATCAGAATCTACATTTCAGTGACACTCCTTAGACGATTACATTTTAAGAAACTTTCACAGATGATAGGTTCCAAAGAAGGTTGATTTACAGGGAGAAGAAAGTTCTTTGGGCTTGACCTGGCCAGGTGAATTGTTTTATGGTCAGCAAAATAATTTGTTATGTAAAAGCTTATTCACATCAGGGAATTTTTGGTATTCTTTCTCCCTGCCACTTCTGCTTGAGTATAGTGTTTTTCACGTTTGTAGTGCTGTTGAACTCCCCGAGAGAGTTTGTAACATCCTAACTTGGGCTTAAAAAAAAAAAAAGTTGTTCCTTTCTCTTTTACTATTCCATTTTGGTGATAGGGGTTGGTGTAAAGTAATGGACATGCTCTGCCCTAATAGCAGAACTATCTTGGGAAAGACATTGAACTATCCTTAGCATCAATTCTTTTATATGTAAGTTCTGTCATTCTTCTCTTACAGGGCTGTTGTGTGAATTGAATGAGTTAAAGAAGTGAAAGTTCTTGGTAAAGTGTAAAGCATTATATAATGTTGTAGTGGACTCATTTTGTTGTATTGCTTTATTCACAGGGCTGCCCCCTTCCTACCAATAGTAGTGTGTACCCAAAAGTCATGATTGTTCCTTGAATTAGTCTGATGACAGACCTTCAGGGAAGGCATAGATGGCTGATCCAAACTGGGTCACACAGATTCTCCGTCTTGGGAATTTGGATTTGGGACCAAATGATGACAGTTTAGTCCTTGCTGATCTAACATAAAGAAATTAGAAACTGAGGAAGCTGTGGTACAGCTGACTTCTACTGTATGAGTGGCAGAGAATGCTCCTTGCAGAGGACAGAGGCAGCTCAGATCTGAAGAGACAAGAAAAGTTGTAGAGAAAGAGGGCTTACTGCTGGGGGCCAGTCTGCTTTTCATTTCCTGCTTGCTTTTCTGGGTCCTGGCAGCATTTTTGCCTTGAAGTTGTATAACACATAACTCTAAATCTATGTATTAGTAATAATTTCCCTCTTTTGTTCAGGCTATTTGGAGTTGTTTTCTGTTACTTACAACTAGAGAGCTGAAATGTGAGCCAATAAGTGTGTACTTAAAATTGTTTAAAAATCTCCTAACTACTCATTTATTTTCCCCCCAGTGCCTATATAATTTGCTTTTAAAAGCCAATTATATTTCTTCATTCATTGAATAGTCATTGAGCATTTTTTCAGGATACTTTAGAAATGCCAAAATGAAGAATATGATCCTTGCCCTGAAGCAGTTTTTTAATTTACTAAGAGAAATGGACATTTAAATGACAACCTATAATACTAGGCAGAATAAAGAAATAAGAGCTATGTGCAATTCATTTGAGGTAATTTTTATGTTATGCCCAGTAACCTTATTGAAGGTCATTAAAAATTTCATTTTTTGCAAAGAATGGAGCCCTTTTGTCCCTGATTGATGATAAGGTCCTGACATGCTTTCAGACCCATCATTTTTGCTTGCGTCTCTGAACATTGGAAGTAGGCTGGGCAGTTTGGCCTACATACCTTTCTTCATTAAGTAGGCAGAGGACAATACACTGAGGTAGGCAAAACTGAAAACAAAATAGAAGTTCAAATCGGAGATTTTAGAAAAACTTGCTTAGTGAAGTTGTTGATTTCTTGATTAAGTCATCCTTTAGCTCTGGGTGATTTTCATGTTTAAGGTTGGCTTTAGAGGTTTTGTTTTCCTTATAGCTTGCATCATGTATAAAAAGGGTACTTATATATCTTATATTATACAATAAAGAGGGTACTGATATTGCTTGCATTGCTTAATAAAAAGGGTGCCTAACATAAGAGTTCTGTGTTTCCTGTAGTTCGCACTACATAATAAAATCGGTGCTTAAATTAGATGGGAGCCAGTGAAATTATAGTCAAACTGCATGAAGCTGATTTTAGAACCACATTTTCTTAACATGGAGGTTATGTAGGTTACATGTTTTACTGGCTCATGCAGCTCTTCAAAATGACCCAGTTCAGAATGACATTCAACTTAGAGCTGATTGAAATGGGCATTGGTGGAAAATCCCTTGGGGATTTATGGAGCAATTAAAAAAAAAAAAAACTAGGAATCTCATTCTTTTTAATAATAGAAGAAAAAATCTGTAGTTAGAATTTTAGAGAAGTATGTGAAGGTTTTATCTTACTGCAGAAATTGTGGGAAATGCTTACTTTTTAAAAGGAGAAAGGGAAAGAATCTGATGTTGAAAATTATCACTAGGTAAAGTAATAGAATTAACGGAGCAATCCAAAATGAGCTAAATAAGTTTCTTTGTGAGAATTCTTTTAGAGATTAATTCTAGAATTCTTTGAGAGAGTTCATAATATATGGTAAAACTAATATTGCTGCTTAGATATTCTATGTCATCTTTTGTCCTCACTTTAGGTAAGCCATATATAAGCCATAACACTCTCTATCTTACTTTACATCACTTTGCTCATTTGGTGATTGTGTAGGTGTGAGTATGCGCACGTGTGTAGACTTTTGTCAGTTTCCTTCCTGCTAAATTTTAAGAACCATGTGATTAGCTTATTATTATGTACCCCGTACCTAGTGCTGTTCTTGTACATAATAGGTGTTTAGTAACTACTGAATGAATAAATGAATATTTCTCATAACCTTGTACCCCACAAGCATTACTCATAAAAAGATATGCCTGGAATATTTAGAGGTAACATTATGTTTAGAGTCATAATATTGTATATTCGATGTGAGGTTTAGCACTATGAATAGAGTCAGTAAACAATCCCTAAAAATGTGATCAGCTTAACTCTTGTTTCTTATATTCTCTCAGAGAGAAGCTAAACTTAAGAAAAGAGAGAGGGAGATCAATAGATGGGACATTTAAAATCTTTAGCCTGTAACTTGACAAATGACGACCAAAATTCTCTGGAGGCAAAGCCTCTAGAAAGTAGGTTGGCTAGCACACAGAAAACATTAAGGGAGTTCCCAAAGCTTCAGACTATATTAGTGATGGCAACCAGTTCAGTGAGGAAATAACAGTATTTTCCTAGGGCCAGAGCTCAGGATGGGGAGACACTGCCATAGTACCCTGGCGGGGGGAAGGCATGGGCTCCATGGACTCCAGTTACAGTTGGCAGGGAGAAGAACTTTAAAGACAGTGAGCTGAATAGCCATGGAAGCTTCAGGGGATAGGGAGATGTTGGTAGGGAGTTGCTTTTTCAAGGGAGGACAGAATTTAGAAGTCGGTAGTCTGGGGAATGTAAACCAAAAATAAAATTCTGAGGCCCCCCAGTCATTTGAATGGACTTCCTCCTCAGCCAAGATACTCTTTTGTTTTTTGTTTGTTTGAGACGGAGTCTCGCTCTGTCACCTAGGCTGGAGCGCAGTGGCGCAATCTTGGCTCACTGAAACCTCTGCCTACTGGTTTCAAGCGATTCTCCTGTCTCAGCCTCCTGAGTAGCTGGGATTACAGGTGCACACTGCCACACCCGGCTAATTTTTTGTGTTTTAGTAGAGACAGGGTATCACCATGTTGCCCAGGCTGGTCTCGAACTCCTAAGCTCAGGCAATCCACGTGCCTCAGCGTCCCAAAGTGCTGGGATTACAGGTGTGAGCCATCACGTCTGGCTCAATACACTCTTAACATTTAATCTGAAAGACTGGCTCAGGTCATGACGGGAACATGGGGAGCTGGACATGCCCCATTATACCTCTCTAGGATTAACATCAACACAGACTTTAAGTCTGAGGAGAAACATTTTACAGCCTATTCTGTGAAGCCTACTACCTGAAAGCTTCCTCTGCAAATAAGAGCTTTGATCTCCACAGTCCTTTCTCTTAACCCAGCCATTCCTTTCTCTTGATCCCAGGTCTTTAGATAAACTCAACCAATTGTCAACCAGAAAAATTGTAAAATCTACCTATAATCTGGAACACTCTGCTTTGAGGTGTCCTACCTTTCTGGACCAAACCATTATATTTCCTAAATGTATTTGATTGATGTCTCATGCCTCCCTGAAATGTATAAAACCAAACTGCACCTCGACCACACTGGGCACATGTTCTCAGAATCTCCTGAGGGTTGTGCCATGGGCCGTGGTCACTAATATTTGACTCAGAATATATCTCTTCAAATATTTTACAGAGTTTGACTCTTTTAGTCTACAGGAAGGAGATATGAGCACCCCTTTCCCATAGATGTTTTCTGTTTCTGGTGATGATGTTTTTCGTGTTAGGGAATTCAGCCTTGGCTATTATTCTATGTTCATTTTAAGGTTAGTAACTTCATGCCCCAGTTGGGGGTTACGTGTCTGTAATTGCCACAGAAGCAGCCCTGTGTGTTATGCCTGCAGCTGGCTCTGAATCTGTCAAGGACAGAGCAAGTAAATATTTTCTTACAAATATCAAAGGAAGAGTTAAACACTTATTGTTTGGAAACCAAGCTGATAAGCATATTATATTGTCTGAGGCCCCAGAAATAAGCAAATTAATTACATGCAAATAAGTTGCTCATGAAGTGTGGGATAATAATAGTATCTGTTTGGATGTTTATGGCAAATTTATTTACATGGCTCAATTTTCTGCTAATTTTCCTGTGGAAAATAATAAATACTGGTTCCTTTTGCCTTTCTTTTAGAAACACTTCCTTGAAATTATGAAAACTGTTACCGTGTCTTGCTATCTTTGCTTTGCCAAGGGCAATTTTAAAGACAGTATTTGTAAATACATGGTGAAGAAAGAACTATTAATGAATGTAGGTTCTTTCTGCTGTAAACAGATGGTTGTCATCACCAACATCATTAAATAATACAGAGGTTCTTATTATTGAATATCAGCATTCAGTAGTTCAGTTGACTTCCTGTTGATCTTTTTCATGAACATCTTTTGATGTCAGCTTCTTGCTGAGCTTCAGACATTTCCTCTCTTAAGGTAAAACAGGGAATTGAGCAGTTTATATTGACAGTGTGATCCATGGTCTCTGTCTTTTTCATTAATGAGTAATTGGATTCACATTGAAAAGATGGCTCTAAACTCTGCCTGGTGCTCCATACACTCTAAAGGAACCTTAGCATCCAATGTGACTCTCTTGATGTTCCCATATATTTTTTTTTTTGAGGTATATCAAAGGTGATTTGATGAGTTGTTTTATTTTTTTCAAGATAATCATTTTTTTTGCAGTTCATTAAGTTGGATTGTATGTCAGTCACCTCATAAACTAGGGGATGAGTGTGGGAATGAGTCTTTAGTTGGGATGAAGAGTGTTTGTTTTTGTATCCAACTTTATAGGCTGTGCTTCTCCACTCCCAGCCTTTGTGAGCCACAGTTGTACTGGGTTACTATTTTATTTGTTTGCTGTCTATATGCTAAGGCTCAAGCATTGACATTACCTCTATGCATTTTCATCAGCAACTCTGACATTTTGACATGACAAGCTTGAAACTATTATCTTTATGGAATGCCAGACACCATGATCTGTTGTTCACAAAACAGGAAGTAGAATGGAAATGGATTTTTGTTTTAATTTTTAGTAGAGCAGGAATTTTAACATCTAGTCAGAAAGGAAAACAGCAATTTGTATCTTGGATTAGCTTTTATCAGCTACTCTGTAACCTCATTTCTGCCATCTACAAGTGCGTTGCGGTGCAGGGAGATGTGGGGTTGGCACAGGAAGGTTCAACCACCAAACTCTGTACTCTATAAATTAACATCTTGCTTTTGCATGGGCTCTCTTTGCCAGTTTTCTCCATCAGTTTTCATGGCAGAGATGAGAGTTTGGGAGGCTGGTGGCCAAATATTTTCTTATTGTATTTCCAGTGGGTAAGGGGTGGTACCACACACACCTTGGGTATTCCATTGTTCTTCCTTTCAGTTTGAGATTCCCATGTAGAAAAATTATACTGTGCTTTGATAATCTGATTAACAGAAGGAGAAAAATCAATTGGTAGGTTTTGAGGAGAGAATCAATTTCCTTATTACAGAAAAAGATGAGAGACATAACTACTTGTGTTTGCAAATTATTTACTTCAGTCTGTGATACTTTCAAGAGTTTGAGAAATAGGGTATTTAACTTCTCAACTTATGACTGATAGGATCATGATAAAAGTGCTGCAGCCTAATGGAAGCTTAAAAATGCAGCTCTCAGAATTGCTGGATCACACTTGACAGTGATTTGTATGTCTACAGCTTATTAAACCTCAGCATAGAGAATGTCCTGATTTAAAATTTTTCAATTTTATTCACTTGGTCTGATGTGAGGAGCAGCCATCCTTCCTGTTGTCTTGCATAGTCGAATGTAAATTTCTCAGCTACAGTTAAATTTCTGGTCAAGGCCAACCACACTGAGTGTTAAGGAGTTCTTTCTCCCTTGGATTTCTCAATCAGAGAATTGCTAACATTTCACCTTTGACTTTGTTCACTATTGACATCTAAATGCCATTTGTTATTCCAGTAGCCATAAGCATTTGCCACCAAGTAAAGCACATGCCTTAGAGTGATCAGGAATAAACAATGTCAGAACAAATGGTCATCACTCTGTGCTAATATTCTATTCTATTCTGTTCTGTTCTGTTCTGTTCTGCTCTACTCTGTTCTTATTTTATTGTAATCCTTAGAGCATGTCCAGCTTTGGCTAGTTATGCACAAACTCGATGCTTAGAAATGTGCTCTTGTAGAATTTATAAATCAGGAAACGGATTCAATAGTTGAGGCTTGAAGACTTGTTTAGTATAATATTCGGGTTCCTTCAGTTATATTCTACATCAGTGTGTTTTCTGGTATGCCACTTGCTTTCTTTTATGCCACAAACATCTATTGGTGCTTATTGTAGATATTAAATTTTGAGCCACGGTATACCAGGACTTATTAAAGTTAATTTTGGTAAAATTGCTTTCAGTAAGTATCATCATTTTTCTTAATTTTTTTTTTTGCATTTTCTTTTTCCCTTTTTCCCTGATCAAAAGTTACCTTATGAGTGTTATACAGATGTGTAGATTAGAAATTCTTATAATGAGTCAAACATTGACTAGAGGAGGATTGTGGAAATACTGATGTCTTGGAAAGGCTGAAGTTGCAGGGAAAGTATTAAGCAAGAGAGGCATGGTTTGAGAAAAGGGATTGAGGTGATTAACAGCATGGGTTGGAAGAAAATGATGAAGGAGAAGTAGTGAGGATATTGATTTAGTAAAATGAAAGGGCACTGAAACAACGAAGTCTTAGAATATTAGAGAAAGAATTGATGGAAACATGACTTCATATTTTGTTTGAATCAATCTTAATGATGTTTATTTTGGATCTAAAATAATGAACCAAGTGTAAGACTGCTTTGAAATCACAATCTGAACATTATTTTAAACATTTCACTAGCAAATCATCTGCTTTGTGTTTTACTATGCTGTTTTCTAACTTTGCTAAGATAATTGATTCTGTTACGTATTAGGACCTAAATTTTTTCCATAATTTTTAATTTTTTAAAATTAAAAATATTGCGATATAATTCACATACAAGTCACCATTTTAAAGAATGTAACTCAATAGGTTTTAGTATATTCACAAGGTTGTGCAACTGTCGCCACTGTCTAATTCCAGATCATGTTTGTCACTCCAGAAAGAAAACTGTCCATTAGCAGTCACTCACCATTACCAGTCACTCCCATTCCCGCTTCTCTTCAGCCTTTGGCAGTCACCAATCTACTTTCTATCTCTGTAGATTTGTCTGTTGTGGACATTTCATGTAAATGGAATCATACAGTATATGGCCTTTCTGACTTGCTTTCATTTAGCATAATGTTTTCAAGGTTTATCCATGTTATAGCATGGCAATACCTAATTTCTTTTTATTGCTTAATAATAAGACAGGAGAATTCCCTTGACCCCCTCATGGGACTTGTGATGGGGGTGTGGCCCGCTTACTGGGCCACTGCTGTACTCAAACCTCTTGAGGAATGGGGAACACGCAGGTGAGCAGGTCAGGGCTGGGACAAGCGCTTTTGGGCTTCAGCCCCATGGCAGTGTCTAGGGGTGTGTTAAAATTAATGCTCTTTTAGCAGTTGCCATCTGTGAACAGCTAAGTGTTAACCAGCTCAGTGGAGAGTCAGGGTGACAGCCTTTTACACCCTGCCTTCTTGGTACCTGAGTTCTTGTCTAGCATCCAGGAACAATCAGGTCACATGGACTTGAAGGATGTAGAGATTTTATTGAGTGATGGAAGTGGCTGTCAGCAGGATGGGGAGATGGAAAGGAGGTGGAGTGGGAAGAGGATCTTCCCTCATCTCCAACCATCCCCGGCTGAACTCCTGTTGACCTTCAGATGCTTCTTCTCTTTTCTCCGTCTCTGCTGCACTGCTCTGTTCCTCTGCCAGTGTAGTTTGGGGTTTTTATGGGTAAAGGATAGGGGGCATGGTGGGCCAGGGTGATTTTGGAAAAAGCAACATTTGAGCAGGAAAACAAGGATAACTCTTCCCATTTAGGGCAGTGGTTTCCAGGCTTGTGGGTGGGGCCTTTGCTGGGGAACTGCCTTCTTCTATCTAATATTTCCCTGCCTCCTGTCCATATCAATAATATTCCATTATATGGACATTTTGTTTACCCATTCATCAGTTGGTGGACATCTGGGTTGATTCCACATTTTTGCTGTTATTAATAATGCTGCTATAAAAATTTGCATGCAAGTCTTTCTGTGAATATTTGTTTACAATTTTGCTATACCTAGGAATGGAATTGTTGGGTCATATCGTAACTTTGTGTTTATCTTTCTGAGGAACTGCCAAACTGTTTTCCAAATCAGCTGTATCATTTTATATTCCACCACACATATTGGGCATATTATTTGAAATGTAACTGATATACTAACACAAAATAAGTTTACCCTTTCTGTCTTGCCTTTTGGACATCATATATACTGGAATTAGTTATTGTCTGATACTTTGAAAGGCCCTAAAATTGTAGAACTTGAGAGGTTCTAATGAATCCATCTTTCTGCTGGAATGGAAAATCCCTGAGGTCAGGTGCCTTGTCCGTTTTGTTTACTTCTGTATCTCCTCCACCTATGTCAGCACTGTAAATACTAGGTGCTCAGCCAATTTTACTGAATAAATGAATCTAATCAAACTCCTCTGTTTCATAATGAGAAAAATGATGCCCAGAGATGTCAGGTAACTTTCTAAAGGTCACTAAGGAATTTAGTGGTAGAACAAGGACTAGAATTCTGGTCCTGATTTCCTTGCCAAATTCTTGCCATCATAGTCATCTTGAATTCACTGTTCTTCCTGAACTTTGTGGTCCATTGCTGACCTGATACAGAATTTTCTGACAGTTTTATAGCTGTGCTTTGGGGGTTTATTGACATTTAATGAGTGTTTTTGTTCTTGTGTAGTCATTTTCATGTTTACTGCTGAGGCTAGCATTCATAACAAGAAAAAAACATTTAAATGACTGCATTTTACCCAGGGAAAATAAATTACAGTTGCCTATCAATAAATAGATAACTTTCATTGCTGCCAAGATTATTAGATTGTGGAAGGCAATAAATTTGTACCCTCCCTTATGAGTCACTTGCCTTAAAAATTTCACAACTAATTATCTGAAAGTGAGACAGGTTACTACAGGTTTGCTATCTACTGGTATTCTTTTCTTTCCTAATCACCCTTGCGGATGGAGGAATCCATTTTATCAGCCTTTCCTCCTCATTCTGCTCTTCCAGAGTAATATATGTGTAAATTAAATGTAGCATAGCTTAAGTAAGCCTAGATTACCCTGTATCTGAGGCAGTGTTCTTAGAACCACATTTGCATGTTAAGTGGAGTTGTGTGCCATGAGGGATAGGTTTATAGACTGGACCCCTAATGAAGTTGAGAATCGTTGTGCAAAAGCTGTAGACTACAGGTAGACATCTAGAGCCTTTGAATGCAGAGAGCATATATTTCATTTCCTTTTGACAAAGACTATTTTATAAGGCTTTATGCGAAACAGTGTGTTCAATTACCTTACTTAAAACTCATTCCAGGAAGCAGACTGTTAGAATATTACTTGAAAGTACTGAGATTTCCCTCTTGTAACTTTTGATCAACTGATTGATACCTGGTATTTAAAGTAACACGTTTAAAAGATTCCTGAATTTTGTTGTATCTGTGAGAGATATTCTAGGAGGATCATAAGTCGATTATGATCATAATTGTGTTTCTGGTCTACTCTATCCCTTTAGTGTTGGGAGTTGAGAATGGGAGAATATAAAAGAATCCTTTTGGTTCAGGTAAAAAAGGCATTTTTAGAGAATTAGCATGGGACAGTCAGGAAAAAACAAAACAGGCTTTTATTTAGAAGATTCGTGTTCAAATTCTGGCTCTACATCTAATTAGTTATATAACCTTATTAACTTTACCAGGGCTCACTTTACTCATTTGTAAAATGTGGACAATAATAATAATTCCTACATTACAACATAGCTTTGTACTTTGTGAGCTAATGTATGGGACACACAGTAGGCATTTAATAGCTGATAGTGAAATCTGAACCTGGGGTTCATTGGACCTTCTTAAGAAAATTTTGGTAAATAGATATATAAATATGTGTCATATTTATATAATATACATATTCCTCTCCCCCCTTTATATCTGCATTCCATGTCTTGTTTCCAGTAGGATTTAACTGGCATGTGGTTGACAAGTTAACTTTTAAATGTATGTAATAGCCAGAGCCTTTTAAAGTTATCTTAAAATTTTCACTGTAAAGCTTTGTTAATAGCTGCTCTAAATCTGTTTGTCAAGTGCTTTCCACTCTCTTGCAGTTTCTGCTAATGCCACTACTATTGCTTACTACATCATCCAAGTTGGAAACCTTGGTGTGATCTTTCCTGCTTTCTCTTTTCTTTGTAATTCTGCTGTCTAGCAGGCTATTTCTATGCAAAACTAATACTTCATAAAATATGATTGATGCCGATGTAAGGCAGACAGCTTAGCAAGTCTTGAAACACTAGAGTATACTAAGCAGTACTCTATAGCTGTAATGTATTACCCTTTGTCAACAGATTTCTGAGGCATCAATGAAACTCCTAATCATGTCCATTTATACAATATAATACCAATTTTACAGTTTTTTTCTGCTTAATTCTCGTTCTTATCTTCTAATGGTACTATAAACGGCAGACTTATGTAAAACTAGGACTTATTTACTTAGATGATGAGATCTTGTTATACATAAGCAGCAGGATACCAGATGTGGTAAACAAATAACCTCTAGCAGCCTGAATGGAAGGATGCGGTAGGTTAGATTATTGTTCTGCAAATATTCATTCCCTAACCCACCCCACCCCCAGCAGCCCCCCACCCAACCAGTGAGAGCGGTCTGTTTCCTCGTCCAATTGCTATTGGGCTTGGTCGTGTGACTTGCTATAACCAATGGAATGTTAGCAAATATGCCACTAGCAAAGGCTTGAAATATGCTTGTGCAGTTGGACTTGGTCTTTGTACTTCTATTGTTTGCCGTGAGAAGAGCATGCTTCTAGTAGCTGCTAATTCAAGGAGGATGAAAAGCACTGGCTCTGGACCTGATCTGCAGGTTGGTACCAAGCCCAGTGTAGTCCAGCCTACAGCCAAGTCCCCGATAACGAGCATATATATGAGCAAGGAAGATATACTTGTTATATACTGCTGAGTTTTGAGGTGGTTTGTTACTCAGTATTGTGGCGGTAGCCAACAAATACAAAAGGATATTCATTTCTTTTAAAGACTTTCTTTGGGCACTGTTGTGAAAGCTGTAGCTTTCCATGTAGCATCAAGAACTTTACTGTTCAATGGCACCTATTTTAATGTCAATTTTGTCTCTGGTTACTGGCAAAACTGTTCAGGATTGAAAGCTCAGTTTAAAGAAATGCTTACAATTCAGATGGGAAGAAGAGTGCTGGTTGACCCTGTCCATCTCCACAAACGTGTCTGTACTTGGAAATTGTTTCTAGGAAAGTATAATGGCCAGTGGCTCTTTTTTTTGTTGTTGGATCAGCTAGTTGTATGTCCTTAGTGGTACAAAGGGCAGTGAATACACAAAGATAGTGTCTTTAATTATGGAAAGAGCCTATTAAAATTCCATTTTGTCTTAAGAAGTAAACATATAAAGGAATCTGGAGGAGGCCAAACGCCTCTTTAAAATAATGATTGTCTTGGGCTAATTCCTTTACTGTGCCTTCAGCCTCATTAGATGCCAATCCTACTGTGTAGGTTCATTTGCAAACAAAACTGATTAGAGACTGGAGGCTGTGTGCATGAGACTTCCCTAAAGCAGAGGTTTCAGAAACCTGCACATTGTTAAACTGGTTACCCTCAGTACTACTTTTATTTATTTTCTCTCTACATGGGGGGAAAAAAGAAGGTTGTTTATTTCAAAGGGTATTAGAACCCATTCTTCAAAAGAGAATACTGAAAAAAGAGAAAAAAGGATATTGTGTAAAAGCTCAGAAGGTTTTCAGAATTTCCCTTTTTTGCCCATTATAAACATGATGTTTCGCTTTGCTCTGAGCTCCCCCCTCTGGCATTCATGGTATATTTCTCTTTCTAATACTACAAACTTCAAAGCTCCCCCTCCAAGTCATTTTGCAAACCCTCTAGACTGTAAAGTAATGATAGGGGCTGCTTTTATTTCCCAGAGTTTGTGGTGGGGGTGGATTGAGAAATGTAGAGGAATTGCTGGCAACATTTATTAACTTTAATTTGGTGCAGAAAAAATTGGAAACCAAGTACCGTACACCATTGATGTTGCTTCAAAGATACTTTGAGCTTGTTTAACCATTTTTTTGAAGCTTGTGTGCCAGGACTGAAATGAGGTGCCTTTTACACAGACTTCAGGATTGTGATGTCATAATAGATAAATCCATGTATCTGTTTGTTTTTGTAATTAAAGCTTTATTTTTCCTCTTTTTTTGTTTTCAATGGCTATCTTTGTTCTGATAGAGACCGATTGCTTTATTGTAAGTAAACTCCTAACTATTGTGTGATAGTTTCTTTAAAAAGAAGACTGGTGATGCCTAATTTATTAGCATCATTTGAAATCTGATTTTCAATATGACTTAATTTTCCAGAAAATAAAGTCTCTCCCATTTAAGCATTAAAGGTTGTATTTTAACATCTTTAATGGAAATTTTATAAAATACGTTTCTCAGGTTTGGTCCTTTTGTCACAATATACTGAGCACATTCAGACCTTTTCTGGTAACTGAAGGGCTGTCATTTTGAACCTGGTTAATAGATGCTTTGGTTGCACTTTTGCACACTACCCTTTATTGAATGTATTGTGATATGTCAGAGGTCATCTTGTCACTTGTGAAGGCACGGACAACGTTCCACCGTGCTGAACCAGTCCCGGACTTCCATTAAAACAAACAAACAAACAAAAAAAAATCTTCCTTGTTGACTCTTCATGCCCTCTGTCTTTCCCTTGCTTTTTGGGGGTAGGTTATCATGTCTAGCTATTGATTGTGTCTGTTTCAGACAAGCTCCTCTTGCTAAGTTGCTCAACTATTGTAGTATGAGCTACAAAGGCAGAGAACCAAGGTGGTTAGAATTGTGTGTAGAATAAGCAACCAGAGAGCACTCTGTGGCATCGTGCGCATGAATTCTCAGCTATGGATTGTATAACATAAGGAAATTTTGCCCCTGGAAATGTCCTTTTTTTCTTAATTTTCTCTTCCTTAGTTTCTGCTATTCTTATTAGTCCAGATTGCCAGGTAAATTAGGTATTATTCTGCTAACAATGGCAATGAAATGATACCTAAAACACTTTTATTGTAGAATTCTTTATCCTAGTCCCATCCATCTGTATTTGTGTTCCTTAAATTTTAGCTATTCCATGAAGATCCATTTCTGGGAAAAATGCTCCATTATCTAGTGATCTGTTAATTTCTAGAAGTATCTAGGTTGGGGGTAAAGTTATTGCTGTTTATTTTGCCACCTGGATTGTGCTGAATGGATAAGTGAATTAATAAATATGTTTCTTTTGGTACTAAAGGAAGTGGGTTTTTTCCTTTTTGTGTGTGTGATTAAATATTTGGTTACTTTTTTTTCCTCTTAATTTGTTCTTGTCCTTTATTCCTTAGAGCCACATAAGGAAGGACAGGGTGAAAGAATTTGAATTATCTCAGGTTTTTTTTTTTTTTTTTTTTTAAGTAGATAGAATTTGCTCTTGCTATTCATTTCAAGAAACTGGTGCTCTTGCATCAGCCTGCTTGTTTTTGAAAGATGTTTTTCTTGGCATCCATACAAACTAATGATATGAACTGTATCAAACCCAGAGTGGCGTGGGCCTTCCTTGTGCTGCCTTCTGACTGTTTCAGCTGCTGTGTCTGTACTTGCCTTTCTATGTGCCCTGAGCTCTGCCCTCTGACTGAGAAGATCTAGAATTTGACTGTCCTCTTTAGGCCAGAGCTATCATTACTCATATAAATGATACTCTTTTTTGAGATAGCTTTCTCCTTTCCTCTTCATTTGGCATCAAAACTAATAAATGATGAAACTAACTTCCTTTCCAGTAACGAGAACCTTTCTCTTTTTCTCTTTTTTGTCTCTCTTTTCCTCAGTGAAGGCAGTGTGGTGTTAAAAACAAAAAAAACAAAAAAAAACAAAACCCTAGTATTATTCATATCTTATGGGATACTCTACTGGCATAATACTTCTAATACTTGTTTACTAAAGCCTAGAACCATAGAGTTCAGTTTTGGGGACCTGACAAAAGAAATAAGATAGACCTATGAAATAATCATCCTCTTTAAGTATCATCATATACCCTTCCTATATATGAGCCAGTGGCTTTCAATTGGATTTAATCAGTATATGGTTATTAATGTGCACTATTATGGAATGCACTGTGCTCTATGCAAAAAAAAAAAAAAAAAAATCCAAAAATGAAATCTTCACCCCCACGCCCACCCCCTTTATTTTAGCTTGTAGGAAATGCATTTCTTCTATTTTCCTTGTGTTGATAATTACTCTAGAGTAACTTATGATCTTTTCCCATGAGCTTTGTATCAGTTTCCTGGAGGCATATACTTTTATATAAATTTGCGTGTTGGCCCTGTCTATAAATTGAGGATTAATTGATTAAAAAATAATACATCTGAGTGACTATGGATGGGTTTGTGTTGGAGTGTGTGAGGACGCGAGGATCTTCCGTGATTCATTGAGATATACAGTGGTCATAGTAAAGGCTAATTTAAAAATTTCTCTTTATTTTTGATTTCTTTTTAAATTTTGCATGTTATCCAAATTTGTTAGAGAGTTTCATTTTAAAGTACTGAAAATATTTGCCCAAATTAATATTTGTGTTCTACTTTTTTTTTTTGCTTTTATAGTTTCTCAAATTTACTTATATTTGTGTTACTAGAGTTTTTAGATATTTATTCTGATTATGGCTTATGATGTAATTATCCACCAGATGTTTAAGTATTTTACCTTTTTCTATTATTTACGAGAGAAAAAAATGAACTGTAAGCTCCCTGTGGTACAATTTTCTGTTCAGAAGAAATGCAAAAGTGTGGTGGCATTCATTTTGTAGCTCACAGTCTTTTCCCATTTTCAGTTATCTGGTGATCACTTACTATTTGCTCTAAACTCCAGACTAATGCTGGACAATGAAGAAGAATGCCTCTGACTTTGTGGAGCTCACATCTGGATGGGAAAACAGTGCTACTGGTTTCACCACTAAAATTTTCCACAGTATTTCTTTGTTTCCATTTTAAGATCAATGGGATATTTTATTATCTAATATTTTTTCCACTTCAGATCTTTTATTTCCCCATTTTTCTGTGATGTTCCGTAATGATCGTAAATGACTCCACAAGTGCGTGCGTGAATTCCCTTAAGATCCTCTGCCTCCCATCATCCAGGCCTGCTGATTGGTATGAGTTCCGTATTGTCAAGTGTTCCCCATCTGCTTTTTGTCAGTCGCTATTTTTGCAAAGTCTTCATTCTCTCTAATTATACAAATATGTCTTCTTCATTTTTCTTGTCAAAGACAAATTAAAAAGAATTAGTTCAGTTTCTTAGCTAGTTTAGTCTTCATTAATTCCAAACCCCACTCCATTTTTAGCAGCATTTTCCTTTTCCTAGTCTTTGTCCCGCTCTTGGTAATTTTAAAAGCTCCTCTTCTCGTGTCTGACTTATTTGAGTAGCATGAATTAATTTGCTACCTCTGACTCTTTTCTGTAAGTTTTAGCTGACTGTAACAAGATACTTTTTCACTTTTCTCCATATTTAGTTCACATCTGTCTTTGTCTGTAGATATTTGAAGAGTCATTTGTGAAACTACATTAGGTGTTTCTTGTTCATTATCATTTTCCCCAAGAGGAATTTTAATCCTATGTGTGTTAATTATTTAATTATCCTAATGATGTCTCATATGGTACCCCTGGCCTCTTGCACACTGATGGAATTAATTCCTTATCCCAGGGCTCCTCAGAGTTCCTGATTCCTTAATGTTTATACTTTTATATTTAAATAGTCTTATATTAGTTTTTAAGTAACTTTCCCCTGGTTTTTCCTTGTCATCTTGATTTTGTCTCTTATTTCTCTAATGCCCTATGTTCTTTTGATGTAAATATTATGACATTAGTTTCTTCCTTTCTGTTGCCTCCAGTGGGGGTTGTTGTTATCTAATATACTCTGATTTTCAAGCTTTAATGCCATGAGAATCACCTGGAATGCTTGTTAAAAGTCCAGATTTCTGAGTCTTAGCCCCAGACATTCTAATTCATTTGGTTTGTGAAGAGCCTAGATATGAAGAGCCAAACATCCCAAGAAGTTTTATTGAGGTGGTCTACTGAGGCGGTCCACTACGGCTACCACCTGCTAACTGCCATCCTTTATCTTAAACGCAGCAGCCAGATTTTTCATCTCAGAACATTTATAAAATGCCTGCTCTCTGTTAGGCACTCAGAATATCACAGTGAGCAAAATGGACATTGTTCCTGATCTTGCAGTTCTTATAGTATGTTGAATTGCTTTCTTCATCTTAAAAACTTATTTGATTACCTGTTGCTTACAGATGACAGTAGGTCAGTTCATTAGTATTTTCCTGAGGTGCTGATAGAACGTAAGAACAACGACTGGGAATCAGGAAATTTGACTTACAGGTTTGGTTTTACTTCTGCCTCTGTACACATATGTTTTTGTGTATGTATGTATATGTATGTGTGTGTTTCACTTGTAAAATGTATGTGTGTGTTTCACTTGTAAAATGAAGGAGATTAGGCTGGATTACCGCTGTTCCTTTCAGTCAGTATTTGAACCTCGGTTTCGGTTTCCATCTTCAAGATGTTACAGTTATTTAAAGGAAATGTACCTTATTTCATCAGTTCTTTTTTTTCTGGAGACAGAGTGTCACTCTCTCTCCAGGCTGGAGTACAGTAGGGTGATCTCAGCTCACTGCAACCTCTGCCTCCTGAGTTCAAGCAATTCTCCTGCCTCAGCCTCCCGAGTAGCTGGGATTACAGGCCCCCACCACCACGCCCAGCTAATTTTTGTATTGTTAGTACAGACGGAGTTTCATCATGTTGGCCAGGATGGTCTCGATCTCTTGACCTCATGATCTGCCTGCCTCAGCTTCCCAAAGCGCTGGGATTACAGGCGTGAGCCACCACACCCGGCCCATATTTCATCAGTTCTAATGTATCATCACTTATCAGATCCCTCCCAACTTCAGAGATGTTAAAATGTGAAATAATAGGTATCATATGATCCATGAAGTATAGTGTACGTATTTGTGTGTGAGTGTGTTTGTAGTTGTGAGGATAATGATACCACACAAAGCTACCTTCTGACTACTGACACATGGTTACTTGGGACCAAAAAAGCTGTATCACTGGTCTGACACTCCTGAAAGACTCAGGATTTATTAAGAGACATAAAGCCTATAACACAAAAGAAGCAAAGATGTAGGAGGAGATTACCAGTCTCTCAGCCCAGATGACCCTTCTCATGTTTTCTCTGGACCTGCCTCACTGTCGAATTGTGTAGTGTGTAAAGATTCCTAACAACCAAGCCATCAGTGGGACTATAACTCCCTGGGTAACTCTTCCATCTATCACTCACCTCTGACATCTCCAGGAAACCAAACTCAGATGAGCACAATTCTTATTATGAGTTATAGCTTCTTTATTTATTTTTTTACTTTTTAATTCAATATATTCATTTGAAAGCATTAAAAAATAAATTTAGTGATTAAATTGAATAATCACTTACGGCAACCCTCTCCCACCCCCACAGGGACACACAGTTTAACCATTTCCGAGTTGAGGCCTTGCATAGGTGACATTAACTACTGTTTACACTCTTCAGGAAGTTGTCATAGTTTTTGCACACTGCAGTGGCTTTCTTATCTCTCTTCATGTTTTCACTGGATCTGAGTCTTCCTGGGAGGGACAGTGACTTATTCAGGGATTCAGAGGAAAGTACAGTACTGGAATCAATTCTGCATTTTTATAAAAGCTCTCATTCTGTTATTTTTCCCACCTTTATCTCCACCCCCCATTATCCGTTCAATTCTGTCTTCCTTCCAAGTACTTTTAGCCTTAGAATTAACTTCTCGTGCTGTAGTTGGTCATCAGTGTTCATGATGTGGCTGGAAATGTCAGAGACATTTAAACCAGAGCAACTCCATGTTGGTTAAGGGCTGGGTAAAATAAGGCTCAGACTTACTGGGCTGCATAATCCAGATGGTTTTAAGTTACAGGATGTGATAGGAGGTCGGCACAAGATACAGGTCATAAAGACCTTGCTGATAAAATAGGTTGCAGTAAAGAAGCTAGCCAAACCCACTAAAACCAAGATGGCAATGGGCGTGACCTCTGGTGGTCCTCACTGCTACACTCCCACCAGCAATGTGACAGTTTACAAATGCCATGGCAATGCATTGTAACTTCCATAGATGAAGTTACCATATATGGAAGTTACCCTAGAAAGGGGAGAGGTGAATAATCTACCCCTTGTTTAGCATATAATCGAGAAATAACCATAGAAGTGGGTAGCTATCAGTCCTTGGGGCTGCTCTGTGGAGTAGCCATTCTTTTATTCCTTTACTTTCTTAATAAAACTTGCTTTCACTTTACTCTGTGGACTCACCCTGAATTCTTTCTTGTGTGAAATTCAAGAGCCCTCTCTTGGGGTCTGGATCAGGACCCCTTTCTGGAAACAGAAACATTTCAGTACTATTGCGAGATTTTGGCTGAGGTCTTCTATTTCAGATTGTAACATCAACAGCCAGTGGCAAATGCCAAATAAATGATAGACTGTAAGTACCAGGGGAGTTACAGGAAAGTAGAGATCACTGAGTTGTTGGAAAGTGCAAAAGATGGAAGAGATATTTACAGCAAGTAAGATCTGGAGAAGCAGTACCAGAAAGAGAGTTAGGAAAGTATATGGAATGTGTGGACGGAAGGAATATAATGAAGGGACTAGACAGAAGGTATGCATGTAAGACGTGTGAAAGAAAATCCTGGTCAGGTAGGTTGGGACTGGCTCATAGAGGGCCTAGAAATTCCACCTGAAGATTTTCAGTTGCATATTTTATGGAGCAAGGGTTTCTAATTGTCTTTTTGCCTTGTTTTTGAGACATAGTCTCACTCTGTCACCAAGTCTGGAGAGCACTGGTGCAATTTCGGCTCACTGCAACCTCCGTCTCCCAGATTCAAGTGATTCTCATGCCTCAGCCTCCCTAGTACCTGGGATTACAGATGTGTGCCTCCACGCCTGGCTAATTTTTGTAGGTTTTTTTGTAGAGATGTGGTTTCACCATGTGACCAGACTGGTCTTGAGCTCCTGGCCTCAAGCGATTCACCCACCTTGGCCTCCCAGAGTGCTGGGATTACAGGCATGAACCACCACGCGCTACTGTGCCCAGCCTCTAGTTATCTTGAAGAGGCATTTATCACTTCCTCTAAGGTTCCAATCATCTTCTAAGAGATGTGACTTGCAAATGATACAGTGGGGCTAATTTTGACTCACACCGTTAAGCCTCTGTGGTGTGTGTGTGTGTGTGTGTGTGTGTTTGTGTGTGCGCGTGCATACCTATGTAAATACAACATCCCTACTGGTGCTTATTCCTAAGATGGGAGTCCTTGAGCAGAGTAGGGGACAGTGCATTGCTGCTGGCTGAGTTCTCCAGTGAATAATCCTGAAATACTGTGAAATGAAATTCTGACCACATGGTCATTCAGATCTACTGATAACTAATGATTGACCCACTTACAAGGCTTGCCAATAAGCAATGGCAAACCATTAGAGGTTTTTTTGTTAGCTTATTTTTTGCATATTATGTTTATTTTCATGTGTGTTTTTTAATACCTGCAGTTGATAGTTTGAAATTATTGTTTTAGAAAGGATGTACTGGACATAGTTGATGAATTGGAGGTGATAAAATCTTAAGCCACATTAAAAAGACCGTTTTGAAAGTCTAGCATGAGATGAGGGGAACAGAATAAGGACAACGAGAATAGAAAGAGGTGGTTATTAGACAGTAGAAAGGATGAATTAGAGAATAATTAGAGGGAGAGTTTATTCATTTAGTGAACATTTATTGAAATTTATTACACTGTGGAGATTTAAAGCTGAAAAAGCTGGACCCCACTTCAGAGAGCCCCCAGTAGCTAAGTAGTGATGGTGCGCTGTGCTTCAGGATGAAACAGGCTGAAGCGCCCTTGAGGCATGAAGTGATGCCTCAGGCTACTGGGGATGGGGAATGAACTAGAGAAGAACTTGTAGGGTGGTATTTGAGCCTATTTATAAGCAAAAAGAAACAACCTAGTAGAGAAAAAGAGATGATCTGGGAGAGAGAAGAGGAGATTAATAAAGTGAATTATGGAGGAGGTGAGAGTAGAAGGATTTTGACTGCTAGGAGAAGGCATTTGAAGGAATTGAAGATTTGCTGGATACTGAAGAAAGGAATGAATCAAAGATGACCAAGGAATCAGTTGTGTGTGACTGAAAGAATGGTGGTCCCATTTGTAATAAAGAGATGAATCTGTTTTTAAATACATTTGAGTTTGAGATAATGAGAGTCCAGAGGAGGCTTGTACTGAAGGTTGATAGTGTTGACCTGTGAAAGATAAGGGTGAACACTGTTGATTACAGAGGAGTGTAATGACAATGTAATCTACAATACAAAGCGCCTCTCTTCAGGACTTGCGTGTTTGTGAAGTAGTAGAGTGAGAAGCACCGGTTGCTGTGACAGGAACCAGCGGGTGAGATTTAGAACAATTTATTTTCCTGTAGGGGTGGTGTATAACTGCTTCGTCTTCACATCTTCTTCCGGAGTCACATTTGTCCAGGATCTCAGGCACAGGCATGGTTGTGGAGGCTCGACCTCGCATGGGCAGTGGAAGCACTGTTAGACACAGAAATGCCCTTTTCAAGGCTGGGGTGGGTTCCCAGGAGACCCTAGCAGGGAGGCCCAGGGCAAGGGGAAAGATGAACAGTTGACACACCAGCCTCTTGGTAAAGTCTCATGCGCAGTACAGAATGTGGGCCCATTTCTGCTTTCTCCACCAGAGAGCAGCTGGATAGCCTTGGATGGAGTTAGAAATCAGCCTCTAGGTCTATGAAATGCCTATTTCATAGGCATTAGTTGTTCCTGAGTCTCTTGTCACTTCAGTCTGGTGATAGAAACTCAAATACCAAAAACTCCTCTGTGACCTTTTCCACGGTCACGCACCAGGGTGCAGAATCCAGCAGATGCTTTGGGTGAGTGTTTGTCTCTGCTGCTCTACAGATTCACTTCCATACAGGTTGTCTTGGCCTCTCTGGGGGCGTCAGTGGGTGGTATGAGTGGCCTTTAACAAAGGTTCTCCCATTTTCCTGGCTGTGATGAGGAGCCAGAACTAGTTACAGTATCTAAGGACCCCAGAGCTCCATCCCTCTGTCTCAAAGTTATATTTCGAGAAAGGTCATTTGGAAAACACCCCCTCCCATAGGGGCATGTAGTGTTTAAGCGTTGTCTTCTATACACAAAAAGCTCAAACTGTATAAGAAGCACCTGTATTGGAAGATGATGCCCAGATAAGGAAAGCTGGGAGTGTGGCCTTTATTTTGGCCATTGTGCCAGGCAGGACCAGGGACAAATGACAAACCCAGGAATTATGTGGTTCAGGGAATTACGAGCATTTCCTGTTCTCTTGGGTCAGGAGACCTGGGTATACTGATATCCGGGCCCAAAAGAGATGCTGAAAACCAGGTCTTCATAAGAGTGGCGTGTAGCTCACTTTCTGATTGTGTATAGCCATGGGTTCAGTCTGAGTGTTTCTTCAGGAGAAGCCAAATTATAAAGTCAGGCTGGCTGACCAAAGGAGTTTTAGTCCAAAGGGGCAAGAGAGATTCTGGATGAGAGCCAGCAGAATGGACCAAGGAGACCAGCAAATGAAGAGCGGAGGGTAGCAAGTGGGGCTTGGCATTTCCTTCAGGCTCTTTATTCTTCCTGAATCTCCCTCCTTCCATATGCTTCAATTTGGACACATACTTAGCGAGGTGGAGACTAACATTTATTAAAGATTGAGTTTGTACCAGATATTGTTTTATGTGTTGGGGCCACAGCAATGAACAAGATAGAACAAGACAATCTTATACCCCTGTTTCCTGCCCCGTGGATCAATGTCTTAGTGGACAGGTGGAGATGGTAAACTCCTATACACATAGGGTAATTCCTTACTGATGACTTCCTATGAAAAAGATACAGTTAGAGAACCAGCGCTGTAGGGTGTGATTTGTTCTATAGGTTTTAAAGCTAGTGCGGTCAGCAAACCTTCTTTGAAGAGGTGGCATTTGGGTTGGGTCCTGAGTGGTGAGAAGGAGTGCCACATTAAGATTGAGGGAAGGGAGAAGAAAATTGGGTCTTGTATTTTGGCTGTGTTAAACGTCGGTTTCCTGTGGTACCTGAGAGCAGGTAGGTCGGTGGTGTCAGCTTGTCGGTGCTCAGGTCAGAGGTCTGGGATGACAGATTGCAGGGCCTTACCAGATAGATTGTATTTTAAAGTCACAAGACTGGATGAGATGGCATTTTCACACTTTTTTGGAGCTCTTTTTAATCATGTATATTTGCCTGGAGATTAACAACACGTAAGATTCTTATTTTAAATAGAACAGATTTTTTGTTGAATGAGGCAGAACTTTGAGGGCATGAATATGATTTTGTGTATCTATGTTTTTTTCATGTTTCTGGACCGTATGTGTACTGATTGACAAGTTCCTCCTGTCATGTACTTGATGGCTAAAAGACAGCAATTCTCAAAGTTTTCAGCTTATATCCTGACAAATGGAAAATTTTCTAAACTCATTATAGAATCTACTCAAGTGTGCATATGCAGTCATAGGTTTCTGATCTTCAGATTTATTAAGAGTCCCAGAAATCTCTCTTAGTAAATACTGTATTTGAAAGAGATGGCTGGAACGTGTGTCAAGTGCTGTATAGGTAACATACATCTGAGGTTCCAAAGCCTGTGTGAGGTAGAAAGATGTTGTACTCTTTCCTTTGCAATTGTGTGGGGTAGGACTTTGGACTATAAAGTGACTCTGACGGGAAAACACAACTAAACATTGTTAGGACCAGTCTTAGAATCCAAGGCTTTAATTTATATGCCAGGGTCTTTCCACTCCTTCAGTGGTTCTCAGCCTTGGCCCCATATTAGCTTCGTCTTGGGAAGTTACAAAATAAAATAAAACAGAAAGCCCAGCGACTGTGCCTCCACCTCAGGGGCCTGGACAGTTACTTCAAACAAACGAACAAACAAATCAACCTCACCTGGTGATTCTGATGTGCAGTAGTAGCTGTGCGCCTCTGCCCTATTCCACACTGCCTTACCAGGAGCTGCGTTATCTGGTGTGTTGTTACCCTGTAATCCAGCACTTTGGGAGGCTGAGGTGGGAGGATTGCTTAAACTCAGCCCAGGAGTTTAAGAACAGCCTGGGCAACATAGAGTGAACATAGAGTCCTTCCTCTTTCTTGTGACTGTTTCTGTTTCTGGTTGTGAGTTTGAGGGTATCACACATTCTTTCTCTGGTATCGGTATTCTCTCTGCCTGTACATGAGACCAGTGAAACTGGACTAACTCCTTTCTTCCCACAGCCCAATTTAATTACAACCAAAACCTGTCAATAAAACTGTTTTCTTATTTACAAAGGAGACTTTATTCCATTTTTTGGATAGAGAGAGATGCTTTTTATTTTTTGCCCTCCTCTGTGCTATAAAATTATCTCTGGAGATTCGATAGTGTTTTTGAAGGTTATTCCTAGCTTTTAACACAGGGCTGTCTGTAAAATGAAGATAGCTTCTTCTCTAGTTTGCTCACTGTTAGCTAGTGAAAACATGCCGGCTTATAACTTGGCGAGATTACTCTGAGCTACTCAGGGCACGGTCCTCAGTCCAGCGACCAGTCTGCTCACTATTACCCATCCTTGAGGAAATAAGTACAGAAATCGAGATGAAGCCATTAGAAACTCCTAGTGATTTGGAAAACATAACTTCAGATTTTGCTCATCTTTGTCTTTTTAAAAAATACACTTTTAATGTTTTGTAAAGTATCAAAAACTGATGATAGATAATTTCAGAAGCCATGGACTGGATCTCTGAATCCAGTAGTCACTGAGAGAACTAATAACTACCCCTGCTCTTTTCACCAGTGGAAATAATGTTCTTGATTTGTGACTGTTTTGAGGATGTAGAGTAACACACTGTAAGTGGTAAATTTCAAGTTCTGGCACTGGGCATTAGCCTAGAGCTTAGCCTTAATCTACGATACACATTTCTCAACCTGCTTCTGATACTTTCCACCTGCCCTCTCTAGGCTGCAGTTTACATTTGCAGATGTTTCTATAACCGTTTGAAGACTCAGGAACATTTTGGTTGGTTTTTAACCATAAGTGAAGTTATAAAGGGGATAGATAGATTTCAGTTTGCTTTGGCAGCTTTTGTTTTCATTTTTGAGTGATTCTGACCAAGTCAACTCCACAGTTCATCATTTTATATAGTCACTTGTATTTTGGCTGTACACTAGTATGTTCTGTAAAGTACATCATTTTCTAAAGTACATTGAGGCATGAAAACATCAGTGTTAATCCTTTTCTGTTACACGTTGTTTTAGGCAATCAAAGACTTCTGCTTGCTTCTTCCTAACTAGGATGTATAGATCCTCTTCCAGATGAGAAATGAACATTGCTTCACTCTCTCGCCTTCTGTAGAGTCTACCAGGCAGTTCCTCCACTCCCTTTTTGTATAGTATTATTCCTACTATAAGAATAATGCATGCTTATTATAGAATATTTGGGAAATACAGAAAAGTGAAACAGGAGAGTTAACTTTTTTATATTCCTAGCACTTAGAGAATTCACATTTTTATGCATTTCCTTCTTCAAATTTTGCTTCATTAAAAATTACAAAATTTTCAACATATTGGGAGTACAAAATTCTATGTGCTTATTTAAATAAGCTATTTTTTCTGTTATCAATAAATGTAGATATGTATATTATAAAAATGTTAAGAAAATAGAGAAAACCCACAAAGAAGGTTTAAAAATCACCCAGAATCCTATATCCCAGGGACAATTTTTAACCTTCACTAATATTTACTTACTTTTTAAATTGGATTCATATCATAATTACTTTTAAGTGTACCTAAAACAGGCATTGTCACAGGTTACGGATGACAGAAGAGTTAATAAAAATACTAATGACTCAGGTCATTCAGTTTGAGTTTCAAAGATGTGAAAAATTATTTCTGAAGTTCCTAAGGAAAAAGTATCTGTTATGTTGTGATATGTAACTCTTCCCTTTAGAGAGAAAGATGTACTTTTTATTTAGTAGTTGTCAAGGAATATTGTCCCAAATGTGTTTAAAATAGTTGAGCCACTATTAGTAAGTGCTAGAAAGAACAACACTGCTGTTGTCTTAAGTGTTCAACTAAAATACTGTGACTATGGGTTAAAAAGTGGCTCTAGGTGAGGGACAGAGCAGGAAAAAGTACAGTTCAGTGAAGAATTTCTGGGCCTCCCTTTGCCCTTGGACTGTGGAGTATGCCCCACTGCACTCAGTCTAGTTAGATAACTAACATTGGAGCTGGGAAACCCCACCAGTCCTATATATTGTGACTTCTTTATGCTTTCAATACCAATTTTTACTCATTTCTCATATGTCTTTTTTTTTTTTTTTTTTTTTTTGAGACATGGTCTTGCTCTGTCACCCAGACTGGAATACAGTGGTGCGATCGTGGCTTACTGCAGCCTTGACCTCCTGGGCTTGAGCAATCCTCTCACCTCAGCTACCTTAGCAGCTAGGATCACAGGCCACACACCACCATGGCTGTCTAATTTTTAATTTTTTTTTTGTTTTGTAGAGACAGGGTCTCACTATGTTGCCCAGGCTGGTCTCAAACTCCTGGCCTCAAGTGATCTTGCCACTTCACCCATCCCAAAGTGCTGGGGTTATAGGCATGAGCCACCATGCCCAACCTAGAGCAGGTCTTAAGCCTCCTTCCTCCGCTTACGGTGGATAGAATTGTATCACCCCAAAAGGTATGTTCAATTCCTGACATCTGGTATATGTGAATGTGACCGTTTTTAGAGAGAGGGTCTTTGCAGATGCAGTCAAATTAAGATGAGGTCATACTGAATTAAATTGGGTCCCAGTCTAATGACTAATGCCCTTATAGGAAGATGGAAATTTAGGCCAGGTGTGGTGATTCACACCTGTAATCCCAGCACTTTGGGAGGCCGAGGTGGGTGGATCACTTGAGGTCGAGAGTTTGAGACCAACTGGCCAACATGGTGAAACCCTGTCTCTTCTAAAAATACAAAAATTAGCTGGGTTTGATGGCACATGCCTGTAATCCCAGGTACTCAGTAGGACGCTGAGGCATGAGAATTGCTTGGATCTGGGAGGTGGAGGTTGCAGTGAGCCGAGATCATGCCACTGCACTCCAGCCTGGGTGACAGTGAGACTCCGTCTCAAAAAAAAAGAAAAGAAGAATATGGAAATTTGGTTACAGAGAAGATACACTGGGAATGTCATGTAATGATGGAGGCAGAGATTAGAGTAAAACTTGTACATGCCGTGGAACGCCAAGGATTACTGGCCACCACCAGAAGCTAGGAAGAAGTAAGGAAGACTCCTCCTCTAGAGACCCCAGAGGGAGCATGACCCTGCCAGTACCTTGATTTAAGATCTGCAGCTTCTAGAACTGCAAGAGAATACATTTCTGTTGTTTTAAGCCACGCAGTATGTGGTCATTTGTTACTGTAGCCCTGAGAAACTAACGCACGTCTCATGAACACCTGTGTCTGAACTCGCTCAAGTTGTTTTCTGAGCTTTCTTAAATGCAAGGATAATTTCTTTTAATACACTGTTTTTTCTTTACAAATCTATCAACATTGCTCCTTAGTCTTCTGTCATTTAGTGTTACAGAAAGTATATAGCTATCGTGATTTTTGTTCTTTTTATAAGTTCCTTATTCTACCTGTATCTAGATAAGTGTAATTTCATTGTTTTCCCTTCAAAATGTGGTAAACTCATTTGTCTTACTCATGGTGTTTTTTTCTTTAAAGCAAGAAAATACATATTTTTGTGTGTGTGTGTGTGTGTGTGTGTGTGTGTATGTATACACATATCTCTTTTTACAAAAGTTATTTCTGTAATTCTTAGATTGAATCCCTGTTCTAAAATTTTTACGTCTATCGTCTTTCCTCAACTTTTTCAATCTTTATTGTTGCTGTATTTCCCATCTTTATTTGGGAGTATTTCTCAATTTGTTTTTTGCATTTCGAATTTTATTTTCTAGGATATCAATTGTTATTTCCTAGTTCCTTTATTATGGCTTTCTCTTCTGAAGTTATAGCATTTTAACCTTCCTTATAATTCTTATCTTTCCCTTGTCTCCCCTTAAAAAAAAATCTTATCCTGGTATCTTTTCCTTGTAATCTGTTTTCTCTTTAAAGATTTCTTTTACTGTTGCAAGTGGCTATGTGTTCTTGTATGCTACTGAGGATGCCAGGATTTACTGAAAATTTCTTGTTTCTAGTTTTTGGGTTTTTTTTTTTTTTTTTTGAGACAGAGTCTCACCCTGTTGCCCAGGCTGCAGTACAGTGCAGCTCACAGTAGTCTCAAACTCTTTGACTCCAGTGATCCTCCTGCCCCAGTCTCCTGAGTAGTTAGGACTACAGGGGTGTGGTACCACACCCATTTAATTTTAATTTTTTGTAGAGATGGGGTTTTGCTTTCTTGCCCAGGCTGATCTTGAACTCGTGGCCTCAAGTCATCCTCCTGTTTTGGCCTCCCAAAGTACTGGGATTACAGGCATGAGCCACTGTGTCAGGCCTCTAATTTCTTGAAATGTATCTTTTCCTCACTTTTTCTTTTCCCTGTTTACTCATTCTCAAATGAGAGGAAATCTACCTGGACCTCGTGTTTGCTGACTCTTGGAATACGAAGACTGCCTTTTAGCCTGTTATTTAAATGTATGTTAATGAAATCTTTTTCTGAGTTTTACTGCTAGTAGTCAGTTTCATGTATACATATGGTAGCTCAACTCCTTGTTAACATATAATGCAAATCTGTTTTTCTGAGATGGTACTTCAACCTGTATCACTATCTGGCTTCCTGAAACACAGAAAATAATAAATGAATTACTAAGGTAAACATAAATCATTTTCCATGATTATTTTTGTATTTATCTACAGTATTTTACAAAAGATGATTCTCTTTGTCAACTCCATTGTTAGTCCTCTCTACTTCCTAGTAGACTGTGTAATTTGAAGTACTATTTCTAATGGATGCAGGACAAGAAGTGTTCGGGTGGGATGGTGAGCAGGAGGGCTAGCTGCTTCTCAGGCCAGCAACTATGCTGTCGTGAACGGTTGCTCACTTCGGTTTGGAGAGTACAGACAGTGTAAGAGTGGGAAAGGCTTTTTGTACCTACTTCCAAGTGAGAAGATTACTTTCCTTCTTACTTGCAACACAAACCATTCAGTGTACGTGTTAACTCTCTTCCATTGAGCTTGTATTTAGTGGAGATTGTTTAAAGATTCTGGCTGTATTGTGTATGGGTCCAGATTTTTTTTTTGACATTATGAAGCTTTTTTTTTTTTTTTTATATTTTGCATTCATAGATATTTGAATGGGTATGTGGGAGAGATCATGTGGGGTATTACTAGCCAAATACCATTTTAACTTGGAAGTCTGACATTTGTTCCTCATTTCTACTTGTAGGTTTCCTAATGACTTGTAATTTAGGGCGATATCCTCTTTTGATCTTATTTTCTTTAGCTCTAAATGGGATTTCAAATTTAAATGTGTTTTAGTTAGCAGATTAACATAAATGTTTATTAATTCAGGTAACTTACTAATATTTTATTTGTTAATATTTAAGAGAAAATTATTTCTCTTGTATTCCTGAATGAACTTTCTTTCATTTGTTTGATAGACTCAGTATTTAAAATGTTTTACTTTCTCTTTTATTTGTGTATTTTCCTCTCTCATCTCCAGGCATATATTATTTAAAAACCTTGAGTCAGAGAAAGAGTTACAAAGACTTATTTGGGGATTTGAGCTAATAGCCACCCATCAGCTGAGCTAGGAACATGATGAAATGGATTCTCAATTCTGATGTTTCATCCCTAAGGTCTCCAGCATGATGCGAGTTTCCAGTGTGTCGGTAGGGTAGACCTGCTCAGCCCATAGCTAATTGATATGATGGAAGGAGGTCAATGATTTTGAGTTGGAAACACAACTGTATGTCAGGATAATTACAGAGAAACCTGTTGCCTTGTTAATACCTTTTTTTAAAAAAATTTAATTGTAGTAAAAACCATAAAATTTACCATCTTAACCATTTTTAATTGTACAGTTCAGTAGTGTTAACTATATTCACATTAGTGTTATCTTTTATTGCTTTTATCTTTGAAAGCTTTTTGTCCTACTCTGAAGAGCTGAGGCTCTGATAATTAGCCTGATGCACTGTGAATTGTTGAACAGTCCAACTTTTCTCATGGAAGGAACCAAAGACAAAATGAGAGAATAAAAGCAGAGAGGAGGGAAGAGGAATATAGCTTAGATTATAAATGGTCCCTACAGCATTATTAGCAAATGTCTCCTTTCCTTGATTCCAAGACCTTAAGAAGTGTAAGATTAGGACAAAAAAGTAAAACTACCTTAAATGTGTATACATCTATCATAAGATAAGTATTGATTTTTAGATACATGAAAAAATGTGAGCAAATGTGTACCTTAGAATCTGAGAAATACCAGGAAGTCTCCCACATGGTGATAGGAAGCAGCAAATGTTGTGTCTGAGGAGGAAGTTGGTGACCAGAGTAGAACAGTGCCACAGCACTGGCATCTAGAAGGTCACAAGCCATGTTCCCTCAATAGCCTCTGCCATCCTCATGCCCTACCCAACCTTTAGCTCTCTGTGCATCTCGTATGTCCAGAATAGCTAATGCTCATCCATTCTGGATAGCAGTTTTATTTTTTTCTATAAATGTTATTTTTAACTAAGTTGTTTGATTCTCTACCATTATGGATTGTTGAGAGCAACTGACAGCCTGACAAATGTACCCTGTGGAACATGTGCTTAGCCATGATGACGGAATAGCCAACAGAATGTTACATATGTAAACTACTCAGCTTTGTGTTCACTCTGGGCAAATGAACAACATATGGACATTTGAAATATATGTGTGTTTAAAATTCTGTCATGTGAGGTTAGTTGTGGAAGTCGATAGTCCATTTTGTATTTGTTTCCATGTGAAAAGGGCCTTATAATGTCATTACCAGTTGTTCGTTAATCTCCTTTCCCTTATGTAAAGTCTCCTTTTGTCCTCCCTCTGCCAGTCTGTAAGTTTGTCATGACATTTATACATGGAATGGATTGTTACCTTTTCTGGGAGGAGAATAAACCATAAATATGAACGAGGCATTAAAAGAGCTTAGCATAAATCACTAAGAAAAATCTGTAGACTTGAGAATATAAAAATCATGGTGAATTATAAATAATACAGCAAGGTTATAGAAATCATTTTATGTAAAGGCAGACATATATTTCTACTTCTCCCAATAAGTCCCAATGATTTTAATATCATTGGTTGACCAGCTTCTATAGTAGGAATATAGGCGTGGAATATAGTAGAAAGTTCCATAGTGAAAATTCTGGGAGATCATTGGTAGCATGGAGCAGTGATACTTTCTGTTGGAGATTGCATTTGCTTTATATTGTTATCAAATTATCAAAAGAAATTTTACATTTTCTCTCTATATTTGCTCTTGGATAATAGCATGCAGATTTGTAATCATTTAAAGAATGAAAATCTGTATTGAAAAATTTAAACATTTTGTTTTAACTTATTTAAAATGTCATTTCTCTTTAATTAGTGATTAACTTTTAGACTACTTTTTTATAAAGCATCCAGGTAGTCTCCTTAATTTTTTTTTCCATATTGTATCTACTTTAACAATATTTTCTAGGGAAAATTAATCATAAACATATACATTTATGTAAGTTTACATAAACTTATGTATTCCTTTTAAACATGTATTAAAGAGAGTATTCTTTTTACTAAAGGTATCGTCTCTTAATTAATTCCATTTTAATAAACAGATTATTCTTTGCTGAAGAAAGTTTTCTTTATAATATGTAACTCTTACACAGTTAAGAATTATATGTTGCATGGTAAGTACATAACTTTATTGTGACAGCCAGATGATTTCTTTGTATATAAAAAATGCTTCATTCATGTCACTAGAATTAAGTCACCTCTATACATAATACAAGAGATAAAGAAGAAGTGTAAGACACAATGCTGTTCTTAGATTGCTTCCTAGTTGAGATCAAACTAATATAATTTTAACAGCACTGGCATTTCAAGACAATTTATGATTAAGTTTTAAATTCTGTGATTCAGATTGCTTTTAAATGCCAATCTTAAAGAAAATTAAAGACATGCTACTATTACAGTTTCACCCCTACTCACACATAACTAGACTGAAAACATTATAAAAATCCAGTTTCCAGTAGATAAGGAAATCTTTTCCTTAATTCATTTCTGAAAGGACATTTCTTTTGTACTAAAAGAACCTTTTGTTTTGTATTACATATTAAATAATTTCTCCAACACTGCTTTCATTTATTTTATTTATTTACATTTTTTCGAGACAAAGTCTCACTGTGTTGCCCAGGTTGAGGTGCAATGGTGTGATCTTAGCTCATTGCAGCCATCGCCTCCTGGCGAAGCAGTTCTTGTGTCTCAGCCTCCCGAGTAGCTGGGATTACAGTTGTGCGCCACCACACCTGGCTAATTTTTGTATTTGTAGTGGACATGGGGTTTTGCCATGTTGTCCAGGCAGGTCTGAAACTCCTGGCCTCAAGTCATCTGCCCGCCTTGGCTTCCCAAAGTGCTGGGATTATAGGCTTGAGCCACCATGCCTGGCCACTGCCTTCATTTCTTTTGAGGAGCTTTGTTTCTTGTTAGGCCAAAGTTTATGAAACAAAATTTCTTCCTTGCTGATAATAGAACTTATTTCTAAGATGGCAATATGTGATTACAGTAATCCTCCCTTATCCGTGGAGGATATATGTGCCAGGACCTCCAGTGAAGGCCTGAAACTGAAGCTAGTACAGAACCACTCTATACACTATGATAAAGTTTAAGTTATAGGCCAGGCACAGTGGCACATGTCTGTAATCCTAGCACTTTGGGATGCTGAGGCAGGTGGATCACTTGAGCTCTAGAGTTCAAGGTAAGCCTGAGCAATGTGGTGAAACACTATCTGTATAAAAAAATATAAAAATTAGCCATGCATGGTGGTCCCATCTACTTGGGAAGCTGAGGTGGGAGGATTGCTTGAGGCTGGGAGGTTGAGGCTGCAGTGAGTCAAGATTTCGCCATTGCACTCCAGCCTGGGCAACAGAGTGAGACCTTGTCTCCAAAATATATATATATATATAAAATAAATAAAAAGTTTAAATTATAAATTAGAGTGAGAAATTAACAACAATAACCAATAACGGAACAATGATAGCAATATACTGTAGTAAAAGTTACAGGAGTAAAACTCGCATAACTTCTCTTTCTTAAGATATTTGAGGAAGGGACGAAGTGGGCCAGTACAAGATTTCGTCACATTACTGAGAGCAGCACGCAATTTAAAACTTATTAATTATTTCTGGAATTTTTCATTTAAATTTTTGAACTGTGGTTGACTATGGGTAACTAAAACCATGGAAAGCAAAACCATGGGCCCAGGGGTTAGGGGAGGTGGGGATGGGACCACTGTATTATTTAGTAGTAGTATTTTCTTATCAAATTTTATTATTTAGTAGTAGTATTATTATTTAGTAGTAGTATTTTCTTATCAAATTTTATCTGACAAAGTTTAAAAATACCACCATCTAGATCTTAATTGTAGATTTTCAGTTAAAGTGTCATGGTTGACATATGAGACAAAATGAGTTTATTTTCTAAATTTGTTACTTGTAGAACCTGTTTATTATAGAGAGTTTTAGGCTTCTTTGAAAGCTGTTCTAGAATTGATAAATCTGAAAATTCAAGTGGTCGCTAAGTAGGTGAACCAATATCATGGACAAGGCTGAGCTAGTGGTTGTCCAGTGAATAAGTGCTTACTGGAGCTTTAAAACCGCGTATACAATATGCATAATTGGCATCCCATGGATTTATGGGTTTTAAGTTACTGCTATTATGACTGAAAGATTGAATGATCTATCTAGTGATAATGATGTTTCAAACATCAAAAGTAACAGAATTTCTTGCAACATAAGCAGTGCAGCTCTTGCCATGTCTATTGTATCCCAAATCATACACCTTTATTATTTATTAACTGAGAATTATTGCAATAGGTTTACCCTCTGAGAAAATAAATTATAAGGAATAAATTGTGTGAGCCGTTTGTCTCCTTCCACCTTGGAATAAGCCAGAATATCTTTGGTTGATATGCTTCATTCTGTAATCAATATACATGTATTCTGCTTTTATTCATGGAGGCTATTATGTAAAGATAAGTACATTTTTATCAGTCGAAGGTAAATGCAAAGGAAGGGAAAGCACTTCTATTCCAGCCTATATATTATCATTAATCATTCGAATGTCTTCTTGTAAGTTATTGTAACTGAATCCTAGAATCACTGTGTTTATATGGATCACCAGATTCTAGAGAGGTCACCATGTGGCTGGAAACTATTTGAGTTTTAGTTTTATGTGCCCAGAAGAAAGAATGGCTGCACCAAGGTCAACAAAATGGGCAATAATTATATCTCCACTGTGTGAAAGTGCCGCAGTGTCAGGAATTGTAAACTTTGTTGCCTTTATGGAGCACACTGCCATAATTCACATTCATGTGATCATATAATTGAATTGACTTAGGAGGGAGAGGAACTTGAGATGAAACTCCCCTGGTAGTTTGGTAAATAACAGTAAACCACATTCTGTACTATCTAATCAATGTCTGATATGATAAAACTTAGGAAACATCATGAATTGAACTTTGCAAACTCCCCAGAATGGTGTGGATAATCATCTTGAACTTGAAGGCAGGCGTACCTTCCGAAGTTCTCTGAGCTCACTTTTGGGCTGCAGCTACCGCCAGTATGGAATCAGGTATCACAGAGCCCGGGATGAAGGACATGATAGGTGGTTTGGAGAACTGAGTCACTCTACAGATCACCTAGGTGACGAAGATACTTGCGGTGTGTAGCACACAGAAAGCACTCATAAATGCTGTTTAAGCTAATAAAGGAAATTACAGGAATAGGCCATAGCATGTGAAGAACAGAGATAACACTTCAGGTTAATTTTATTTGCAGGATTATTTGTATAAGCCAGCAGAGAAACTAAATGTAGTTCAATGAAATGGAAGAGCACTGAAGAACACTGAGAGCTCCTTCAGAGCATAAACTGTCTTATTCATCTTTTCATGGGCAATACCTAACATAGTACCCTGCATTCCATTCAATAAATGCTCATTGAATGAACAGAAACTTTAGTGAAACGTTCATATTTGTGTTGGGCCTTGAATGGTGGTTGAATTTGATTTAGTGAAGGAAAATGACATGGCTTTTCAGGATAGTAGGACTCAGTGAACAAAGGCACAGATGTTGGAATGAGCTTATTTGATTTTGTGAGACACAGGAGAGGTCAGTCTGATGAGAGGCCCACGGTGTATGTCGTGGTGGTAATGGTTGATAAGAGGTTGATATTGATTGCACACACACAAAAAGACTCAGTGCGAGCTTCTTTGGGGAAATACAAAGGGATGAGACATTTTTCTACTGAGAAATTCTGTCTCACAGACTAGTCTCTAACTGCTGATCAATCAGGCTTACTATAGGCTGTTGGTCTCAAAAGGGCACCAGCAAGAAGCAAGTGCAGTATATAGCTCAGCGCACCCGTCTTCCTCAGGTAACTCGCCATACTGAGTGGGATCATTTTCTCCATTAGGTTGCTTTTCAAAATCTGATACTTGTTGGATTGAATCAAATTTAAAACTGAAATGCTATTCTCAGGAAGAGGGAACCTCCTTACAGTTGGTATATCCCATTGTCCTTGAGAGGCAACCAGGGACTCTGCCAGAAGGACTTCACAATCTGGCAGAGACAGTTGCTGAAAATAATTATTTAAAAATTCTTCCCTTCTCTGCTTCCTCTTCTTTTTTCACTGTAAATTGGATAACCAATATATTTTATTACTTTTTCACTTACGGATTCCTTTAAACCTCAGGTATTTTGGTTAGTTCTGTGGCCAAATTTAATCATAATGGTACGGTAGTAGGTGTAGCTTCAGTAATGATGCTAAGAATCTATGCTTTTCTTTTAAAGTGTGCTGTAGGTACTTGAATTTAGCAGACACTGAATTTTTCTCAGACTTTTAGAAGAAATAAAATAAGGAAGAATTAGAGACCAATAGTGGGGTTGACAGAAGGGGTGTTTTTCTTAATAAATGTATACCTAAAGAATAATTATTTTTACTGACTAGATGTCACACTACAAATATTTTCTGATTTTGAGTTCTGTAGTTATTTTGTCTAGAGCCCTACACAGCTATTCATCTCATTCATTATTGCACTTATCGGTTGTTGTACCTAGCTCCTCTTAAGCTGGGGAATCTGAGATTAAGTATTAGAGCTGGAATAAGGACCTGACTCTGGGGGTTGGGATTGTCATTTATCCTATTGCAGGATGCAAGCCCTCGCACATTTTGTGAAGTGCACTCCAAAGACATGGTTTTGCTTTCAACTGTGATGACACTATAATTGATCAAATATATTCTTTCAAAGAATCATAAATTCTTATTGGAGTTTGAGGAGATGTCGTGTTCATTTGTCAACATGTCACTCCAGGGACACAGGTGCAGCAAATTTATGGAGGAAGCACCTCGTGTTTCTCCTGAGTCACATAAATATGAAGCAGAATTGATTGAAAACGTATGGTTTTAGATTACTCCTCAGGTGGAGAGCAATTAAGATCTCTCTGTAAAGGCATTTCACTCTGCTTCTCAGGTTTTCTTGTAGCATAGGCAGAGATCAGGTCTGAGGGGACTCCAGAGAAATTTTTGAAGACCTGCTGGTGTCTTCTCAGAAAAGAATACTAAGACATTTTGCTGGCAGAGAGAATATTGCACATTTTTAGTCAAGTGCATGATTAACTTTGACATTTGGAAATGGAACTTCACGTAAAAATAAGCATGGTACTTCTGCATGTTTAATTAAGATGTTTAGTTCCTGTCAAGGCTGGTAGCCCTCTCCCCACCCCTGCACCCCCCGCCCTGTGAAGGGCAATATATTCTCAACTTCTGAAATTTCAGAAACCTGTACTTAACCTTTAATTGTCACTCCATTTACATGGAAATCTGATTAACAACTTTTAAAGTTCATGAGCTCCTGGTAAATGCAATTAAGACCTTTTTGGAGTTTGTTATTAAGAGCTGGCATTTAAAGAAGACTAGGGCCTGGCTACTGTTGCTGTCTTCTCTGTTGCAGGATATCTTAAGCAATTAGCAGAGAACATGAGGTACATGAATTGTATGGTATTGGTTCTGCGTTAACATGGTTGGTATTTAAATAGCATGCTGTCTTTTTTTCTTTTCTGTGGCTTGCTTTATGGTATGAACTTGTTACTGAATGGTAGGATAGAGCTGAGAATAATTATGTAGAGCTGTGGTGGTTTTCATAAATACCAGAGTTAGGCACAGTTCCTCATCCTATTGGATGTTCTCTAGTTACGTTTACAAACACTCACTCTCATGTCATATGGAGTCAAGGCTTATCATCCTACTGTGATGAATTTATTGTATCCATCTCCTGGCTGTGGTTGTCTTTTTGAGAGTTAAAATTAAAAGATGTAGTTATTGGAGAGAAATGATCCAGGTATGCAACTAATTTCTGGTATCAGGCATGGGAGCTGTTCAGCCGTTGCCCTTGGATCATGGGGGCAGAAGTAGGGAATAAGTTTGTTGGGGCAGACGTACGTAGTATAATTTACAAACTGAGATGTGCTGTGATAAATGGAAAATGGGGAGTAAATAGTTGAAAGAAAGGATCTTATTGGATTATATACTGCCAGTCACATAGTGTGTTTTTCATTTACTGATAGAATTGGACTGTTTGATGGATGTATATAATGCATTTCTTAGGTACTTTATGTATGCAGGACACTGTGCTTATTAGAATTTGAGGGATGATGAGAAAAATAATGAAACGATAAATCAACAAAGACATATCATTTAAATACATTGCATATGATTGTGCTATTAAAGAATACTGGAATCTACATGTTTCTGTCCTCTTCGAAATTTTTATGAGTGTATATTGCTTTTAAATAAAAGATCAAAATAAATAATTATTTGGGAAAAAAGAAATAGGAAAGCCAATGCAAAAGAATTAAATTGGATGCCAGAAATATCAGTGAAATAGTTCTCCATTTTTGTACACTAGAGCAGTGGTCCCCAACCTTTTCTGGCATCAGGGACCAGTTTCATGGCAGTTTCATGGAAGAGGGTTTTTCCATGTATGGGGGGTGGTGGGTGATGGTTTTGGAATGAAACTGTTCCACTTCACATCATCAGATATTAGATTCTCGTAAGGAGCGCACGACCTAGATCCTTTGCATGTGCAGCTCACAATAGGGTTCACACTCCTATGAGAATCTAATGCTGCTGACAGAAGGTGGAGCTCAGGTGGTAATACTTGCTCCCCTGCCCCTCACTGTCTGCTGTGCAGCCTGGTTCCTAACAGGCCATGGGCTGATGCTGGTAAAGGCCCATAGACCGGTAACTCTAGTGCACAGGAACCCTTGCACCAGAGTTTTCACGTTTACTGTAAACTTACTTAAACCAGCAGTGCAGTTCATTTGAGTAACCTTTTAAATTTAGGTTGTCCTCAAGTGTAGTGCATAAATAAAATAGTTTAATTCCATGTTTTGAATTAACACATAACATTCAGTATAAATAATGTATAATAATCAAATACCTATTGTAGATGTGGAAATTTTTTTTTGGCAACAAAGTGATAAAATAGTATTACTTTTTGTTTAACCAAGCTGTCGACAGGTATTTTTCATTAGTTTAGTAGCTTGCTCAAGGGTTACACCCCCCACACCACACACACACACCATCACCTTCAGACAGAAGAATTTTGCTTATTTCATAGGCAGAATCTTTCTTGTAGATGCAAGAGTTGACAAAGTACAGAAATTAGTGATATTAAGTTGTTCTTTCAGTCATAAAGCATTTTAATAAGATACTTCAGTGGAAATATCATTAGACATGAATTTTGTCTACTACATGCTGATATTAGACAAAACGCCTTTTGCTCAAGTCATGTTGAGAGGTTAAGAGAGAAATACAGGAAAAGTTAAATAGACAGCAGTGTGTGATTAATTGCCAAGTCCAAATATCATCTGTGGATCCTCTAGGAATTTAAAAGATAACTTCAGATAGATTGGCCAGAGAAGGTTTTGTGCATGGGTTAGAAGCTGAACTGGTCCTTGAAAGAAGGCTAGGATTTAGGTATTTTGGAAAGATCATTTTAGATAGGGATAATATGCATATATTCAGAACAGTGAGCACCTTACTGAATTTAACTAGATTCTGAAGAGGCTTCAGTGAATTCGGTTGAGATGTTCTTTGTGGACTCCTTAAAGAACAGAACCACTTTATTTGTCTCTGCATTCTGGTGCCTTGTATTCTCAGTGCTTCCAAACCCCCTTATCTCCTGGTCTTTACAATGTTCCCCTTAAATTCCAATTAGAAGGTACTTGACACAGTTCCTGGCACTTGGTAAGTACAAAGTAAATGCTAGCTGAATCTGAATTTGTAATCATTATCTTTAAAAATTCTATTTTGAATGAACTATAGGCAAATCTTTTTTATAAGTGTGTCAATATTTACATATTACAGATAACCAATATAAAAGCATCTTTAGTAACTGAACTGCTAATTGAAAATGCTGGATCTTAGACACTTAATTGAATAAACTGTCTCCAGAGAGTAATTTGGGTCTTTTCCAAGATGCATTAACTCTTTCAGGTCGTTAGGGTGGCACTTATCTCATTGGAGCAGAAATGTAATAAATGGTATTCCTATAATGTAAGTAAATTAATGTGCCTCAAAAAGCCTGAAATTTCACCATGGGTGTTGTAGTTGTACTCCGAGGAGCTCATCTATGAATGTGAAACAGCAATAAGTAGCTGCTGTTTGCAGCATCTTACTTTCAATTTAGGTAACCTACTAGAGAGTCCCTACTTTAAGACACTGTGCCTAGATGTTGACAGAGATACAAAGAAAAGACCTGGCTGACAGGCAGCAGAGAAGGCAAATAACTGCAAGATGATATCCTTGAGAGATACAAACTGCTGTGTGGGTTTTAATTAGAGATATCATAGTTGACAGTCGAGATAGATGGTAATCTCCCAGAAGACCGGAATCATGGCTTTTTTACACAATATGCTCATTCATGTTTATTCTCAGTATATAGATATGTATATGTATAAATATTAATATGAACAAATATATTTGTAAATATGAGTTGAATAAATCATAAACATATTTTACAATTTTCATATATGTGCTTTTTTTCCTCTTGAGAATATGAAATATTAATGTCTGGCATTGATCTAAAGTGACTATAGTAAGTAGGTGAAAACCAGGAAAAAAAACACAGCATCTTTTAGAGATATACGCCACTCACTGGTTTCCTGTAACCTCAACTTGAGTGTCAGTCTACTGGTGAGATGTTGACCTTTAGCTAGAAAAGAATATAAGAATGATTTATTCTACCCACCAGCATGCTACACATTTACATCTGATGGGAAGATAGAGGCACATAGTTGTCATCATAAGACCAAGGGGAAGTGATGTAAAAAGACCAGTGCAAAAAGAACTTTCAAAAGAAGAAGGTAGAGGTAACACCTCCATGAGACGATAAAACCTCAAAGCTATGAGCCCCTACCTCTGTTTCCTCATGCATGGGGTTGGCTTCATCTCCATGCATGTAAGTCTGATTAGTAACATCTGAATGGAGCAAAAGTAGCTTGCTAAAATCCATTAAATTCTACTTAGATTCACTTTCTTGATCTCATACCCCAAGCTTAAAAAAAAAAAATTATTTTTCCCTGATACCTGATATACAGCTAACATTCCCTTTACTTGATAAATGGAAGAGTAGTTAATGGCAGGAAAAAAAATTAGATAAATTTAGACTTGGTGGAAAGCCTTTGGGAGTTATTTAGGAAACAGGAAATAAAATTTTAGTTTAATCAACTGGTAATGATGTAAAAGGAACCAATAGGATCTAATCCTACAGAGGTTGATTGGGGCTGTGTTGTGAGAAGTACTGAATAATAATGAGAAGATAGAGGTTTATTTATTTTGAAGGCATGGAGGAAGCCATTGAAGGACTTGTTAGAGGAGTGAAAACATTGAGTTTAATCTGGTAGCAGGTTGTGGGATAGACTGTCATGAGATGCATAAGGCAGGATATGGCCAGTGGGAGACTGTTTTAATAATCTGCATGAAAGATAATGAGGGCTTGATTTAGAAAGATGAGTATGGGAATGAAAATATTTAGAAGAGGAACTGGACGTGAAATGTGTACTGTGAAGTTTGTAGGATTTGGTAGGTGATTTGGAGAACGAGACTGAGAAGAGCCACAACTAACTACATACTTTGATCCGAGGTGATCAGAAGAATGATGACATTAAGGAGTTCCTCCCCTTTGGTCCCCTTCCTCCCTTTGAGGAGAGGCGGTAGTAGAGAGTTTACCTGGTCAGGCTGAGTTTGTTGGACCCATGCTTTAGCATTTCCTAAACATCTGCTGCATTGTTTTGACCTGCTTACTGTGATATGGGTGTGAGAACCCAGACATTCTTGCAGGCAATGGCAGTGTATCTTTGGAGCTTGAGAGAAAGTATGATGTAAGAGGGATAATTGGGAATCATTCAAAATGTGGAAATAATAAAAATGGAAGAGAGCAGGAGCAAGGGTTAGGATATTTTACTTCCATGGTTTGACTACCGCATTTTACAGCCTAACTACTAATACTCAAGTAATAGTCTTAAGTATTAGTGTTAGTTCTTACAACCTGACTACTAATGCTCAAGTAGTTAGGTTGTAAAATACGGTAATCAAACTCATCGAAGTGAAAGAAAACATTCCAAAAGTTTAGAGAATGAGTATTAGCAAAAGCCTGGATTTGGTGATTGAGACCTTTATTGTAGAGCAAAGGGGAAGAGGAAAGAAGGAGAAGAATGATAATTGTGAGGAGATGATGAAGATACACAGATAATTTCATTTACCCATTCATGAACTCATTTACACTTATAAATTGATTACTGTGCTTCAGGCAGTGTTCTAAGTGGAATATTCATTTGACCCTGATGATAGTACTGTGGAATAGATGATATTATTTCTGTTTTACAGATGAAGAAACTGAGGTTCTGAGAGGTAATATCATAGATATATAGTTACTGGAATATATTAGAAAGGAAACAGATTTCTGAGCCTTATCCTGAAAGATAGTAATAGTCTGTTATGTGCTAAGCATTTTATATGCATTGTTAAAAATTTTTTCATATTAATTCTATGAAATAGTTCTTTTTCTGTTTCCAACTTTTAAGTTCAATGGTACATTTGCAGAATGTGCAGGTTTGTTACACAGGTAAACGTGTGCTTCTATGAAATAGTTCTTTTATTATCTTTTATTATTATTTTTATTTCACAGATGTGAGAAGTGAGGCTTAGAAAGATTAAGTAACTTGACCAGGTCACATAACTAATAAGTAGTAGAGTTGATTTCAAGCACAGACTTTCTGCGTTTTTATATGACCCTCTCATTTTGTAGTTCTAAGGCAGGCACATGAGTTTCTATTTTAAAAGAGTTCTCCAAGTGATTCCTATGTGCAGACCAGTCTTCCCAGAATTTTAGCACAAACTGAGAAGGAAGAGGTCTATAGTTTTTGGGAGGAGAGAAAACATTGTGGACAAAGAGAACTCAGAGTTGGTGACCTTATAGATGGAGTATTTCCTAAGGACACAGAATCCTAAAGAATAGTAGAGTGGAGGTTATTGGAATCTAGGAGACTGAGAAAGACTCTGTGATGATAGAAGGAGTCAATATATGTTGATGAAACTTATTAGTCTTACAACAGAGTAAAATTGTGCTAATTAGCTAATTAACAATTAACCAGTAGCTGAAGTTTTTTTTTTCTTTTTGGAGTTAGGGTCTCACTCTGTCATCCAGACTGGAGTGCAGTAGTGCAGTCATAACTCACGGTAGTCTCGAACTCCTGGGCTCAAAGGATCTTCTTGGGTCAGCCTCCCAAGAAGCTGGGACTACAGGCATATACACACCTGGCTAGTTTTTAATTTTTTTTTTTTTTTGTAGAGACAGGCCCTCACTACTGTTACCCAGGCTGATCTTGAATTCCTGGCCTCAAGCATTCCTCCTGCCTTGGCCTCCCAAAGTGTTAGGATTATAGGCATGTGCCACTGCACCCAGCCTGAAGTTTTTGTAATGGGGTAAGACAGTTCTAGAGTTTGGTAGTCAAAGTTGAAGAGAAAAGGGGAGAAAGCAATGTAAATAGGTAGAATGAACTTTAAAGTATGTTTAAATGAAATGGGCAGAGAATATATTGAAGCTATAGTTAGGAATATACCTTTGAATGTTGAGACCATTTTTATGCTGTCCCCTAGCATTATCTCTTTTATTTGTGTTTTTTGTTTGTTTGTTTGTTTTAATGGAGTCTCGCTCTGTCGCCCAGACTAGAGTGCAGTGGCACCATCTTGGCTCACTGCAGCTCTGCCTCCCAGGATCATGCCATTCTCCTGCCTCAGCCTCCCGAGTTGCCGGGACTACAGGCACCTGCCACCACGCCTGGCTGATTTTTTGTATTTTTTTAGTAGAGACAGGGTTTCACTGTGTTAGCCAGTATGGTCTTGAGCTCCTGACCTCGTGATCCGCCCGCCTCAGCCTCCCAAAGTGCTAGGATTGCAGGCATGAGCCACCACGCCTGGCCAACTTGTCTTCGCTTTTTAAGAGTGAAAATAGAAATAACAAACTATTGAAATACCATGAGATCCAAAATACATGGAGGAAATATTGACTGAAAGGAGTAGTGGAAAATTCAGTAATTATGGTTGGTGATTTTTAAAAATAATGAATACTCTTTTTCAACAATTAATAGAACAACTAGAAGAAAATACAGAGAAGACTTGAGCAACACTATTAACCACCCTGATTTAAACTGACATGTATGGTACAGTCAACACCATCAGAATTCAGATGATCTCAAGGTCATATAGAATATTCTCCGTGTGAATCTATATACTAGATCACCAAGTAAATCTCAATATATTTAAAAGAATTGAAATCACACAAAGTATATCCTCTGACCACAACAGAATTAAACAAAAAAAGGGAAGAAATTTGGAGGTCCCCAAATATTTGAAAATAAGACAACAAACTTCTGAATAAACTATGGGTAAAAGAAGAAAGACCTAAAATGAATAATCATATGTTTTCATCCCAAGAGCTAGAAAAAGGAGAAAACTCAGCCAGGGGCAGTGGCTCACACCTGTAATCCCAACACTATGGGAGGCTGAGGTGGGCGGATCACCTGAGGTCAGGAGTTCAAGACCAGCCTGGCCAACATGGTGAAATCGTGTCTCTACTAAAAATACAAAAAAGTAGCTGGGCTTGGTAGTGGGGGTCTGTAATCCCAACTACTCAGGAGACTGAGGCAGGAGAATCACTTTAACCCAGGAAGTGGAGGTTGCAGTGAGCCGAGATCACACCATTGTACTCCAGCCTGGGCAACAAGAGTGAAATTCCATCTCAAAAAAAAAAAAAAAAAAAAAAAAGGAGAAAACTCAAAGCCAAAGCAAGCAGAGATTAGGGAATAATAAAGGTAAAGTGACAATCAATGAAATAAAAATCAGGACAACTATAGAGAAAAACAATGGAACCAAATAGAGGTCTTTTGTAAAGATCAAAAATTGATATATCTTAACCAACCAATTAAAAAAGAGGGAGATCTAAAGAATACCAAAATCACGAAATGAAAGAGGAGATGTAACTACAGACTCTATACAGAAATTAAAAGGATTCTGATACTACTATGATATGCCAGTCAGACAATGTAGATGAAACAGACAAATTTCTACAAAGACACAAAGTACCAAAACTGACTCAAGAAGAAATAGAAAATCTGAATTGTCCTATAACAAATAAATTAGTAATTAAAAATTTTCCTGCATATTATGTAATTCACACAAATATTCTGTCAAACATTTAAAGATGAAATAATACCAGTTCTTTGCAAACTCTTTCAGAAAATAGAGAAACAGTTTCTAATGCATCCTAGTAGGCCAGTCTTACCCTAATAACAAAGCCAAAGTATTAGAGGAAACTGTAGACTTACAAACATAAGTATAATATGTTGAACAAAATATTAACAAACTGAATGTATCGACATATAAACTGTTATACCGTGATTCATTGGGATTTATTTTAAAAGTCCATTAATGTATTATCATATTAATAAAGAACCAAAGTCACATAATCATCTCAATAGATATGGAAAAGCACTTGACCTCCACTGATTATTCATTAAAAAATGAAACTTACTCAACCTCATAAAAGACACTTGTGAAAAACCTGCAGCTAGCATCACCAAGGAACTTTTTGACCTAATGGAAATTTATTAACTTATAGAACATGGAAATACCATCAATCTTAACCTATTCACATTATTTACCTCAAGTTCAAGGGAGTATATTCCAAACAAAATTTATTGCCACCATGCGCTACGAAACCCATTTTTCGTGCATTCTTAATTATTGTTCATAGAACCATAATTTTTTAAATCCCTCAAATAGCAATCTTTTAGCCATTGCTTTTATTTCTCCTTTTTTCTTTTTTCTCCTTTTTTTCCAGAATGACTGATTGAATTTTGTTCATTTTTTTTCTCTGCCTTGACTCTTAAATTTGTCCTAATTGTATAATCTTATTGCCACTGCTTTAGTTTAAAACCTTTCAATTTTCTAAATTGAGCTGTCTTGGTAGGTTGTCTCTTCTTGCTCTCCTTCCTTTATAGGATTTTCCTGATCATTCTTTTTGCCTCCAATCCCATTTCCTTCCAGTCAATAATTTTGTATGCTGTCAGATCAATTTACATACAGCATGTTTATCACCATTTCATTTGCCTGTTTAAAACTTTTTTCATTGCCTCATTTTGTATTTGGCTTCAGTTTGTAAGTTTGTTATTACAGATTCTTTTTTTTTCTTTTTTTTTTTTTTTGAAAGATTCTTGGAAGTTTGTCAGTGTACTCCCTTTCTAGGCTTACCTCTCGTTGGTCATTTTAATGTCACCTGAAATATTTGTTAGTTATTGAAGATGCCCTAAATGGTTCCAGCACTATTTCTTTGCTTATTCTGTTCTGTGCCTTTTTTTTTCCCCCCACACATTCTAAGATTCAATTTATGTCCTTCTATAGTTCCATGATCTTGAATGCTTTTTTTGTTGCCCTAGTTAGGAGCCATCTTGTCCTCCTACAAATGCACTTAGCCATATTTTTGTCCTGATGTTTTACCACTTTCTCCTTTGTATTGTAGTCATTCATGTGTGTCTCTATTGCTAGATAAGTACACTGAGGGAAGGACTTATTTTTGAGTCCTGGTTTTATATCTAGCATAATACTTTGCATATTTTATGTGTTAAATAAATATATATTTAAAATGAATGAAAGCATTTGGAAGCTATTAAAACTGGGCTTTCTTTGCTAAGAGCTATTCTCTTGGGAAAAAGAAAAAAAAACAAAACATGAGTAGTTTGATCAGATGTTTGATACAGGACCCAAAATACCTGTGTACTCTTGGAAGTTTTTGATTTGTTTTATTCTGAACACTAATGAACCATTCACAAGACCATAGCATTAGTGGTTTTAATTGTACAACTGCCACTGACAATGAGTATAATTGAGCAGGCATCCGCTTTGTTTTCAAAATGATGATTTTTCCTTTGCTTTCCTTACTGCAGAATATTTTAGACTTTATACAATGGGGAAATTAGACTGCTATATTGAAAAAAATAACTTTTTCTGTTATTAACACTCTATTCATAGTAAATCTATGAGGAAAACCCGATAATTTTTGGTAATTTAAAATGGACATCCTAACTTAAAAATATTATTATATTATTTCAGTCTCTTGGCTATAATGTTTTCAGGAATCAAGGTTATAATTTGGTGGATGTATTACCCTGATTTTGTCTCTCATCCTTTTCAAGTGCCTTTGAGACATCCTGTATCGGGTAAGACTATACTTTCTGCTTGGGCTCTTCCCTTGCTCCATGAAAACCAGGAGGTGCCTTCTGGAAGAAAGCCAGAGGGATTCACCTACTGTGCTTCCTTGTTTCTTCCAGGGATCATAGCTGTCAGTTTCTGCCTAATTAGATTCCTCTCTAGGGTCTTCAAATTCTTATTTTTTAGTATTTTTTTGGCTTTTACAATTATCAGCAAGAGGACCAGTTCAATGAGAATTGCTTTGCTGTACCCAGAATACAAATTCTTGGGCACTTGCATTTTAAAAGAACAAGTTATTGAAAATTCCAGTATTTAATATAGGCACATTTAAAATATTGCCCAAGAGAAGTTGAGTCTTAGTTCATGTTGAGGTGATGTTTTCGTGTTACTATTTCTCATATCTATTATCAGATTCATCAAGGAGGACCAATATACTATGGCTTAATGTAAATCACTGAGTATGTGAAGTTAGTAGTCAAGAAAATTGGGGCAGGACGTAGTGGTTCACGCCTGTAATCCCAGCACTTTGGGAGGCCGAGGCGGGCAGATCACGAGGTCAGGAGATCGAGACCGTCCTGGCTAACATGGTGAAACCCCGTCTCTACTAAAAATACAGAAATTAGCCTGGTGTGGTGGCACACACCTGTAATCCCTGCTACTCAGGAGAGTGAGGCAGGAGAATCGCTTGAACCTGGGAGGTGGTGGATTCAGTGAGCTGAGATTGTGCCACTGCACTCCAGCCTGGACAACAGAGCGAGACTCCATCTTAAAAAAAAGGCAAGAAAAAAAAAGCAAGGAAAATGGGGTTCATAGTTGTACAGACTGAAATCTGTGCAAACCACTACTCCTGTTTTTATGAGATACCAGTATTCTGCAAAGATAGTAATTTTGGTATAAATGTCAATAGATGCATGTTAATATATACTCATTGGCCAGGCGCAGTGGCTCAAGCCTGTAATTCCAGCACTTTGGGAGGCCGAGACGGGCGGATCACGAGGTCAGGAAATCGAGACC
>NW_012105364.1:1123589-1169716 GCF_000951045.1 Mandrillus leucophaeus | reverse complement strand
ATATATATATATACACACACACACACACACACACACACGCATCAATCCATAGGTATCTTAGTGAAGGAACAAATACTCATTTAAGCTAAGAAGATATATTAGATGCTCCAAAGACATTTTATCTGTGGTTAAAAATCACAACCATCCCTTTTCTTTTAAATTTTATTTGTATTGTAGATTTTTGTACAGAGGATTAATTTACAGAGTTCATTCTACTTTGGAGACTATTTTTAATTTGCATATAACAACATATTCATTAAGGCTTCTTATATACTTAAAAAAAATGTTCAGCAGTTGTATTTTTTTTGATTTGCTGGTCTGTTGCATGGCTCTATGGTGGAAGTAAAGAAATGTAATACTTTAAGGAACATATAAATTGGGGGTAGTCAGGTGTCTTTTTTAATAGATAAGGACTAATAATATCAGGCAGTTTTTGATGAATACTTATTGAATGATGTAGAAAATGGGTGTTTTAAGAGTTCAGGAAAGGGTATGGCCGACTACAGTGGCCTGGGAAGGGCTCATTGAAGAAAAAACATTGGAATTGTTCTTGGAAGGGTTTGTTGGTATTTATTTAGGAGAGAAGGTAATCTAGATTAGGCCTTTTAGAAATGAGAATGCCCACATATATTAAGGGAAGAGTTAAGTAATTTTGATTGCAGTGTTGGGTTCACATTTGAGAGAATAAGATACACTTGGAAATATGTATTGAAGTCAGAATATTGTAGACGATGAAAGGAGTAGCCTTCTGATGATAGCAGCAGTGTTTTAGGACTGTCTGTTGATAGTATGTGAGGAGGGCTGGAAGGGTAAGAGATGAGAGACAGAAAATTCAGTGAATACTAATTGAACTAAGTTGGTGGCTGTCAAAATGGACAGAAATGGGCAAACTAGGAGAGAGTTGAGGAACAGTCATTAATGATCTTGAGGACTAATTCCTTTATGGGCACAAAGGGTATGGGAATGTATCAAAAGATGGTCCTGAAGTTTTAAACCTGAAAAGTAGTGAAAATAAGAAACTACCAACAAAAAGAAGACAGAAGGAATTAATGCTTTTGTGGGAAGATGATTTAGGTTTCAGAGAAGTTGATTTTGTTAGTGAAATATGTGAATATATATCAAGCATGCAGTCACAGATGTGGGACTAGAGCTCAGGAGAGAAATGAGGAATAAATCACATTGTGATAAAGGAAACAGTAGATGTAAAGGCTACTTTTTAAAGTTTGGAACCCAAAGACAAAAGGAAAATAAGATTATAGATATAGCATGAGGACCAATGCAAGATTTTTGTTGAGAAAGTAGGATAAGTATGTGTTTGCAGATTGAAAGCAGAAGTGGGTGGATAGGAATAGACTAACAATGCTGAGTGGTAACAATTAAAGGGACTTTACTGATGATGAGAAAAAGCAAAATGATTTTAAAATACCTGTGTTTTGAGGTCAGTATTTTATTACACAAGGCCTTAATCATTGGATTCTAGGACAGCAAGTCCTCAAAAGAGTTACTTGGATTAATGCATTTTCACGCTTTAGTAGAAACATCGCTGTGTCATGTTGGTGTTAACCATCTGAAATATGAGTGAAACAATGCATTTCTATACATCTTTCTGTGTTATTTTAATTTGAAATTCTTTTCTGGTTTACTGGTCTTTTTGATCACAGATTGCTGAAAATCTTATTAGTAGCAGTGACAAATATACAATATAATTTAGTCCCTGAGTTGAGTTGTTCCTAGAGACCCAACCCAATATTCTCCCTGACCATTGGATAGTTTGGGTGATGTATTAACAGAGATAGTATTTATCATTATATTATTTCATTCACATACTAAATAATACTCTAGTGGCTTCATAAATAAATAAAAAATATTTACCAGTCTATTGACATGTTTTATACTTTCCAGGTGCAATCCTTATTGGATTGAAATAAGAAAATGAAATAAAGTCCATTTACTGCCACCTATGGACCTGTGCTTATTTAGGTGCTCTTGTGTTAAGTGCATATATATTTACTATTGTTATATTCTCTTGCAGAATTGACCCTTAATTAATGACCTTTTTTTTATCTTTTTTACAGTTTTTGACTTAAAGTCTATTTTGTCTGGTATTGGTATAGCAAATCCTACTCTGTTGTGTTTTCCATTTGTATGAATAACTTTTTCCATATCTTTACTTTTAGTCCATGTGTCTTTATAGGCAAAGTGAGTTTCTTGCATGCACCACATTACTGGGTCTTATTTATGTATTTATTTATTTGTTATTTTTTAGACAGAGTCTCACTCTGTTGCCGAGGCTGGAGTGCAGTGGCGTGATCTCGGCTCACTGCAAGCTCTGCCTCCCGGGTTCATGCCATCCTCCTGCCTCAGCCTCCCTAGTAGCTGGGAGTACAGGCGCCCACTACCACGCCCAGCTAATTTTTTGTATTTTTAGTAGAGACAGGGTTTCACCATGTTAGCCAGGATGCTCTCAATCTCCTGATCTCATGATCTGCCCTCCTCCGCCTCCCAAAGTCCCAAAGTGCTGGGATTACAGGTGTGAGCCACCACACCCGGCCTGGGTCTTGTTTTTTAATTTATTCAGCTACTGTGTATCTAATCAGGGAATTTAGTTCGTTTACACTGTGTTATTATTGATAGGTAAGGACTTACTGCTGGTATTTTGTTACTTGTTTTCTAGTCATTTTGTAACTCTTCCTTCTTATTGTCTTTGTGGTTACATGATCTCTCTGGTAGCATGTTTCAATTTGCTGCCTTTTGTTTTTAGTGTATTTGTTATGGGTTTTTGCTTTGTGATAATTCTTAGATTTTAAATTGGATTGATTTTATAAGTAGAACCTGTTGGCAGTAGTCAATTTTTTAATTTTTTAATTTTTTTGAGACAGAGTCTCACTCTGTCACCCAGGCTGGAGTGCAGTGGCGTGATCTCAGCCCATTGCAACCTCTGCTTCAAGTGATTCTTGTGCTTCAGCCTCCCAAGTAGCTGGGACTACACTTGTGCACCATCATACCCAGTCAATTTTTTTTTTTTTTTTAAGTAGAGATAAGGTTTCACTATGTTGGTCAGGCTGGTCTCGAACTTCTGGCCTCAAGTGACACTCCTACCTCAGCCTCCCAAAGTGCTGGGATTACAGGCATGAGCCACTTTGCCTACCTAGTAGTCGATTTTTTAAAAGGCAATTGCTTTTCTTCTGTTGAAGCTCTCAAATGAGTAGTGGCTATGAAAATTCTTTGTAGGTCAGGACTTCTTAGCTTCCTGTGGCCTTTCTGTATCTCTTATTGGCAGGTTTGTTGTAGTGTTTATCCACTATGTGTAATAGTGAGTGGTAAGAGCATGGACTTCCTAGTCCACTAGGGATCACTTTACAGCTCTTGAACCTCTGTAAGCCCCATTTCTTTGTTTATAATCTGTGAATTTATCTGATAAAATTCCGTGCTTTAAAAGAGATAATACATTTTACATGGATTAACATGTTGCCTGCATCATAGTAAGCCCTGAGTAAATGTTATGGCATTGCTGCTAATGCTGCTGTAGTTCAGAATAGTGAGGATTAAATTGTGATTAAAGAGGAATGTTGATTCACTCACTCAGCACAATATGTAGCACATAGTAGATACTCAATAAAAACGTTCCTTTTACTCCCATGTTCAGATGCCCACCACACCTCTTCCCTATATGAATAGGTAACAAGTAAATGACTTACCAGCTATAATGAATCTTTTCTTAGATCCCCAACTAGGAAAATTAATGACCAGGTTAATATATTCCTGAATGTCAAGCATGAGGTTTTAGAATTAGATTTGCATGGTTTTAAAATAGTTTTTCTTAATAGCACATTAAAAATGTATATATTAACATTAACTTGTTTATCTGGTTGCACAGATGCTGTTAACTGAGTACTTGGATATGAAAAATACTCGTACGGCTTCTGAACCATCAGCTCAACTAAGCTATGCCAGCACTGGACGAGAGTTTGCAGCCTTTTTTGCCAAGAAGAAACCTCAAAGGCCAAAAAATTCTCTTTTCAAGTAAGTATTATTCTGCTGTTAAGATAATAGGTTTTAAGAATTCTTAGACTGAAGTAAGATGGCTTCCTACTTTATTGATAGCCATAACTTTCTCTAGCTTAAGTTGATTGAAGTAATTTAGAGGAGGTGAATATATGTTGAGTTTTATTTATTTTTGTTTTCTGTCAGGTGAAGTGGCTGTTTTGGGTATGGTGACTGGACTACCTGGAACTCCTAATAAAAATTTCTGGAACTTGTTTCAGGGAAGTTTTATTTAAAATTAAGAGAAATGAAACTCCCCAGTTGTTTCTGGGGAATTTTATATGAAATGAAAGGAAATGAAATATGTCAGCCTTGAAAAAGCCCCAAGAGCCAAGAAACAACCTTTGTTAATAAAGTTATGCAAATGTTTCTAGCTAAGCAGTATTGGGCCTTATGTGGTTACTTGTTTAATAAAAGAACAATCTGGGTTTTTTTTTTTTTTCCTAATTATTACCTTAGTTAACTCCACCAAGCCGTGTGCCCAAAGTGTGTATCTCTTGGCAACAGCTAATAGTTAATAATATTGATAATAACTTCAATAATAACAGCTACCATTGATTGTTTCCTAGGTATCAGGCAGTATACTGGGTGAGTTTCCCAAAATAATCTCAATTAAACATACTTTAAATTGGATTATACTAAATTTCAGCAGCAGCAGTAGTAGCTAACGTTTATTGAGTTCTTACTAAGTGCTAATCAAGGCATTACATTATTTTCATAGATTATTTTATTTACTAATTACAACAACCTTATAGGCAAGGGTTGTATACTTTGTATACATAAAAAAAATTGAGACATGAATGCTTAAGGAATTTATATAAGGTCGCATAGCTAACATGTGGTAGAAGGAGGATTTAAATCCTGGCAGTCTTACTTTAGATCTGTTTCTTTTGAGGGTTTAGTAGATATTTAAGAAGTTGTGTCTGTAAATATAAGCATATAAAGTGACCACCACAGAAGTATCCCAGTATATTGAATTTGTTCTTTTTCACTAGTTGGAGCTCTAATACCTTCTATTGATTCACATTTGAGGCTTGTTTTTGTCTTAGATTTGTAGTGTTTTTAATAATTAAAGAAAGCTTCAACAGTTTATTTATTTTGTGATCTAGCAGAGAGATTTATTTAGTATGTCCCTGCCAGAAATGAAATCTATTCCATTTATTGAATGCATTCCTTTTTAAATAGTTTTATTCGGAGAGTAGCTGCAATATCAGTTAAAATGCTTTAGGCTGCAAGTAACATAAAACCTTAAGTACAACAGGTTGAACTATAGGAAAGTTACTATCTCACATAACAGGGATGAATGTGGAGGTTTCCTTAATTCAACTGTACAGTATCGTAAAGGACTCAGCCCTTTCCATCTCTCTGTATTGCCATTCTCAACACATTAGTAATGTTTTCTATTGTGATCACGAGGTGTGTCCAGTCCACTAAAGACAGTGTGGGCAAGAAAATAGCATGTGATTCTCCCTGTGAATCTGTCTCTTTAAAAAAACATATAGACTTTATTTTTAGAACAGTTTTAACTTTATAGAAAAGTAGAGCAGGAAACACAGAGAGTTCCTTTATATTCCCCCGTTCTCGTTTTACCCTATTAACATCTGGTATTAGCATGGTCTGTTTGTTAGAATTGATGAACCAGTATTGACATGTCATTATTAACTAAATTCCATAGTTTACATTAGGGTTTACTCTTTGCGTTGTACAGTTCAATGGGTTTTCACAAAGGCATAAGGTCATGTATCCACCATTACAGTGTCATGCAGAACAGTTTCACTGCCCTAAACATCTTCCATTCACCACATACTCATCCCTCCACCCTCCCTAACCCCTGGCAACCTCTGATCTTTTGACTATCTCCACAGGCTTTGCTTCTTCCAGAATGTCGTATAGTCAGAATCAGTGTTTAGCCTTTTCAGAATGGCTTCTTTCACTTAGCAATATGCATTTAAATTTCTTCCACATCTTTTTGTGGCTTGGTAGATGTCTCTTTGTGTTGCTGAGTAACATTCCTTTGTGTGGATATGCCATAGCTTGCTTATTTACCTATTGAAGGACATTTTGGTTGCTTCCAACTTCTGGCAATCATGAATAAAGCTGCTCTAAACACTCATGTACAGGTTTTGGTGTGACATAACTTTTCAACTCATTTTTGTAAATACCTGGGAGCAACATTGCTGGATCATTTGGTAATACTATGTTTAGCTTCATAAGACACTGTCAAACTGTCTTCTAAAGTGGCTGTACCATTTTAAATATTTTTAAATTAGTACTTATTAATTATCAATTTATTAGTCATTTCTGCTAGTGACAAAACTCTTTGGTAAGTTCCTATTAAGCTCTAGGATTGGGTCATAAGCCCATTCCTAAACTAGTCACTGGCAAGGGGAAGCAGATCTCAGTGGTTGTCTTAAACTAGTCAGGTTCCTCTCTGGTGCTAGGTTTCCAGCTGGAGAGGAAGCCACTTTTTCTGAGCACATGACTGAGTAAAGAGCAAGGAAGTAGAATGCCCAGATGGAATCAGAGCTATACCAGCAAGCACAAAGATAGTAGAAGGAAAAGGTAGTTGGTAGAGGCAACTGACACTGTCTCAAATGCGCCTCACCAGGCTCTTTTCTTGTCTTGTCTTTTCTTTTCTTTTCTCTTCTTTTCTCTTCTTCTCTCCTCTCCTCTTCTCTTTTTTCTTTTCTCTATTTCTAGCTCAATTGAACCTTCTAAATATGGAATCATTGCAGAAAGCAGGCTTTAGGGTTTTTAGAGTTCATGCTCTCAACCATCACTCTGACTTTCAGCCTCAGTCAGACGGCATACACATTTTCAAACATTTAGCCAGTGCTTCTGAAGTTGTGGTATTGGAAAAAGAAATTGTTGGAAATGAACAAATTGTCTTAAATAATTATTACACATTTATTATTATTGGGCAGTAATGAAACATCACAGAGACACAGAATTAGGCCGTTATTACAGATATATCTGTTTCCAGTCTTGGTTCTATCATTGAGCCCATGTGAGTCTGGGCAGGTCTCAGTGCCTCTGGCTATAAAATAAGGAGGTGAGACTCAATCTCTAGTGCCTCTTTTACTGCAAAATTATATCAATCTGTGACTTGTCGCAGACATAAAAAGAATTCCTGAGTAGCAAAAATACATCAAGTCATAAAGGATTAAGGTTTTGCCGAGCTGTAATCTGTTTTTATCACATATGTGAAGGACTTTATTACCCTCTTTAATTGCCCTTAGCTAAGGTTAATTAAGTTTGTTTAAGTCCTGCCTTATTGTGCTATGTGTGCCTCTCTATTCTTTGCTTAAGAGTTTATTTTTTTTTTCTTTGTCATATCTGATCAATAGCTGTCAGCATGCTTTTTGGAGGTCAGTGGCTTCTTTTCTGCCCTTGACTGGCAGGTGGCGTGTTTGAAGTACTGCACACTTTGCCTGCTTTCCGGCTGTTAGTACCCTCTTAGTTCTTGGCAGGGTGCAGAGAGGGGATCAAGTAACCCAAGTGTTTCCCTCACAGACTGACATTCATCTTGGTATTCATCTTCCTTGTCAAGGAAAGGATAAAGAAGGCATAATTGAGAAAATGATGGTGTGCCTGCCTTGTTGCCAGAAACCTATCCCATTAGCACTGTTGCTTGTACTATGTTGCTGCTTACCCCTTAGTGGCAGTCATTCATAGAAGGATTCCTCCGTCTGGCAGGTTGTTATCCTGCCTTTGAAATCTCAGTTTGAAATGGAATCTCTTAGCACATCAAAGGATTTACTGTTTGATATGTCATAATTTTATCTGTTTTTTTCTTACTTGCACGTTTCTCTTAAGACTGATTTGTTTTTGTTATTTCTTTTTATAGTTATTATTTTAGGTTTTAGAAACCTGTTCTTTGTCATGAGTCTCTCGTTCTCCTTCCTTCACCAGTGTTTCTAACCTCTGAAATAGTTCCTGGGTAGGTGTGAACAAATATTGCGTAGCTTGGTATTTTTGAGAGTATTTTATATGGTAGGCAGCAGGTCAAAAAACTAGCAGTCATTCAGAGAAGAAACTGTTTTTTAGGCCATTTAGGGAGAGACCATAGCTGCCTTGCTTTTCTGGTGCCATTTTTCAGCTACATTTCTAGTATGTCCTTTGTCTAGTCCTCTACCTATGGGAGTTAGGCGCGAGTTCTGCTATGAGGAGCCAGTGTGTCTGTGTTGGCAGATGGCAGTCACTGGTGACTTTTGAGCTGGATGGTAACGTAATTAGAATGACTTCATAGGATGCTCTCATTGCTGTATGTATAAGGATCCTGGCAAAGGCTGATAGGGGTCTGAAAGCAAAAGGAAGTTGGGGCAGATCAGAGTTGTACCAGTTGAAATGGAGAATTAGCAAAAGATCCAAATACGGTTGTAATGGAGCCTTAGGCAGGAATATCATTCATAAATCAAGGTCTGTGGCAGCTGGCCCTGGCCCTGTCATGGTATAGCCAAAGTGTCTTCATCACAGAACGTCGGGGAGCACCACATAGACCAGAGTAGAATACTTGTGGAATACAGAGCTGGTCAGCCCTTACTCATTTTATACTTGCTTGTCTGTTTCCCCTGTGTTTCTCTGCAGGTTCGAATCGTCCTCCCATGCCATCAGTATGAGCGCCTATCTGCGAGAACAGAGAAGGGAACTCTATAGTCGGAGTGGAGAACTGCAAGGTGGGTGATTGATTTTTCTCTGGAAAAATTAATTTTCTGGAGGAATATCTCCTTTATTGCGTGTAAGTTTGTTTCCTGAATTCACAAGATCCTTTCAAGATAACAAACACTTAATGACTTAATAATTTATTTCGTCTATAATTTCCCAGTATCTGCTGCCAAGCAGGTAAAACATTACTGTGGCCATAGAACTCATAAACCTGCGACTGTTCAACTGGGAATTCAAAGCAAAAAGAGATGAGGCCAGGCTTGTCTTGCTTAAACAGAAGACCCGAGTCCAGTCAGAGTCTAGGAGAATGCTGGTCTTCTGCGACTGCCACTGTTACTTCTAATTGCTGTTTTTGACACCTTCTAGAATATTACAGGAGTACCTGAGATTTGGGAAAGGGAAAATGCAACCACTGTCATTATTGAAAGGGAAAAAGATTCCTCTAAATAGTATGTTATAATCGACATAACTGTGATACACAGGATCTTTGATAACCATGTGTGGTTACCAAAGAGTTGTAAGCTGAGGAAGAAAATATTTAGAAAATAAATGCAATATAAATAAATATATTAGACTGATAACATTTCCTTCTGTGACAAAAAGAAGGAAATGTAATGAGTTAAGAAAGATTTAGAGGTCAGGTGTGGTGACTAACACCTGTAATCCCCGCACTTTGGGAGACTGAGGTGGGCAGATCACTTGAGTCCAGGAGTTCAAGACCAGCCTGGATGACATGGTGAAGCCCTGTTTCTATAAAAAGATACAAAAATTAGTTGGGCATGGTGGCATGTGCGTATTCCCAGCTTCTCAGGAGGCTGAGGTGAGATTGCTTGAGCCTGAAAGGCAGAGGTTGCAGTGAGCTGAGATCATGCCACGGCACTTCAACCTGGGTGACAAAGTGAGACCACAGTTCAAAAAAAAAAAAAATGGTGAGGGCCTGCTAAGTGTAAGACATCTTAGGTGTTGGAAGTAATAGAAGTTGGGTACAAAGAAATATAAAGCCTAAAGATCTAGTTATGAAAGTAAAGTATACATATGTGTGTGTGCATAAATACATACACGCACACGTCAATAACAATATCAGGAAGTAAATACTAACAACTGAGTGTGTGGTATGGATAAATTGCTAGAGAAATTACAAGAAAGGAGTGATTACATAAATTATTTTATAACTCTGGGCGTTTCTCCATGAGGGATGGGAACAAATAGTTTTACTGTCTTTGGTACATTGGAAACACTTAGCATTTTGCAGTGACTGGCCTGTGTAATTAAATATTTAGTTTTTAAGACTCCTTATTCTATACCACAAGACTATGAAGTAACCACTCAACCTTTCTTGATTTAAAGACTATTGCCTTGTCATTCCTAACTTCACCTTTGTTATTAATAGAATAACCTCTAAGTTTTTTCAGAGATGCTGCTGTGCTCTCTCATAGTTACATCACAGTGATAGTTCTACAGCCCATATATGTGGTCACCAGAAGTAAAAGCCTAGAAGTATGTTTAGGGTATTAGGAAGAGGAGATTAGCCTACCAACATTTTATTTAATATGAAAGGGTTGTCATGCATTCTGGAAGACATGCAACGTGCATGTCGAGAGTCTTGATGAAGAGGAGTACAGACAGTCATTAGACCTGGAACAAGTGAAAGAACAGAAAGGAGTGAAGGAGGAGGGTGACCCATGCTCTGGCAGGCTGCTGCCTCCCAGGAGAAGAGGCTGGGCTGCCGACAGTGAAAGGAAATGATGATAACAGAACATACATTCTTGCAGGAGGTAGGATTGTGCTTGAACTGCCCTTAGCAGCTTATCTAAGGTTAGTGTATCTTCACATTCACGGTGTCCTAATTTTAATTTCTCTTCAGAGTTGCCTTAAGGAACAGTTTACATTTGCCTCCATATTTTCTCTCCACCTGTCTTCTAATACACATACATTTATTTGATGGTGACAAAGCGTCTCCTTTCTTCTTTTTTAGGTTGAGTCCTGATTATTTTCTTTCTTAAAAATTGATAAACATCTGTTACAGCAGTTATAAGGTCCCAGCTAAATTGAGTGGAAAGTAGAGTTCTATGTGCTCTTGTCCCCACACATGCCCACCTTCTTCCAGTGTCGACATCCAGCAGCACAGTGCAGCCTTCCATTTGACCCTTCCAGATAAACAAGCAGAACATGTCCCTGTGGTTACGTAGGGACCAAGGACCTCTCATCGCTCACTCACACTCAAGCATAATTAGTCAACAAGGGCACAAGACTGGTGGCAGATTCTTTCTGCTTGTGTGAGTGAGAATGGAGAGCACTCTGTGCGGCAGCCATGGGAAGGCTTTTCAGCCCCGCCCCAGTGGTCCACGCTCTCTTGAGAGACAGTGTAGGGTGGCAGTGCAGAGTAGGCGGCTCTGGGCCCAGGTTGCTTCTGTTTAGGAACCTAGCTCCCCAGCACTCTCTTTGTAACCTCCGGCAAGTTCCATGGTCTCTGTGCCTCTTTTTCCTTTTCTCTAAATGGGAATAAAAGAACACTCCCAACTTCATGAGGTGGTCATGAAAATTAGGTGAATTAAGCTAGGAAGTGTTTCAAAAGGTGTCTGACATACACTGGATGCTATGCCTTTCTTCTTCTCCTCTTTTCTAGTATTGTGGTGTGACTTCAGAGTTTTCACACACATTCTGTTTGTCCTTTCTGTCATCTGTATATGGCTAAGCCCTCCTGAGCTTTCCAAGTTAAATTTAGGTGTCACTCATTCAGATGGGCTTCCCTGCTTGTCCCTCCTCTCTCAGCCTGTCACAAATACACACACATTCTGGGGTTGTGGCCCCTGCTGTGTGTTACTGCCACATCTTTAATGATGTTCTGCTGAGTACTTTCCATACTGCATTGTGGAACAATGCTCTCTTGTTTGAGTTTGCCACAAAACTATAAGCTCCAAGGGTAAAATACTATTTTATTTCCTGTGTTTTGCACAGCACCTGGTACAAGAAATGTTTGATAAATACTGGTTGACTTAGTGACAGAATGAATGAGGACAGTTAGGATCTAAAATAGGATAGAGAGCACCATGGAGAGGCAGGAAGGGCCTGAAAGGAGCCACTTTCAGCTTTATAGTTTTCCATTAGTCTTTAAGTTGAAGGCAAAGTAGAGGGTATACATACGTGGTTTTGTCCTCTGCAGTTATAAGCTTTATTAAGTAGAAATATTGCCCTTGAGCTCTCTGGCCCAGGACAAAACTACTGTATGTAATTGAAAAACATTTTAAAATCTAAGTGACAGAGAAATTTTACTCTGTGAGGATGGTTAATGGAGAAATCACTATAATCTAACTAGGAATTTTCCCATCCTTCAAAAATTTAATTGAAATATGGGCTTTCAAGCACAAATCAATTGAACTTACCAGTTTTTAGCAAGGAATATTTCTGGTTACAACAGAAAAAAAGTAATAGTTAGCAAGCACATTATGTTCCTAATAACCATTAAAAATACTTTAGGTGAACTGACATATTACACACTCGGTGAGAGAATGAATCAGTGGACCAGTTTTTGTAAAAGTCTGATGATGATTCATTCAGGAGGGAAAGTTTCTCTGATGAATGCTTTTAACATTTCAACAGGAAAAAAAGAGAAGAAAATCATACCTGTCTTCCATTAAAAACTGCTGTCCTTTTTCAATTATTCCATTAATCTGACTGGTCCAAGGACCACAATGAGATTTGCATTTCAACCTATCCCTGAAAAGGCATCATAATTGAATAATTCAGTGAAACCATAAGAGACTAGGGGAAGATTTTTGTTTATTCTGTTAACACCATATAGCGGCAGGTTTCCTTCCCAGTAGTTTTGGTTCATAGGTCAACTTTTCCTTCCATCGCAGGGGAGCGGCAAAGAAATCCACCAGAAAGACAAAGTCACATTAAAAAGCTCAAATTTTACAAAAGTTAAGTTCCTGCCAACATTTTCAATTTATCATACAATTAGAGATGTTACTCAGTCTAACAACACCCAAGGGGATAAAAGGATTAAACAAATGAGATTTCTTTGGTGTTATCAACCCATCTCAATAGGCTCTAACTGTTATGGTACAGATGGTTCATTATATAGTCTGCTGTTGGCAGTTGGGCTGCAGAGATGCGGGTGCTGCTTCAAAATGTGTGAGATACCAGGTGGAAATCTAACTTGTGGATGTGTCAGTGTTAATCATGGGCTTCCTGTGGTTTTAGCCTCTGCCGTTTCATTGTACTTAGACAGCAGTGTTGGGAGTGAAGAAAGATACAAGTTTTAATGAACATTTAATTTGAATATAGCTTCTCAGGTTTAATGTATAATTCTTCAGGGGAATAGCTAATTGATGAACACATTATCTGGTGAGGGTTAAACACAAAAAACAAAAAACAATCTAAAGACTGCCAGTCATGACCAAAATAAGCTCACGGGTTTATCAGTGACATTCTGCCTCAGATTTCTCATAGGAAAAAATTAGAACTGTTATCAGTCCTGACTACTTTAGGGGAATGTTGTGACTATTAACTTAAATATTAAATTATTAATATTAAAAATTTCTACATTAGAAACATTAGCAATGTTGATTTAAATGATAAAGTGGTGTTTTAAAAAATCATCTTGGGCCAGACACAGTGTCTTATACCTGTAATCCCAGCACTTTGGGAGGCCCAGGTGGGCAGATCACTTGAGGTCAGGAGTTCGAGACCAGCATGGTCAAAATGGTGAAACCCTGTCTCTACTAAAAATGAGAAAATTAGCCTGGTGTGGTGTCAGATGCCTGTAACCCCAGCTACTTGGGAGGCTGAGGCAGGAGAATTGCCTGAACCTGGAAAGTGGAGGTTGCAGTGAGCTGAGATCGCGCCACTGCACTCCAACCTGGGTGACAGAGTGAGACTCCATCTCACAATAAGTAATTAAATAAATAAGTCAGTAAATAAATAAATAAAAATAAAAAAATTATCATCATGGAGTTAAGAGTGCTCCATCTACTTCTTTACTTCCCATTTTCTCTTCAACTGCAGTCCACTGAGTTAGCTCTCCTCCGAGTCACCAGTGGTCTCTGCTTGGCAGACTTAGTATTAGCTTTTTCTGGCATTCATTTCACCTGATCTTTCTGCTGTTTTCCTTTTCTTATCCTCATGTTCTTTCTGAGTCTTGTCAAAAGCCTGTTGGAGTATCTCATGATTTGGTCTTGGGATTTCTTCTGTGCTCACTTTGTAGACTTTCCCCAGATGATCTCAGCCAAGACCAAGCTTCACTCAGTGCCTGAGCACAGCTGACCTCCATGTCTATGTCTTCTGCCCTTTTCTCATTGTTTTCTGACCTTTTCTAGCATCCTATCTCTCCACATTATAATTCTTTATCGCAATATTTAAAACATTTTTCTTATTATACTTTTCTTAATATGTACATGTCTTATTAATTCTTAACTTTCTTCACTTCCCTTGACCCAGAATGCAAGCCTTATTCACGGGTACATTTCAGTACCTTGGATAATGCTTGGCTTGAATTAGGCACTTAAAGACATATATGATGAACACATATGATTCTGTCTTTAATATCTCCTTATTTGTAGGTACAAGCCTACTTATTTGAGAAACCTAGTGGCTGTTTAAATAAACAGACTGGGAGTCCTGTGATTTGTCTTTTCTTATTTTTAAGGATAATAAAGCTCATGAATGAGTAAGAGTATATTAATTGCCATTAATTCAAATAGAAATATATACTCAATTTCCATTATATTTTCTTTTCTATCTCGGGACTGCTTAATACTTCTGTTTTTATTCAATGATATTACCTTTAGAGTGCCATTTTTATTTCCATTAGTTTAATGAGTGGCCTTTCTATAGCCCTGACATTAAAATGTTCTGTAAATCTCCAACCACTTGAGACTTCACTTCTTTAAGATGATTTGCATTACATAGTAAATATGGATATACTGGCATAAGGAAAAACTGAGCTCTTATACTGACCTGACTTGAATTTTCAGAGTTTTTCTCTCTAATGGGTTGTTGGTGATTAGGATTGTGAGTGCTTAATGATATTGTATGTAATTAATCTGTTTGGGGGTGTCTTGCCTTAAGAAAAGGTTTGAGATAGTATTTGAGATAGATTCACTCTGAGTTGATTATCCATTTTTACTAAAAGGATTTATAATAGGAGTCTCTTATATAGCAAGCTGTTCTATAATGGAGCGTTTAAGGCAATAGTTCACTTTCGCACACATTTTTGGGGTCATTTTGATTGAAGTGAGGTGCGTTATTTTGTATAGCAATATTACGCTCATGACATATATTTGTTCTGCAGCCTTAAATATAAGAAGCACTTTCAAAACTTTATACCCTGAAGTTTGATTAGAAAATTCTTTGTAGCCTTCTAGAATTTGCTTAATGACTTCGTTAATAATAACTATGTAACAATATGCAGGGAACATGAAAAAAAAGTACATTTTTTCTTCTGAATATTGCATATAATTATCGCAAAATAACTTTTAATCTTTCATAGTTATCTTTTCTGTCTTAGCCTCTAAAATAGTGTTTAAAAATGATTCCCCTTTTCTTCGTAGATTTATATTCTTGCTTTTTTAAAAGAATGACCTTAACTTACTTATATGTAAGATATGTCTTATAATAAAGTTATAATAGAATTTTTACAAATGCTAATTTCTTTCTCTATCCCTAAGACGTTGTAACTAATAAATATACTTTCCTCAGGTCATGAACAGATTGCATTATTTCAAATCATTTAGGAAATAAAATTATTCTTATGCCAAGATTGTTATCAAGTGTATTACTTTTTAGCCTTAATTGATATGATGTAGAAATTTATTTTATTTAAAAATATTCTTTAGTTATGAATTTAGTTTATACAAATTAGATTTGTTTTCTGAATAAATCTGATCCATGCATTATTTTATCTAGCCAGTAGACAAACCGTGGGTAGCTGAACCATATGGAAGAGACTGGAATTTACAATAACATGGATCTTTGAGAGTACAAAATAACAATCACAAAGCCCATTGCTTAGTAAAGCCTAAGAACCTCACTCTTGAGATAATGATACTTGGTCATCATACAGAACTAGTTGATGAAATCTAACCTTATTTCTAAAAAGATTCTATTCATTCATACAGATGTGAGAAAAGAGGGAATGCTGGTAAATGAAATATATTTGAGTTTTAAAAGTTGAACAAATGCATTTCTCTATATTTATATTATACTTCAATTATAAGGTTTTTTTTTTAAAGCCAAATTTATGGCCAGGGGGTGGTGGCTCACTCCTGCAATCCCATCTCTTTGGGAGGCCAAGGCGGGTGGATCACCTGAGGTCAGTAGTTTGTGACCAGCCTGGCCAATATGGTGAAACCCTGTCTCTACTAAAAATAGAAAAATTAGCTGGGCTTGGTGGTGTGTACCTGTAGTCCTAGCTAGTCGGGAGGCTGAGATAGGAGAATTGCTTGAACCTGGGAGGTGGAGGTTGCAGTGAGCCGAGATCGTGCCACTGTGCTCCAGCCTGGGCGACAGAGTGAGACTCCGTCTCAAAACAAACAAACAAACAAAAAAACACTAAATTTGTGTAAAAAGTTTTTGTTTTCAGAACAAAAACTTCTGAAACGATGCAACAGGGAAATTTAAAAGTTAACTTATATCTCATATTTTTAATTATTTGATTCACATTAGTTTTTTAATAAGGTAGAAATAACAGCTTTGCTCATCTTATTAGACCTTTTTTAGGCCCACAAGAAAGTATATTTTTAGCAATTCTAATAGTTTATGTAATACCAGTCATTATGAGTTAAGCCTTGTTAAAGTACAGAGAAGACCACAAACATTTATGGCATATAGTAAAGAAAGTAATTATTAGAAATGGGTGAAAATGCTAAATAATGAATTTATTATTGTCCCAATAAACACAATTCGTGAGATAATTTTATATTTGAAAATGAAGTTTGGATCCTTTTAAGAATACTAATAATAGAAATTTTCCTTTCTGAAGGGAGCTATTAATTACCAAATTTCAGAGGAAATTTATGTAAACTTGCAGGTAGTGTGATATCTGGAAAATCAAACAATGGATTTTAGTGTTAGAAAGTGCTTTAGAACTCATAGTCTAGTGCTTTTTAAATTCATTTTTAGTTATAGAATTCTTCTTCTGTTTCATCTTATTTCACAGTTCAAGGTAGACAACAGGTGGAAGTGGAGATGGTTTAACAAAGTGGGGTTGAGGATTCAGAGCCCCATCTGCCCCGGCCCCCACTTCATATTTTTCTTTTTCCTTCCTCTGTGTGGGCACCCAGAGTACTATTGAAAACACTGAAGACTCAGAAGCAGACTTATGGAAATATTATATGAGGGAGAAGTGACGTTATAAAGTTTAGGAAGAGAACAGACCAGCCAATAAAGAATGGTGAGACAATTGATCATGCATACAGGAAAAAAAAAAAAAGAAAAGAAATTGGATTTGTACCTCATATCATTTAGGGAAATGAATTTTCTGTTTTTTTGTTTTGTTTGTTTGTTTGTTTGTTTTTTGAGACGGAGTCTCTCTCTGTCGCCCAGGCTGGAGTGCAGTGGCGCTATCTTGGCTCACTGCAAGTTCCGCCTCCCAGGTTCTTGCCATCTTCCTGCCTCAGCCTCCCGAATAGCTGGGACTACAGGCGTCCACCACCACGCCCGGCTAATTTTTTGTATTTTTAGTAGAGATGGAGTTTCACTGTGTTAGCCAGGATGTTCTCGATCTCCTGACCTCATGAGCCGCCCGCCTCGGCCTCCCAAAGTGCTGGGATTACAGGCGTGAGCCACTGTGCCTGGCCGGAAATAAATTTTCAATAGGTTGATAACTCAAATGTGAAAGACAAACCTATTCATAACAACATTATTTTAGTAGCAAAAACTGAGAAACAGCTCAAATACCCATAGAAGGAAGGATGGATATGTAAGTTGTCCTAGAGCCACAAAGTAGAATACTATGTAGCAATGAAAATGAAATGAACTATGCTATACATTGAGTTGGTTGAATCTCAAAAGTAGTCATATAAGAAAATATTAGATTATATATTAAAAATTAGATTATATATAAAAATATATAAACATTTATAATGTAAATCTCTATAAAATCTCTATAAAGTCTAATATATAATATATGAATCTCATATCTTACACATGTAAACTTAATATGTAATATATATATGAATCTAGTATATAATATCTAATATATTTAATATATGTAAAATCTAATGCCATTTGTATGAAGGTCAGAAGCAGACAGGACTGAATAACCTGTTTCATAGGAATATATCCTGTGTGATAAAAAAGTGAAGAAGGTAAGGGCATAAATATAAAACTCAAGGAAGAGATCACCTCTAGAGAGGATGGAGGAGGGATGTAACCAAAGAGAGGAGCTTGTGGGGATTCAAAGATACTAGTAATGTTCTGTTTCTTAAGCTGTTATAGAAATATTGTTGTTTTATTCTTTTAAAAACTGTACAAATGTCATATGTGCTCATACATTTCATAAAATGTACAGATATAAACAGTTTTTAAAGAAGTCTCTTAAAGCTTTAGAGACAAAACCATGTATGTAGTTTAATGTTCCCATTTAGAAATCCAGACCAAATGTGGGGTTTTCTGGACAGCAGCACTTCCGTCGCAACTCTTGGTACGTGCCAAAGCTATCAACTACCCCTGAACTAGTACTGTACCTTAAGTCATTCATGAGAAGACATCTTTGTGGTTAGAAGAGTTTCCTCCCAACTTACCTGTTCCCTCCATCATCCTCCTTCTGGGATGTCAGACACCCAATATTAATTGGAGTCAGCAGCGATTATACTTTTGTTTTCTGTGTTAAATGACTTTCTGTTTATTTATTAATCCTGTGTAGATTTATTGTATGTTTACTTGTGCTGGATACTTCACTAGGCCCTCAGAATAAAATAATGAACAGGACTGTCTTTGAAGGCCAAAAGAAAAGAAAGGGACCATAAATGTGTCACTCAGATGGTCATCTGCCTCCCAGCATTTGTTCTCCCTTTCCTCCAAATCATAGAGTCCCTGATATTTTGCTAGTCACAGAGCCACCCAAAATGGGAACATTTCTAACTTTCCTTGCAGCCAACATGGACATGTAATTTAATTCTGACTAATAGGATGTGATTGAAAGTAATGTGTGTAACTTTGGGTCATGCTCTTAATGGGAAGAAAGGGGCTGTCTTTCTCTCCCAGCCCAGCATGTGTGTGAAGGTATGAATATGAATGGAATGTGGTAAGTCCTCCTCCACCATGCAGGTGAGGCAGCACTGAAGGGAAGCTACAGCAACAAGACAGAGGGAGCCTGGGTTTCTGATACTCTGCAGTGCCATACCTCAAGAACTTCCTGGACCAGAGTCACCACATCATCCCAGACTTCTGCATGGGAGAGGAGTAGTTGTCTGACTTGTTAATTCACTAGTGTTTTGATTTATGTTACATGCAGCCCTACTTATATCTCAGTTAATTCAGCAGGAACACGAGTGATCACAGCTCTGTGATGCACACTATCACGGAGTTGTGTGTATGTATGTGGACAACTGGGATGCATATAGAAGTTCTGGGAAAGGCAGGGAGGCATCGTAAATATTTAAAGCTTAAACTTGGTTATAACAGATGAAGAGAAGTTTTCCAGGTAAAGAAATTGAGGCAGACATTTCAGGCACCAGGCACAGTACGAGTGAGTGTATGAAAGTGTGAGAGTATAGGCTCTTCTCTCATCAGAATTTCACAACATGAATCGGATATTTTTCTACTAATTAAGGAACTCAGTTTATATATACAGATTTTTACTGATTGTAATTTGTTACTTTCAGGAGTCAGAGATGAAAGTACATCAAAGCTATTGTGAATGGTTTTGGCCATTGTTCATCTTAATAAGAGATTAAGAATTGATAAGAACCAATGGTGTACTGGTGATATAGTGCATTAATAACTTTGTTTTAAATGCACTTACTATAGTGTATTATATTAGACTGTGCGTGGTAGCTAAGGCTGGACATATTGGTAGAGCTCCCAGCACAACCTATTTCTAAACTACCTTGAGTTAAGAATAGAATGTTCAGCTTGAACTGCAAGTGATCATGATGGCTGCCTGGTTCTATATAGAGATTGCAGAGCTCTGTGTGCTCACATCTGATTTCCAGCTTGTCATTTTGGTGTGGATGAAAACATGCATTAAGTTACTTCTGGCTTCCCCACAATTTTAAACTGGAGAAGCCCATATTACGGTAATATATGATAGTATGTATGAATGCGACATGAATATTGTAATAGTCATAATATAGGATGTTCATTCCTAGAATTGTGATGACATCTACTGAATTGCAGCCAGTAATTTGCATATTCATGCCCACTTAGCTCAAATAAGTCCCTGTTTGTTTGCACATTAATGTCTGATTTCAGCACCAGCTAACTCATTTACATATCCCTGTTCAGTTGGTTAGTGATGTTCATCTGTGGAATATTGGTGCAGCTCCGTTTGGGCTTTGAGTAGCTTGGGGAGTGTTATGATTTAGCTGAATGATCACCTATTACTCATCCTAGCTTTTCTAGGCAAGGCACTTTACTTTTCTGAGCTCTAGGTTATTCATCTGTGTAATGAAGTTAATGCTAGTTAGTTCTTAGGGCTGTCATATCAGTTGACACACTGGAGGTTATGGTGTACAGTCAACATTTCTAGGCCAACTATATTCTGGGGCCTGTTCCTGGAACATTTTCTGTGTACTAGAGAGAGTTCTAGAGGAGTTCTAGATGCTGTAGAAGATAAGACATGCAAACAGTCACAGCTTCAGTGAATATTAGAAGTACTTTGGGGAGTACAGAAGAGAAAACACTCAACATTTTCAAGGGAAGTCATAGGAAGTATTACAAAGGTGGAATCCTTACGCGGAACTGGTAAGATGAGTTGACACTGAACAAGGGAAGGGAGAACTCGCTGCAAGTAGGGAGAAGATGTGAATGAACACACAGATGTGTGAGAATTTCATGGAACTGGAAATAATTTGTTGTGGTTAAGCATAAAGTGTATGGGGAAGATTGAATATAGACAGGGAAGACTGGTAGGCAGATCTCAAAAGACCTGGTATACCATAGCAGGAAGGTTCCGTTTTTGTCCTGTGGGTGATAAGGAGTCCTCCAAGGGTTTAAAGTAGGAGAGTCGCATAATGAAACGTGCAGTTTAGAAAATGTTTTCTGATGACTGTGTGGAGAATGAATTGAGTGGAATGAGAGTGTACACAGAGGCAAGTTGTGTTGTTATTTCAGGTGAGAGCTTCTAGAAGAATATTTAGGTGAGGTGGGAAGTGACCCAGAACCTATTTTGGAGGTAAAATCAGTTGGACGTGGTGACTCATTCTGTGTGGTGTTTCAGCAGGAGGGATGTGTTTTGGTGTCTTGGGTAGGTAATGATGTTATTTATTAAGATAGGAAATATAAAAAGAGGAGTAGTTTTTATGGAGCATTAGGGGTAAAGATAGTGTTTCATTGTATATGCTTTTAGTTGTGTTTAGATCTGTCTAATCTAGCCCAATATAATTTTATTACATAGTCTAATCTTCTATTTTTCCTTCAAGTATAAGGCTTTCAGCAGTTTGTGATTACTCATAACCATTACTCTTCCCAAGTTCAGAGTAATGGAGTTACGGTTTTCTTCCATCCCTTTTCCTCTTTTTATTTTTTAATTGCAAATACTACTTTCTCTTTTTTTCTAGGCTTTCATTGATATATTAGTTTTAGTGCCCACTTTAGTCTCTTACGAATATGAATTCTTTAATTTTTATTCCTTGATGTACCCTGTATTTTTATTATTAAAATCAAACTACTAGAGATGTTTCTTGATAACTTGCTCTGACTTTGTGCAAGTCACTTAACCAGTTTTCTCAGTTGCAAAGGGAGGAAGGTAAATGATTTTTTTGTTTTGTTTTGTTTTAAATCTCATTTATCTCCAAAGCTCTAGGTTCTTGGATTCTCAGTCACTTGCCCACTGTCTGTTCCTCAGGGCAGAGTCTGGGGACTAGTTAAGGTTCAGAGTGTGGTCTGTGGAATGTGACTTACTACCTAGGTGACTTGGGCACATTAACTCCTTCTGGGTGTCACTTTCATTTTCTTAAACTGTGAATATAATATACCTAACCTCATAGGGCCATAGTGATGATGAAATGAGTTAACACATGAAAAATGTTTAAAACTGTGCCTGGGGCCTGGCACAGTGGCTCATGCCTGTAATCCCAGCACTTTGGGAGGCCAAGGTAGGTGGATCACCCAAGGTCAGGAGTTTGAGACCAGCCTGGCCAACATGGTGAAGTCCTGGCTCTACTAAAAATATAAAAATTAGCTGGACATGGTTGCACACACCTCTAGTCCCAGCTACTCAGGAGGCTGAGGCAGGAGAATTACGTGAACCCAGGAGGCAGAGGTTGCAGTGAGCCAAGATCGCACCACTGCACTCCAGCCTGGGTGACAAAGCGACACTCCGTCTCAAAGCAAAACAAAACAAAAAACTGTGCCTGGCACATGTTAAGTACTGATAAATGTTAGCAACTCTTATTTTACCCATAACCTGTAGCACCTGGCATCATTCTTCACACATAGGAGGCACTCAGTAAATTTTTTTTTTAAATTAATGCACCAATAAGCCTGTTAATGGACAAGTAAGTTCTAGTAGTATCTCCTAGAAGGGTCTCTAGAAACTCCTCCCCCCACCCCCATTTTTCCTGTTTTCTTCTCTGACAGAAGTCTTTCTAGAGTGTTGAGAAAATGTGTTTACCTCAGAGATTGTCCCAATCTTGTAATGTTAAGTGACATCCATTTTGAGAACGTAGGTGTGATTCACATATACCTCTAACTAAGAGGGCCACACTTGGTGACCTTTAGTGAATTCGTCTTTCCGGCCTATATCCACCCCAGAGATAAATATTAATGGCCATAATGAACGTGGCCATTTTTCTTCAAAACCATTTGATCTGCAGAGGCACGAACTCAAAATTTTACTACACAAATAATTTAGGACGATGGGAATATGGCTAGTAAAGAAGTTAAAATGGAAAGGACAGCCCTTCTATATATGAATTAATGGCAGCTGAAAATTTGGCGTTGTTTTATGTACATTATTGTTTTGCCTTCCTCTTGCCTCCAGCTTGACATCACTTTCTTGCTGCTTGTGAAAACAAAAATAAAAATGCAATTGTAATCCTTTAACGGATTGGGCAATACATTGGTGAGGGAGAGCTTCTTTCTTCAAGTCTACAGATTGGAAAGCTGACCTCTTCCAGAAGCACCCTTATAGACACACTCAGAAATAATGCTTTACTAGCTCTGTGGGCTTCCCTTAGCCCAGTCAAATTGACATATAAAGGTAACCATCACAGAAACAAAGTTTGAAAAAAAAAATTTACAGCTGATCTGAAAGGGAAATTTTTGACTTGGCTTGGAAAGCAAGCAATGAATTGTTTATGGATATCATTCCCCACAGCATGTCTGCTGAAAGAGGACTTAAAAACAAGGCTATTGGTGGGATGAATCATTCACTCATTTATGATTATCTACCATTTCTAGATTACAGGACTGTTATTGAGAACCATTAACTCCATATCCATTTAAATATGTCGTGAATCATTTTTTAAAATTCCTCAAGACAGGAACTTTTTCCATAAGAATTCTTTAACATGTAAATTGAGTGGTTGACTAGCATTCCTAAATTATGGTGTTTCCCCTAACACAATAGATGCAGTTGCCTTAAAATAGATACAGAATTTGGTCTAACTCATTCTAACCAATTGAAATCCTTTGTCATCCCCAAATGATACTCAGTATGGTCTTCTTTTTACTGTCACTTCCAGGACATTTTTTAGGCAATTATAATGCCCAAGAGGAATAATTAACTCTTTTTAAGTAACGTCTACTTTTCTATCTATTTTAGTTGGTTTCTGTTTAGTTATTAGCCATATTTGTTGCATTTTACACTTTGAAATTTGTAGTTCCTATAAATACTTTTAGAAGTAATAATATACATTATATTAAAGAAAATTGAGTGTGGCATGGTGGCTCACGCCTGTAATCCCAGAACATTGGGAGCCCAAGGTGGGTGGATCACCCAAGGTCAGGAGTTCGAGACTGACCTGGCCAATATGGTGAATATAAAATTAGCTGGGTATAGTGGCACATACCTGTAATCCCAGCGACTTGGGAGGCTGAGGCAGGAGAATCGCTTGTGACTGAGAAGTGGATATTGCAGTGAGCTGAGATCACGCCATTGCACTCCAGCCTGGGTGACAAAAGTGAAACTCTGTCTTCAAAAAAAAAAAAAAAAAAAATTTGTATCTCTAACTCTGGAGTTTTAGATGCCTGTGTACTGAATCTTTTCTGTTCTTTCTCCCTTTTTTAAACCTTAGTTTATTTATTAATATTATTATTATACTTTGATTAAATTTCACTTATTATTGAGGTGAATGTACCTGCAGTGAAGTGTGTAACATGCACTCATCTTAGATGTACAGCTGAATTCTTGCACACATATATTCCCATATAACTACCACCCAGAAGATTTCCCATACTTCTTACCACTTCCTGAGGGTCAACATTATTCTGATTTCTAACTCTATCTCTTAGTTTTGCCTGTTCTTTAACTCTAAATAAATAGAATCATACTGTGTTTTGTGTGTCTGGCTTCTGTAACTCAACATAATGTCTGGCACATTCATTCTTCCTGATTTGCATATCAGTTTTTATTATTGCATAGTATTTTATTCTATGACTATAGGACAATTCATTCATTCACCTTTTAATGGACTTTCATTGTTTCCACTTTGGGGCTACTATAGATAATTATCCTATGAACAGTTGTGTTACAAATGCACTAATTTCTCATGGGAATATACCTAGGAATGGAATTGTTGGTTCATGACATCGGCATGTGTTTGGCTTTAGGAGATACAAGCACTTTACCTTTATAGAAATTGATAAGAAATTGTATGACATTATCAGTTGCTCTACATTCTCACTAATGTATTTTTATGGGCTCAAATTTTTACCATTCTCTTGAGTGTGTAGTATACCTTCTTTTTTTTTTTTAAGAGTATACTTTTTTTTTTTAAAGACAAAATAAAAGAGTCTAAGCTTTCCTTACTTCTGCACCCTTCCCCTGCCCCCATACTGGCAGGAATTTCTGGATTTGATTATTTGCTATTCAGACTGTCTGCCAGTTTACTGATTTACAGTACAGCTTTTTTGTTGTTGTTGTTGGTTTTTTTTGAGATGGAGTCTTGCTCATCCCCCAGGCTGGAGTGCAGTGCACCAGTGTGATCATAGCTCACTGCAGCCTTGACCTCCTGGACATCAGGTGATACTCCTGCCTTAGCCTCCCAGGTAGCTAGGGCCACAGGTATGCACCACTGCATGTGCCTTCACACCTGGCCAGTTTTTTAACTTTTTTGTTGAGACAAGGTCTCATCTTTTTGCTGAGGCTGGTCTCAAGCTCCTGACCTCAAATAGTCTTCCTGCCTCAACTTCCCAAAGCACTGGGGTTACAGGCTTGAGCCACTGCACCCAGCCAGTATAGTTTTTCATAGTTCAGTGATGTTGTATTCTTTCTAGAAGAAGTCCTGATCATGTTCATACAGTTTCTGCCCAGAATTCTTTAGTGGCCTTTCTTACTAGAAATCACCTACCATATTTCTTAGCACCTTCAAGGTGGAAGATAAAGGTATCTCCTCTCTTTCAACTTTTTGTAATTTTTTGGTCAATGGTTTTCTAGTTGGAATGATCTTTTTATTGCATCTTTATTACTGATATTCCCACTGGTAGTAGGCAGAATTCTAGAATGACCCCAGTGACCAGACCCATGCCCATGTATTTATAATTTTTCCCCTTAGTGTGGGTGGTATCCATGATTCTGATGGACTGTCACTCTCAGGGTTAGTTTTTTTATATGGCAACACTGAATGGATTTTGCAAGTGTGATTAAAATCCCTAATAATTTAAATTTGAGTGAATCAAAAGGGAGATTACCCTGTTTTGGCCTCACACATTCATTTGAACCCTTACAAGAGACAAAAAGCAGCAGAAGGTGCTCTTCTGTTAGCCTCAAAGTAGTAATTCTTGTGAATAGATTAGGCCATGTTGTAAGGACCTGGGGTCATCTGTCTAACAGCCAACAGAAAAATAGGGCCCCCATCCTATAACCGAAAGGAACAGAATTCTCCCAACAATCAGAATGAGCTAGGAGGAGGGCCCTAAGCCTTGGATAAGATTGTGACCCTGCCTGACACCTTTATTTCAGCATAGTAAAACCCTAAACACAGAACTCAGCTAACCCATGCCTGGACTTCTGACCCACAGAAATTGTGAGATCGTCAATTTTTGTTTTTCTAAGCTGCTAAATTTGTGAAATTGTCCCTTTGAGACTCCCATGTAGTTCGTAAGACTGATGGATGAAAGTTGCTAGACTAGCTCTTGTTGTAAGAAAGGAAAATACCCTACCCTACCCTACCCTAAATTTACTCCAGCTGTCTGTCAGTCTTTTTTTTTTTTTTTGAGACGGAGTCTTGCTCTGTCGCCCAGACTGGAGTGCAGTTGTTCTGATTGCGGCTCACTCACTGCAACCTCTGCCTCCCAGGTTCAAGCAATTCTTCTGCCTCAGCCTCCTGAGTAGCTGGGACTACAGGTGCCTGCCAACAAGCCTGGCTAACTTTTGTATTTTTAGTAGATATGGCATTTCACCATGCTGGCCAGGCTGATCTCAAACCCCTGACCTCGTGATCCACCCACCTCAGCCTCCCAAAGTGTTGGGATTACAGGGGTGAGCCACCACGCCCTGGCCAAAGTAACACCTTTGCCTCCCTGTCAGGGAATGAAGCCCCGGTCTCCCACGTGACAGGCAGGGATACCGCTATATTAATGAAGAAGACACATCTGTCAGCCTTGAAATATCTCCTTGTCCCTCCAGGTCTCTGTGGCTTTTATTTAATTTGGAAGCTGAAAGGGACTTTGGGAAAGGATGGAAGTCTTATAGGTTTTCTCTGTTACTGTGGGCTTTATAGTATGAGATACCCATTTTGAAAATGTTTGTAGTTATAGATACAGTAAAGACATCATTGTGATGATAGCGCCCTGAGGAAGGCAGCACAGATTATCATGTTACCTTCCTGGGCTGTCTTATGAGCACCCGGCACTGAACATACCCAAATGAAACTCATGATTCTTCCTTCTCCCTACCACTCTCAAACCTGCTTTTCTTTCAGTGCACCTAATTTTGTTAAATGGCACTGTTGGTAAACCTGAAAGGCATCCTTGACTCTTCCTCCTTTACCCTAGACAGTTAATCTGTCACCAGATCCTACTGATGCTGCCTCCTAAGTGCCTTACAAACCCACTTACTGTTTCTTTTTTTTAAAAATTTATTAATTAATTTATTTATTTTTATTATACTTTAAGTTCTAGGTACATGTGCACAATGTGCAGGTTTGTTACATATGCATACTTGTGCCATGTTGGTGTGCTCCACCCATCAACTTGTCAGCACCCATCAACTCGTCATTTACATCAGGTATAACTCCCAATGCAATCCCTCCCCCCTCCCCCCTCCCCATAATAGGCCCTGGTGTGTCATGTTCCCCTTCCTGAGTCCAAGTGATCTCATTGTTCAGTTCCCACCTATGAGTGAGAACATGCGGTGTTTGGTTTTCTGTTCTTGCGATGGTTTGCTGAGAATGATGGTTTCCAGCTGCATCCATGTCCCTACAAAGGACACAAACTCATCCTTTTTTATGGCTGCATAGTATTCCATGGTGTATATGTGCCACATTTTCTTAATCCAGTCTGTCACTGATGGACATTTGGGTTGATTCCAAGTCTTTGCTATTGTGAACAGTGCCACAATGAACATACGTGTGTATGTGTCTTTATAGCAGCATGATTTATAATCCTTTGGGTATATACCCAGTAATAGAATGGCTGGGTCATATGGTACTTCTAGTTCTAGATCCTTGAGAAATCGCCATACTGTTTTCCATAATGGTTGAACTAGTTTACAATCCCACCAACAGTGTAAAAGTGTTCCTATTTCTCCACATCCTCTCCAGCATCTGTTGTTTCCTGACTTTTTAATGATTGCCATTCTAACTGCTGTGAGATGGTATCTCATACAGAATGGGAGAAAATTTTTGCAATCTGCTCATCTGACAAAGGGCTAATATCCAGAACCTAAAGAACTCAAACAAATTTACAAGAAAAAAATAAACAACCCCATCAAAAAGTGGGCAAGGGATATGAACAGACATTTCTCAAAAGAAGACATGTGTACAGCCAACAGACACATGAAAAAATGCTCGTCATCACTGGCCATCAGAGAAATGCAAATCAAAACTGTTTCTTTTTTAAATGTCCCTAGCGGCCAGGCACAGTGGCTCATGCCTGTAATCCCAGCACTTTGGGAGGCTGAGATGGGTGGATCACGAGATCAGGAGATCGAAACCCTCCTGGCTAACATGGTGAAACGCCGTCTCTACTAATAATACAAAAAATTAGCCGGGCGTGGTGATGGGCCCCTGTAGTCCCAGCTACTCGGGAGGCTGAGGCAGGAGAGTGGCGTGAACCTGGGAGGTGGAGCTTGCAGTGAGCTGAGATCATACCACTGCACTCCAATCTAGGTGACAGAGCGAGACTCCGTCTCAAAAACAAACAAACAAAAATAAAATGTCCCTTGCTTCTACACAGGTTCTAACTGCCATCATCTCTTGGTTGTTCTTGCTTCTATCTCTTATCCCTCCAAACCATTCTTTATACCAGAACTACAGTGAGTTAAAGGTGGTTAATAATTTCTTATGTACTTAGTGCTAAGCCCCATGTCCTCAATATGCCTAATAAAGTTCTGCATGATTTAGCCACCACTATCTGCAGCAGCTTCTTGGCCCCGTTTGAAAATCATAGCATTGCGGACTTCCCAGAACATGCTGTGCTTGTTCAGGCCTTGGAGCCTCCTTGCATGCAGCTGTGTGTACATGGAATTGGCTTCCTTCCATATTCTTGATAATTAATGCCATCTTTAAGCTAATCTTCTCTGTATAATAAGAGTTTTATATAATGCTTATTAAGTACTTACCATGTGTCAATCAGTATTCTGAAACATTTTACGGGTAGTATATCTTTTTCTTTTATTCTCTTAACCATTATTTCCTTCGGGAAGCTTTTCGGGAAAAAAAAAAAATTACCCCAGACCAGGTCAGCTTCCTTCTTTGTAGCACATGGCATACTTACATTATTCAATTGGCATACTTAGTTATTTAATTATTTGCTGTTGTTTGAAATGTGTATTTATCATTCATTTTAAGTTCCTTGCAGTCAGGGACCAAGTCAGTATATACCAATCACTAGTATAGTAAGCACCTAATACATAATCATGCTTATTAAAAGTAAAAGAAGTTCAATATTATTAAACAAATGCCTGAATGAGACAGTAGGTTAGGTATTTTCCCTTCAAGTTTAGAGGTTTTTTCCATAAGCGGATAATACTTGGAGATATACAGGAATATATCACAGATTAGATTATATTAAGAAGGAAGCTAAGAGAAACTAATGTTATTTGAGAGAAGAGCATGAAGTGACTAAGATGGAATTATTTAGGGTATATACATAATTATTTTGTTCTCATATTCATTTTGTCAAGTAGGCCTTTTGATATGGTTTAAATATGTGTCCCTGCTCAAATCTCATGTCAAATTGTCATCTCCAGTGTGGGAGGTGGGGCGTGATGGGGGTGATTGGATCACGGGGATGGAGTTCTCATGTAAGGTTTAGCACCATCAATCACCTCTGTGCCGTTCTTGTGACAGGGTTCTCCTGAGATTTTTCTCTTGCTCCTGCCATGTAAGAAGCGCCTTTACCTTCTGTTTCCCCTTTACCTTCTGCCATAATTATACATTTCCTGAGGCCTCCCCAGAAGCAGAAACCACTATGCTTCCTGTACAGCCTACAGAACTGTGAGCCAGTTAAACCTCTTTTATTTGTAAATTACCCAGTCTCAGGTATTTCTTTATAGCAGTGTGAGAATGGACTAATATGCCTTGTTATTTCATTTCTTTTATAGCTAAGGAAAAAAAACATGGCTCATGGAGATTAAGTAACTTGACCAAAGTCACAAAACCAATGAAGGACAAAGTTGTTACATAATAGTTTTGTTATATAGAGTTTGCAAAATAACTTGCATTTGAAATGGCTTGTGTATTTTCCACTTTATTGAGATATTTTCTATATAATCCACATTTATTTAAAATGAACAATTTGATAAGTTTTGGTGGATGTATACACCTGTGAAAATAATACCACTATTAAGATATAGAACATTTTCATTACCTAGAAGTTTCTTTGTGTCCTTTTCAGTGTTTCTCCCTCGATTTCAAGCCCTTGGTAACTGTTAAAATGTTTTATGGCATAATAGATGAGCTTTTGACTTCTAGAATTTGATGTAACTGGAATCATAGAATAGACAATTTTGTGACCATCTTCTTTCACTCCACATGATGATGTTGACATTCATCCTCAGTGTTGCATTCTTCAGTAGTTGTTCCTTTCACTGCTGAGTAGTACTCTATTGTATGGAGATACCATTTATTGCTTATCCCTGCAGTTGTTGATGTACGTTTGGGTTGTTTCTAGTTTTTAGTTATTGTGAATAATGCTGCTGTGAACATTTGTGTGCAGGTGTCTGTGTGGGACAGTATTCCCTGAGGAACACGTAAGAGTGGGATTCTTAAGTCATATGATTAGTGTATGTTTAACTTTTAAAGAAATTCCCAGTTTTCTAAAATAAATGTATTGTTTTATGTTCCCAGCAACAATGTGTGTCAGCACTTGGTATTGTCCGTTCTTTTAATTTTAGACATTGTGGTGGGTGTGTAGTCGTATCTCATTATGGTGGTTTATTTTTAATAGAACATCTTATTGATGTAGGAGGCCACACGAATGTGGATTCAGGCCTTCTATATCCAAGTTAGAATCAACCTCAAATCCTTTTTCTCTTGTGAGAATTCATCTAAACCTCTTATTATAGGTCATGTCTTTTGGAATAACTTGTGTCTACCTCCATGAAGTTTTTAAATACAGAGAAAATACATGTAACTATTTTACGAGTCAACTGGAAAGCCATACATGTATGTATATGTTTGTGTGTGTATGACATATATGTATATATAATTACACATTAAAAATAATGCTTACTAAAAATACTCATAAAATGCTCATTATTGTATATATCTATATTTCCAGCATCTTCTGGAAGTTTGTGGGTAAGTTCTGAATAAGTACTGCTTTGAAGATAAAAATTCCCAATTGTTGCTTTATTAGTAATCACAGGGCTAATGCAAAGCTCTGATAATTAAGACTTCATGTTTTTCTTTGAGTGCCACCATGGCAGCAAATGGTATCTTAAACTGAGAAGCTGTAAATTAAAACTTTCAGAATGCAAGGACTAGTCTAGGGAAAATGAAGTTATGTATAGGTGACTTGTTCCATTTGAATTAATCAGAGGGCTGCTGGTGTAGACCAGCTGTGTTCTCTGATGACAAAAATGAATCTTGACATTTTAGATAATGAAAATTCAGTTCAGCACCTCTTAGAGATATGTGTGATAATATATTGTCAGTCAGAAACAGAGAGAAGGGGAGAAGCACAAACCTTGTCTTATTAAAATAGACATTGTGACAAGTGGACATTGCTGGATCTCTGGTTTCTAGGGGAAAAAATGTCAAGGGAAACTTCTTTTTTTAAAAATGATGGGAATGGCTGTTTTATGAGGAAGCAGGGTGAAAAGATTTGACTTCTGATGCATGACCTCTTTGACAGTTGCCTTTGTTCATGATTCCTAGTTTCGTGGTTTATTTTATTGGGGTACAGGGTGAGGTCTGGAAGACCTGGAAAGGAAACTCACTTTTTTGGTTTGACAGTATTAATGCAATCATCTAGTTCATACCTTGTAAGCCCACTTATTATTTCCTCTGCGTGTGTTTTTTCTGGTTTAGCGGATTAGCTGCACTGTCTCTTCAAAGGCTATCCAATCAAGGAGGGGTTATTAAAACCAGGGCGATTTATGACTGAGAATTAATTAGAGAAGCATTTTCATGCAAAACATCCAATTTTTTGATTAGCAATGGAGCAGGGCCGCAATTAACACTCGAGGAAGCTTAAATTTCCAGCTTTTTGATTCTCAGGAAATGAGATTATCAAACCAGGGTCAGACACTTGACAGCAAAGCGGGAGTGGGGGAGTGTGAAATTATATGTAAAAAAAAAGAGTCTTTTGATTTTGATACTGAGATTGCTGTTACGGCAGTGGGAAATTCAGAGGAGGGAAAGAACAACAAGTCTGAAATGGAAGAACCTGAAAGGACTGATTCTGTAGTGGCCTATTTGCTATGCAAAATATCTGTTGTAAATGTTTGCTGCAAGTATGTTTTAGGAGCACAGCAATATTGTTTTGTTCCTTCATTGTTACTTATTATTCAGTTTTTCTCTCATAAATTTCTCTTGGATATTCAGTGGCTGAACAAATATTTAAAATGTTTATATATGTTGGAGCGAGGCCAAAATTTCTCTTGTTGGAAAAGGGAGCTTCTTGCTTTTTTTTTTGACGGTGGGCAGGGGGTCTGTTTCTTTTCATTGGTGTTTTTAACTTTTTTAAGTCACTCAAAACACAGTTTAGGTTGTGGGTTATGTCAAGCCATAGATGACCACTTATTGATAAGTGGCCTTGTCAAGCTTAGGTGGCTGAGATAGGAAGTAAGGCAATCCCAGGTTTGCTGTAAAACAAAGTGTATTCTGTCATCAGTGTAATTGGTGTTCCCTGAGGAATGCAACATAATGAAAAATGCATTTGTTCTGGAAAATATTTTTCATCTTGTCTCCTCTTAATTTGGACATCTAATTTTCACAGAGAAATAGAGGAGCAGTGTATCCTTTGTTTTAATTCATTCTGCCAAGTTAAAACTCATATGCCTCTGTTCTTTATTCAATAGGTTCTAAGATTTTTAAGAGACCTTGTCAGTATTTTTGAATCATCCAACCTTCTCTTCATTACCTTGTTTTCATATTTGCATGTATGATGAATTGCCTATCTATAAATAGTATAAAAATGGTACACTATAAATATTAAAATTAGCAATATGTACTATTTATGGATTGCTTGCCTATTGATGTTAGGAAACTTGTTGGCATCCAGTTCTAAGAGGGAACACAAGTGAACAATGCGTCTTTGGCCCAGGGTGGGAGAGGGACTGAGAACTGATTGATAGTCCTGTGTGAATCTGGTTTCTCTCATATTCTCCTAGCGTTGGTTTCTCTATTCAAATAAGGGATAGGACTTTTTGTTAGAATCTGGGAAGTTGTTTTAAAAAACATCTTCATAAGCAGATTCCAGACTACACCAAAAATGAATGGAAGAGGCCATATGTCATTTATATAATCAGAGATTTTTGGTATTACATTTTTCTCTCTAAAGCCCCTCTGATGTAGGAACATGATCCATTGATCTAGCCTATCATTCTTGCAATCCTACTGTGGATTCTCAGCTTTGTTTGTCAGTCTTGCTTAATCCTCCTTCCTTTGTTGATGAAGAGTATCTATCACTGCCTGGATGAAAATTGGCTGCAGTTTAATCTTGGGGGAAAAAGGAAGAAAACTGCCAGTCAGAGGCTGAAGAGTTGATCTTGTCAGATTTATAGTCATCAGTTATCAATGCTGATCTTCATGTTTTTAGATATTGATGATTATGATTACATGCCTTTCGGCATCCAATAAACATTTGTGGAAAGAATTTATAGTTATATTTATGGATATTTTCTTTGTTGGGAAATGTTTCTACCAGGTCCATAACAAAGGGAGCCTAAGCATATGAATTAGGGATTCTTAGTCTATGTGTGTTTTGTGTTGGGTGGTTTGGGGGAGGGTACATGGGTAGCCTTCAGGGAGTCTGTGATACCCAGCAGTATCTTCAGATTAGAGGGGTGGGGAGCAGGAAGAAGTTATCAAGTTTTCATTAGGTTTACAAAATGCTATTGTTACGTGTGTGTGTATATATATGTGTATATATACGTATATATACACACGTGTAGATGTGTGTATATATACACATGTAGATATGTATAGATGTGTGTATATATGTATACACACGTATACACACACACACATATTCATAAATACATATACAAATACAGTTCCCAACTTGGAGAGCCTTATTATCAACAGAAGAAAGCAATATAACAACTTTAGTGAAAGCACATAAAATGATATCCTTTTGTAATAAATGTGAATTAAATACATCTAACCTATATTTAAATGCTTAGTAACATTTAATATTAATTATATTAACATCACAGGTAGGCAGAGAAATTGAATTTATAAAAATTGAGAAAATTAATCAAGAGAGGCATAGTAATTAAGTGTGAATCATTTGAAAGAAGGCAAGGATTATTTAATGGAGTAGAAAAGCAGAAAAGCATAGCTATTCTAGGTTTGTTTGTTTTTTTTTTCTCCTTTAATGTGAAGTTTTTTTAAAAGTACAGTTTGTTATAGCCCAATTGATCATTTAATTAAGGAACTTGATTTGCTTTAAGAGGCTTTAAGAGTTGATAATAATCATATTATCATGTTGAATTCCCAGTGGTGAGGTGAGGGTGTCACCTGTTCTACTGGCTCATTTTTGCTTTGCTTGATTTGCTTATGCTCAGTTTATATCATGGTAGATGATGGATGTGGAAGAATATTTAAAAATCATTGCTGGTGATGGGTGGAAACGAATGCCTTTAGTTTTTAGTATGACATAATTAATCTTTAATAGTGATCAACTAATGTGTGTTTATATGATTATATCTGAAGAGATATTTATTAAATATCTATGATTGATATTTCTGTTGGGATAACTGTGTTATTATTGAGTCTCTGGAACTCTTTTCCACTTCTCATCTAAATACTTGCTTTCATGAGAATTTCCTACTCTAGCAGAAGTAGTGTAGGTACAAAGAACCCCATTTTCTTAGGATAGTAGTCAATCTAATTTATGAAATTAGATTTTTGTGAGCATGAAAGTGAGTGTAGGCCAGCGAAATGAAATATGGAAACCTCAGGGTTCAAAGCAATGGGTTGGCAGAGAGTCAGGTCGGAGACTGAAATGTTATGAGTCATCTATGAGATAGATGGAAACGCTGGAGTTGAGCTTTTAAAACAGTAATAGATGGAAAGAAAAACTCCAGACTCTGCCTAAGGAAAAGGCTGCTAGTTTGTTGAAGAAGAGTAGGCTGTGAGACTCGAGCAGTGTCTTGAGTAAGTTAGGGGAAAGGCAGGCAAATGGACACTTAAGGTTTACAGTGTGAAAATCTTCTATCCACTTTTTGAAAAACACATTTAAATGAGTTCTTAATGATTCCCAAGAACCACAGTCCGATTTTGGCTTTTGTTTCCTGTGCCCTCCTGCCAGTTTTGATAACCGCACCTTTGTCTCTGAGCCTAATTTTTCCAAAATTATGGGTTCATTTTAATTGTTTAATAGTCTGCTCTTGTCTGCAATTTCCAGAGTTCGAATTGTATGATTTTTGCCGCCTGTAAGAAAATGGTCAGTGAAAAAGAATTTTTGGTTAACTATGACATCCTGTATTTAATAGAAATATTTTGTTTTAATGGCATGAAACTAACTATAGCAATGAAAATTTTTCTAATGTAACATCAAGAACTTCTCTTTGTATCTTATATGAACCTTCTGTGAGGTCCAGCTAATTGCAATACCTCCTAAGTTAGAGATCTCATACCCATTCTGAGTCTTCTAAGAATGTAGTACTATCTTAGATCACATTAAGGTTTTCAGATTTTTCTCTAATTGCTTGATAATGTAACACAAGCTTGATAGTATAATAACAAAAGCTTGATGCTCTGTAGTTAGATTCTTTTAAATAATGTAAAAAAAAGTTATAAATGATTAGTAGCTTGGATGACTTTTTACATTTCTCTCTGGGAGTTTCAATTGCTATGATTTTGTGGTTGTGTTCAGCTTAATTGCCATTAGCTACTGCTGAAGTCTCCTGCTTACTCACTGTGCAGGCAGTGTCCATCAGCAGCATTTAGTACAGGATGAATGCACAGTTCCTTTTTGTTATGTTCAATGGAATATGTAAATACTTTCAAATGGCCTTCTTCAACTAGATTTTTTTTTTTTAAATGAGAGATATGCCCGAAAAATACTTTGAAAAATATTCATACCCTATTTAGTGGTTGGCTTATTTGTTAGTTGTATTATATTTGGTAATTGGATGACAGGATACATTTTAGAATACCTAAATAAATTAGGGAGGATATATTTCTTTAATATGATTGTTTTAGGTTGTAGATGGCACTCATGGTAATGTTCTGGTAATCTAAATGTACTCCTGTCTGTAATTAAAGTTTGGATAATCATTAGTGATATTAAACCCCTCAAAAAATTACATTCTTCCCTGGGGCTAGGAAGCATCTTCTGAGTTAATCTACTCTAGCAGTTTTAAAACACTATGTTCCCTAGAACAGTTAGAGGTCTGGAAAGGTATAAGAAATTAGGCGATCAGAATTCTCAATTTCCTCTTGAAAGCTTCATCCAGGGATACTTAATTTTTTTGGTTTTGTATGTTGGGATTTCACACAGACATATTTTCTAAAGTTGGCTATTTCAAAAAATGTTGCAATACAGGCTTTTATGAACATTTGTGATACTCCTTTAATGTAGGTATCTAGAAGATGAATCATTGGATAAAAAAGATAGTCTTATCTAACATTTGATAGACTAACAAATTACTTTCCAGTGTTTCCTAGTTTATACTTCTTTCAGAATCTATGGAAACATCATTTCTTTTCATCCTTGACATCACTGAATATTACCAAATTTTTTAAATTTAAATTTTAGGTCTTAAAAATTTGAAATTTTACCAACTTGATTAGAGTGTGTACCTGATTACTGACCAGGTTTAGCATATTTTTTGCATTTATTTGACATTTGTAATTTTTCACTTAATTATTATCGAGTCTAAAAATAATCCCTAACACCTCTTTCCTATTTTTATTGGAGTTTTTTTTTTATTACTGATTTTCAGATACTCTATATATTCTAGATACAAATGTATTACAAATACTTTTCCTCCTAGTCAGACATTTAGATAAGATTTAATTTGGGGACAAAGATGATTTTTCTAAAAATAATTTCAAAGCTATTATAGTAGTATTTTTTGATAGTATGATGTCTTTCAGATGGATGTTTTTAAAAGATCATAAAGTAAGTAGATATTACAGTTTTCCTTGGGGAATCAATTCTAGTGTCTCACAGTCCTTATTGTTTCTCAACTTAAGAAAATATATATATATAAATGTGTTAATTAACATTAGTCGATATACCTATCTAGCTTATTTAGTAGTCTAAAAAAATTTCCTATTAACATGAAGTTTCAAGATTTCACTAAGTTTTTAAATTAAATCTCAAATCTTTTGTTACTAAGTAGCAACATGACTGCATTTCTTCTTAAAATCAGTCTGTTTTATAAACTGTCAGCATCATAGTATCCTTCTGGATCAATTGTGAGTGGGCAGCATCTGTACTTTTCAGAAGGGAAGAATAGATATTTAACAGTTTACTGAAGGTAGTACCGTTGCGGAATCCGAAATTAGAATCTCAGTCTGTTGAGATGTGCTCTCAAGGTAAAATACATGTGCCATGCAAATAGGGCATAGCTTTCTTGTCTAGCAATGGTTGGCCCAGTATGTGACCCAACATATATTTCCTTGTAGAAAGCATGAGAATCACTCCTATGTTGATGACCATAGCTGAACATGACTGAAAGAATTTTAGCATGACCAGTTAACTTTTTTCCCTGTCACCACTGGCTAGTTCTGAAGTGTAAAGTGTTAAGTTATAAACTGCAGCATTATAATTCCTCTTCTGGTAACATGAAAAATTAGTACTGTAATCCCAGCACTTTGGGAGGCCGAGGCGGGTGGATCACCTGAGGTCAGGAGTTCAAAACCAGCCGTGCCAGCATGGTGAAACCCTGTCTCTACTGAAAATACAAAATTAGCTGGGCATAGCGGTGCATGCCTGTAATCCCAGCTACTCGGGAGGCTGAGGCAGGAGAATCACTTGAACCTGGGAGGCAGAGGTTGTTGTGAACTGAGATCGTGCCACTGCACTCTCTCAGCCTTGGGCAACAAGAGCAAAAAAGAAAAGAAAAGAAAAGAAAAATCAGTAACAAATACACAGATTTTTTTTTTTTAATCCATGGCTACGAAGGTACCCAACTGAATAATACATCATGATATTTCTTATATCATTGTCCTTGAGAACTTATGTCTTTTCAGTGAAAGAAATGAAATATGAAGTATTTCGTGAGACGGTGTTCTCTAACTTTGGGGTGCATCAAATACCTGGAAGTCTTGTGAACACAGCTTGCAGGGCCCCATTACTTGAGTTTCTGACACAGTAGGTCTGAGATGGGGTCTGAAAATTTGCATTTCTAACAAGTCCTTTTATGATGCTGATGGAGGGAACACACTTTGAGAAGCACTACTCTAAACCTTGTAATAAAAATGATGAAAGGTGGTGCTAATCCGGATAGCTTTTTTGCCTGTGACCAACTACTTTTGTTTCCTCTTTGACATTGTAGCACTTAGGAATTATCTTATTTCCCCTGGAGAAGATCAAACCTAATAGAATTATGCATGCACTGTAAGAGATCATCAACCTTACACCTTTTCCCTTGGGCCTAGAGCAATTTGAAAAGAGACATTTCCATCAAATGACATAAAACCTGTAGCTACAGTCACAAATTAACAATTATCAGAGTGTTTGTACCAGTCTCCTCCATTTGGATTTTATGCATGAATTATAAAACTAGAGATGGGAAAGCAGGAAGAGGATGAAGGAGTAGCATCCAAACTGTTACTCCAATAGAGATTTTGTACTAATTGTGAATTGAAAATGACTAGTCAGTTTAGATGCTTATAAGGCATACCATACTATTGAAGAATAATAAAATGCTGTAGAGAGATATTATCATTGTGCTACATGTTTGTTGTACGTTACTGTTGAGTTTTTTTTCCAGACTTTCTTTGGATTATTTTTGGTCCCTAGCAATTTTAGAAGGCACATAGTAGAAACTGCTGGTTGCTTAGTATCCAATTACTCACCCCTTTCTCCTCCTTTTTTACCCCTTCTGATTGTATTTAAGGTGGCAGTGTTCCCAGTGATACATTTCTCAGTGTCTTTTGCAGTTGAAATACAAGCAGAGGTAGTTGGATAGGGCTTCGGAGAAAATTCCTTAAAGAAGGCTCAGCTGGAAGGTACTCTTTTATAACCCTTCCTCTTCCTCTCTCCCTGGCATTTGGATGTTTTAGTGGCCATCCCAGACTCTGAAGCCACTTTGAAATTGTGGAAGCCAAGCACTAGTAGAGCAGGAAGGAGCCTTGATGCCACATGATCGCAGACCAACATTTCCAGCCCTGGACTGTCAGATTGGAGAGAGAAATACATGTCTGTCTTGTTTAACCAGTTTACTTGGATTTTCTGTTACTTGTAAGCAAACCTTGCTGTTTATATTGAAGATGGCATTGTCTGTCTTTGTTAATGAAGGGTATCTCTTTAAAACCTATGAGGTGTTTTTGCAGATGACTTTGTAAGTTAATTGTAAATTATTCCACATGTGTCACTGGGTCCCCATCATCTTACATCTTTTCTTTCTTCTTCTTTTCACCTAGTGAAATGGTGTATCTTTTGGAGTCAGATACACCTGTTTTATTTTTAACAAGTTTACGGAGGCATAATTACAGAACATAAAATTCGCCCCTTTTAAATGTACAATTCAGTAATTTTTAGTGAATTTACTGGTTTACAAACATTACCACAATTCAGTTTTAGAGCATGTCAACCCATTTATGTTATCCCTTGTGCCTGTTTACAGTAAATCCCCACCTCAGCCTCAGAAGATCACCAATCTAATTTCTATCTCTGTATATTTACCTTTTGGGACATTTCATAAAAACTGAATCGTGATATGGTCTTTTGTATGACCTTGTTTTAGTGAGCATAATGTTTGGAGGTTTATTTATAATTTAGCACATATCCGTAGTTCATTCCTTTTTATTATTGAATAATATTTTATTGAATGAGTATACTGTATTTTGTTTATCCATTAATCAGTTGATGGACATTGGGTTGCATCCACTTTTTGACTATTGTGAGTATGCTGCTCTGAACATTGCTCTTCAAGTCCTTAACACATGTAACTTTGAATCTTAGCTCTGCTTAATAGGCTAGTGACCTTTGGCAAATTACCTAACTACTCGTCTCTAAAACATGTGATTTTCTTATCTCTAAAAGGTGATAATACAGACTTCCTCATGGAGTTGTTGTGAGGATTAAATGAAATACCTTACGAGATCATTTGTTTAGCAATCTAAACACTGAAAGCATACGGTGAGCAATAGAATTGTTTCAAAAGCATGTATTAAAACAACCCACACCATTATAGTGATTTTCAGTAATGCACTGTGGGTGGTGATAGTGGGACCCATAGGGCTTCAAATGACTACTTAGTATTGTCTTGATAGTTTATTCACTCATTAAGGACAGAGTGGTACACATCACACCAGAAGCTGTAGTGACTGTATTGTGATAGTCCTGGTAATGCACAAGTTGTGACTTTTTCATTGCTCATATGGTTTGGCAAGTAAGAACCATCTTAAAGTTCAGAATTGTAGTGTCCGGTACATAATTTTAATATGCTCTTATAACTTATTTATAAAAGAAAGGAAAGCCGAAAGAGTATATCCACGAGATCTGCATCATTTTTCTTTCTCTTTTCTTTACTGGTAGGTAAAATACCTAAATTTTGGAAATATTAATCCAGAACATTCTAGGCTCCAGACATCCTGGCTACATAATTTTCTATTATACCCTCTTAGGTGTGTGCTTGAGGTCTGTGAATTAAACAATAAAAAAGACAAATTAACAAGATTAACAAAATAAAAAGCATACCAGTTTTATTTTAAATTTTACATGTGTGGAATCAGAAAGGAACTGAAATCTCAAAGAAGTAGTTAGATTGGGGGGCTTATATACAATTTTAACAAGGGGTACTAAATTGTTGAGAATTGACTAGGCAAAGATGGTTTGGGTTTCTGGGGGCAAAAAAAAGATTGTGGGAAGATAAAATGTATGGGGGAGACTCATGGTAGATAAGGTTTATTTTGTGAGGGTTGATTATGCAAACTCATCTCAGTGCTCTCTCTGTCTCTGGTGATAAGGATTGTTCTTCATTTCCTGGCACGGGGGTCGGAGTGGGCCTTCGCAAGGGAGAATTAATGCCTGCTTTTAGGCAGATGGGGGAGGGCGGAGAGCTATTCCTGTTTCTGCTTTTTCTCAGTTGCCTTCGGTTCAGAATCATCTTTATGCCAAAGTGGCATATTTCGGGGTGACATATTTTGGTTCCCTTAAGTATGATCATTGTAGAGCAAATGCAGGCACAGTATCTGTGATGTAAATATTAGTGAATGAATTTAGTCCTGCGCGAAATCCTCCCTCCCCTCCCTTCTCAGTCCTTCCCACCACTTCATGCTTAACCACAGTGCAGCATTCTTTCTTTTTGGGGTGACATATTCTGGTTCCCTTGAGTATAATCATTGTAAAGCAAATGCAGAAACAGTACCTGTGATGTAAATATTTAGTGAATGGTAGTCCTGTGTGAAATCCTCACCTCCCCGCCCTTCCCATTCCTTCCCACCACTTCACGCTTAGCCAGAGCACAGCATTCTTACTTTTCTCCACCTGCTCAGGTTGGAGGATTCAGATATCAATGAGACAAAATGGATCCTACTCTGCTGGAGATTACAGTCTAGCAGGGGAAACGTGTATTAAGCAAATGTCACACAGATAGTTGTTAAGTTGTGATAACTGCTGTGAAAGGAAGGTATACAGTGCTTTGAAAATGCGCTGGCGCTGTGGCTCACACCTGCAATCCCAGCACTTTGGGAGGCCGAGGCAGGTGGATCACCTGAGGGCAGGTGTTCGAGACCAGCCTGGTCAACATGGGGAAACCCTGTCTGTTAAAAATACAAAAATTAGCCAGGCATGGTGGCACGTGCATATAATCCCAGCTACTCGGGAATTGAGGTAGTAGAATTGCTAGAACCCAGGAGGAGGAGGTTGCAGTAAGCCGAGGTTGCGCCACTGCACTCCAGCCTGGGCGATAGAGCGAGACTCCGTCTCAAAAAAAAAAAAAAAAAAAAGAAAGAAAAAAGAAAATGCATAGTACAGGATCTAGCCTAGTCTACAGAGTCAGAAATCTTCTCTGGGGAAGATCTCTGAAGGATCCTAGCATCAGGGAGATGGAGCAGAGGCAAGAAAGGGAATGCCAAACATAGGTAAGATAGTTGTGAAGGCTCCCAGTGAGGAAGAAGATCAATGTGCACAAGACATTCAAAGAAGTTAGTGTAGTGAGGGAGAGCTTAGCTCAAAAACAAACACACAAACAAACAAACAAACAAACTGGACAGTTAACTGAGTTTAGGTCATGCTGCGCTGTGGTTAAGCGTGGTCTTAGTCATCTGATTTTTGGCGAGTTACTCTTTCTAAGCCTCAATCTATTACATTAAGGTTGATCATTCTCATCCTCAGGGAGGCAGTTAAAATGGAAAATAAATTATATGAAACTGGCCAGGTGTGGTAGCTCACGCCTGTAATTCTAGCACCTTGGGAGGTCGAGTCAGGCAGATCCCTTGAGTCCAGAAGTTCGAGACTAGTCTGGCCAATGTGGCGAAACCCCGTCTCTACTGAAAATACAAAACTAGCTGGGCGTGGTGGCGTGCACCTATAGTTTCAGCTACTTGGGAGGCTGAGGCAGGAGAATCACTTGAACCCGGGAGGCGGTGGCTGCAGTGAGCCGAGATTGCGCCACTGCACTCCAGCCTGGGCAATAGAGCAAGACTCCATCTCAAAAAAATTTATAAATAAATAAAGTATATGAAACTTTTAACTGTATGTCTGGTATTTTTATTTGATTTGATTTTTAAATTTTTATTTATTTACCTATTTTTGAGACTTACTGGGTTATGAGACTGGCTAATTTTTGTATTTTTGGTAGAGACAGCGTTTCACCACATTGCCCAGGCTGGTCTCAAACTCCTGAACTCAAGCGATCCATTGCCTTGGCTTCCGAAAGTGCTGGGATTACAGGCACAAGCCACCACACCCGGCTTGATATTATTTTTATCATCAAAAGTTTTACCTGTTTTCTAGGAAAAGCATTCTAAGATATTTTACATATTTTTCTGTCTTTTTGAACATAATATTTTAAACATGATACACCTTTTTATTGATAACTTCAGGTTGTCATTATCAACTCCAAACAGCATACTATTACTAAAGTTTCGGTCTGATTGTCCTTGATGTAAGTGATCCAGCATCCTATCTTTTTGTGTTCTTGGGTCTGATTTGTATTTAATTTGTTATTTCTTTGTTTCAGGCATTTTCTTCCTGCTCATAGCTTACTGTCTTTTGGTAGTCTTTGTTTCCTTCTTTCTTTTGGAGTTAGAAATCGGACATAAGAATGCGTTGCTCTGTGTAAAGTAAAAGTAAATAGACCTGAGGTGAGTAATAAGGTTTGTGAAATTTTAACATCTGTCTTGTCCCTTGAGAGGCCATTTTTGTTTACTTTCAGTTCTTGGTTATTATGAAGATTCATGACATTGCTGGATATGTGAGCTGTATCTGCTCTTCAATTTGCTGGACACTAATTGGACAGAGGAGAAAACTGGCTGTTCCATTGGGTAGTGTTTTCCTAGCTCATTGTGGCTGGCTGGCTCAGGGTGCTATATCATGGTTATTAATTTATGTATGTAGCACGATACTTAACATTTATTGTTTGTTATATGCAGACATTGTTCTTGGTGCTTTACATGTATTAATGGTATTGATAAAATTTTGTTTCTATTGTGTAATCAATTTGATTAATTTAGTTCTAATATCCATCTTGTTGGAACATCTTTTTTTTTTCTTTTGAGATGGGAGTCTCGCTCTGTTGCCCAGGCTGGAGTGCAGTGACACGATCTCGGCTCACTGCAAACTCCACCTCCTGGGTTCAAGGGACTCTCCTCCCTCGGCCTCCTGAGTAGCTGGGACTACAGGCGCGTGCCACTGTGCCTGGCTAATTTTGTATTTTTAGTAGAGACGGAGTTTCACCGTGTTAGCCAGGATGGTCTTGATCTCCTGACCTCATGATCTGCCTTTCTTGGCCTTCCAAAGTGCTGGGATTACAGGCGTGAGCCACTGCACATGGCCTGGAACATCTTTATACTTAAAACAAGTAACTTTCCTTTTATCCATGTAATTTCTGATAAATCCACTCCTGGAATGAATGTTCTAGAAAATTTGGCAAAGAGGTGCCTTTGAGCAGCATCAGATAACCCCTTTAGTATCTAAATGATTGATGAGAGACTCCTTAATCTAGATTTAGAGACTTTCCATACAGGCAGCAAGATGCACCAAAGTTCTTGAAAGGAGACTAATGAAAATATAAACATTTGTGCAGAAGAATAGGTTAATATTTTTTGAGTCGATTACATGGCACGGAAAGCCCAAGAAAAATCTGGACCCTGTAGGAGAATGTGAATTATTTTTGATCCAGTACTTTATGCCCATTACTATGATAAATGATATCATTTCATATAAGGGCATTTTAATCTGATGCATTAGACTAAGGAGAGTCAATGTTTTTGTTGCTACCACCACTTTAGTCTTTATTATTAATGAGAAGCTCAGATTGATAAAGTAATATTAAACTATAGTTCTTAATATATGAATGCCTAACAAATTTTTAGAGCACTTTTTTTGTATACATCTCTACAAGATAGTTTATTTTGTTTACTAGCTGCTCAACTTTTTTATATGTGCGGAATATGGATTTACTTGATTATTTTTAGACTATTATACTGAGAGAGGGATAGAGAACTGGACCAACATTGTTTGTGCAATTAGTTAATGCTGATGCACAGTGCAGTATATTGCAGGAACTTCAGGACATACTTTTTTAGGTGGGTTTGTAAAACCTTTATAGCTTCCAACCATGGAGGTTACTCCAATCAGTAGCCCAAGTGTGTATACACACACACAAACACACACACAAACACACACACACATAATTATATATTACACATATATAATTATATGTGTAATTATATATAAATATATGCACATATATACATATATACACATGTGTATGTGTATTTTACATACACATATATATATAGATACATAGAGAGAGAGAGAGAGAGAGAGAGAGAGAGAGATTGAGAGAGACTGTTTCATTCTGTTGCCCAGGCTGGACAACATTGTAGAATGTCACTACAAGGTCATAGCTTACTGCAGGGTGGAACTCCTGGGCTCAAGTGATCCTCCCACCTGAGCCTTCCCAGTAGCTGGGTCTATAGGCAGGTTCCAACATGTCTGGCTAATTTTCAAATTTTTTGTAGTGGCGAGCTCTTGCTATATTGCCTAGGCTGGTCTCAAACTCCTGGCCTCTAACGATTATCCTGCCTTGGCCTCCCAAAGTGCCCGGATTCCAGGGGTGAGCCAGAGTTCCTGACTAGCACTTTTTTAAAAAATCAAATCAAGTTTTTACAGAAGTAAAAACAGATGCTTCACTATAGCCAGTTTCTAAAGAATTCACCAACAACGTCTCTTTTTACAGTTTATAGTCATTATCAAAATTGTGTACAAATGTATTGAAGAGCTTTATTGTCTGTAATTGTGGTTTCATCAATCTGAATAGAAAATTTGTCATCTAGTTGCTCTTCAATGTTAATTGACTTATTAGCTATATACTGCGAATTGAACCATTGCTCAATGGCAGTGCTTTAAGATACTGGAAGAGCCGGGCGCGGTGGCTCAAGCCTGTAATCCCAGCACTTTGGGAGGCCGAGACAGGCGGATCACGAGGTTAGGAGATCGAGACCATCCTGGCTAACACGGTGAAACCCCGTCTCTACTAAAAAATACAAAAAACTAGCTGGGCGAGGTTGGTCTCGATCACCTGACCTCGTGATCCGCCCGCCTCGGCCTCCCAAAGTGCTGGGATTACAGGCGTGAGCCACCACGCCCGGCCGGCAATGACTTTTAAGATACAACACCAGGACCTGGCACGGTGGCTCAAGCCTGTAATCCCAGCACTTTGGGAGGCCGAGGCGGGCAGAGCACGAGGTCAGGAGATCTCGACCATCCTGGCTAACACGGTGAAACCCCATCTCTACTAAAAATACAAAAAATTAGCTGGGTGTGGGGGCAGGCGCCTGTAGTCCGAGCTACTCGGGAGGCTGAGGCAGGAGAATGGCGTGAACCCGGAGGCGGAGCTTGCAGTGAGC
>NW_012105364.1:1121944-1123539 GCF_000951045.1 Mandrillus leucophaeus | reverse complement strand
GGCGGGCGCCTGTAGTCCCAGCTACTCGGGAGGCTGAGGCAGGAGAATGGCGTAAACCTGGGAAATATACATTCCAGTGACCTGAGATCTGGCCACTGCACTCCAGCCCGGGCGACAGAGCAAGACTTCGTCTCAAAAAAAAAAAAAAAAAAAAAAAAAAGATACTGGAAGAATATCGATGCATCACTATTGAAATTACAGTCTCTAAGGTGGGTAATATGACAGTCTTAGCAACTATATCACCACTACAAGGTTTGGGGGACTTTTGTTTAATTATTTTGCTTTTACATTTTAAAAAGCGGCTGTATGGAAATACTTACCGTACTATTCACATACCGTACTATTCACCCATTTCATATGTATAATTTAGTGGTTTTTAGGATGTTCACAAAGTATATAACCACACCACAGTCAATTTAAGGACATTTACATCATCCTTAAGAGAATTTCTGTACCTGTTAACAGTCACTGTCTCTTCTTTCTTTTCTCCTCTAATCCTAGGCAGACAAAAATTATTGTATCTCTAAAAAAATGTCTTTTCTGGACATTTCATGTAATGGAATCTTATAATATGCGGTCTTTTGTGACTGGCTTCTTTCACTTAGGTTTTCAAGTTCATGCATGTATGGCATTGGTCTCTACTTCATTGCTGAATACTATTCTGTTGTATGGACATTTTATATATCTCTTCATGAACTGTTGATGGACATTTGTATTTTTTCCAATTTTTGGGTACTATGAATAACATTCATGTGCAGGATTTTATATGCACATATTTTCATCCTGCTTGTGTAAACACCTAGAAGTGGAAAGTCTGGATCATATGGTCATTCGGGGTTTATTCTTTGGGGAAACTGAGAAGCTAGCTGCTCTTTTTTTTTTTTTTTTAACAGAATTTATACCATTTATTTACAGTAGAAAACATTCAATTAAAATATTTTTGCTTTAGGCCGTCATTTTCAAGGTGAGTTGTTTATTCTTCCCTCTTTGATGTGTGAACGTGTCCATTTGTGATGTAGATTAGTCATTACATCACAAATAGTACATGTAAATACACCATTTATGCACATCCACCTAAATCTATTCTTTCTAAAATGTGTATATCTATTTAAGTATCCTTCTGATGCACCAAGGGACATAAGTATGCCATAACCATAATGATATTGATACTAATTTGGACAATGAGAGTAAATGGGTCCTTCACAGAGCAAAAGGAATTCTATACATTTATTTAAAAGACAATTATTTGATTTGTAAAAATAATATCAAGACAGTTGGAAGACATGTTTGAAACTGCATGGGAGGCAGTGTGATTAATAGAAAGTATAGGGTTGGGAAGGAGGATTAGTTATGGCAGTTCCACAATGAGTCTGGAGAGAGAGTTTAAAGGCAGTATGCAGGGAATAACAGAAAAAGCAAGAAAAAGGTAGTGCCTGCTATTATCAATTGTCTGTTGAGATGGGAAAATGAAACCTACAAATCTATTAATCATTCGAAGATATTAACAAAGATAATATATAAGTTTTGTTCTCTTAAGTTCCTTACCCCGCTCCATGTGTGTTAGCTCATTTTCTTTTTTTTTTTTTTTTTTTTTT
>NW_012105364.1:1105277-1121894 GCF_000951045.1 Mandrillus leucophaeus | reverse complement strand
CCCCCGGGTTCACGCCATTCTCCTGCCTCAGCCTCCCGAGTAGCTGGGACTACAGGCGCCCGCCACCACGCCCGGCTAGTTTTTTGTATTTTTTTTAGTAGAGACGGGGTTTCACGGTGTTAGCCAGGATGGTCTCGATCTCCTGACCTTGTGATCTGCCCGCCTCGGCCTCCCAAGGTGCTGGGATTACAGGCTTGAGCCACCGCGCCCGGCCAGCTCATTTTCATGCTGCTGATAAAGACATACCTGAGACTGGGCAATTTACAAAACAAAGAGATTTAGTGGACTCATAGTTCCACCTGGCTGGGGAGGCCTCACAATCATGGCCGAAGGTGAAAGGGACATCTCACATGGCCACAGATGAGAGAAGAGAGCTTGTGCAGGGAAACTGCCCTTTATGAAACCATCCGATCTTGCGAGACTTATTCACTATCATAAGAATAGCATGGGGAAGACCTACCTCCATGATTCAATTACTTCCCACTGGATTCCTCCCACAACATGTGGTAATTGTGGGAGCTACAAGTCAAGGTGAGTTTTCAGATGAAGTTCCCAGTGTAAAGCAGACTGCCAGATCAATGGAAATGAATACATGTCTCAGTTTCTATAGGAACCTACTGTATATGATCATTCAGTGTGGAAAGGATGTAGTCAGTAAATGGTGCTACAGAAATTTGGAAAAATCTCACAGATAATGTGTGGTTTAATTCACCTCACATTATCTGACAAAATTAATTACAGATAGATAAGTAGTAAAATATAACAAATGACACAAAAAATTAGAAGGTAAAAGTAGATATTTAATGTTTGGATATACAAATACTTCTTGCGTAATAATAATGAAAGAACTTTAAGAGGAAATGATAACTTAATATTGCCGCATAAAAATGTAAAACTTTTTATAATCCAAACATATAAAATTAAAAGCCAAAAAATTTAATTGAATAATGTTGCCAAAAATATGACAGAAAGGCTAAAGTTCTTACCAGATAAAATCCTCTTTTGGGTGAAAACCTGAGCATGTATATTATTCCTGTTCTTGCCACATTATTGTATAATTACTGTTTTTGTATCAGTCTCACTTGGGGTGGGATATGTATGTGTGTGTACCTTTCACATCTTGGTATTTTCAGGGACAAACACAAAGTCTAGTCCAAAAGGCATTTTGTAAATGTCTGAGTATGAACAAATTGGATTCTGGGGCTATTATTTTACTGAGGTCTGAAATGCTGACAAATGCATTTGTCAATCGATGAAGCAGATTTGAGAAGGGGGTAGAAAAATGTTCAGTTAAGTTACTGTGCAAATGCAGCATACGTTAACTTTCTTGGTGCAAAATATTTTAAAAGATGAAATATACATTCCAGTAAAATATTTGGTGGCTATTGAAGTCACATTACAAAATGCAACTAGCACACATTGTTTATATGAATCAATTACAGGGAGATCTTTATGGTGCCGTTTTTAATTTTCCCTCCTTCCAGTTGCTGAAGCTCTACCTTAATTCCTCCTGTCTTAATTTTCCCACCCCCATTCTCTTTACCTCTTTTTTTTCTCTATTCTCCCTTTCTTTCTTTTCCTTTCTCTATTGCCTTCCCCACAACAGCTCAGTGAAAGAGTGAAGTTTTTGAGTTTCATTTATGCCTTTGCCTGTTTTGCCATAAAAATCAACCAAGGATGCTTTCATATAGTACCAGTATGATGAGGGAAATAAGCTTTCACTGCAGAATGATTACTGTTGGTGATGATGTATAAAATAAAGGGAAGGATGTTATGTGGACTGTTGACCCTTCAGGGCTTATAAGTCCACATTACGTGGTCTGGGTGGTAAACTGAGTGAGTTTAATATTAGCTACTGGAAATGACAGTGTTTATAAATTTTCAAAATGACATTTGTATCAGTCAGGCTTTAGCTTTTATTGTATTGAATACACTTACTATATTTTAATATTTTTCTAGAGCTGCTTTATGCTGTGGGAAACACTAGTTGGCAATTGAAAACCCTAGACATTAGATGATTTTTATTTTGCGTTATCTTTTGTATTAGTTGTAATTATAAATTTCTGTTTGTAAGTCACTTCCCCAAAGCACAGGAGAAAAAAACAGATTTTTCTTCCATGATTTTCTCACTGAGGATAATTTGTCTTATCTACTTAAAAATACCTTCTTTTAAACAATAAAAGTGGCTCTAAGGCTGTTACTTTATAAACTCAGAAAGTATTTATTTGTTAACACTTATTTATTTCTGTAGCCTTTGAAATTTGTATTCTCCCCCGATGTATTTTAGCAAAATAGGAGAAATGAAGGATAACCTAGTTATTCTTAATATTGTTTTAATACCCTTCAAACTGGATATTAAAACAATCACAACCTCGTGTCTTTATAATCATCAGGTATGCTTGGATCTCTCTATAAGAGATATTCTTGAAATAGTACTTTATAAGCCAGATACACTCAAAGTGCTAAGGAACAGCTCACTGTTGAAAGATATAGTAAGAATTGAAAGGTATATATACTCTTTATTTTCAGATGAGATCATACGTATTCCAAACACCTGTGACCATACTTTGGAAAAACATGGCAGTAAACTATGACTTCAGTGTTACATGGACATCCCCAAACTAATTTATAGGAAACTGGTAACCATTAATGTAGTTAAATCCTTACTGAATTTAAAATATAGAGTCTGATTTAAAAGAACTAGCTGGTTATCTTCCATTTATTCTATGAGATTCTGAGCTTTAAACTTTTCTTTCTGGTCTGATCTTTTATTCTAAAATATCCTAAAAGTGGGTAGTCTCAAGCAATATGAAGCTGCGGGCACCTCGTACCCATTAGCTAGAATTTTAACTGAGGGCAAATAATGGTTATCATTATACTATAGCTTTCAAAGTATTTCTTACTGGCATCAGGCAACAGCAAACACTAGGTGGTGTGTTAAATGGCAGTGGTCAACTTGACTTGGTTCGGAAATGAAATATTGCCCATGCCCTTCAAATGGGCTTGTACATGGTAAGAGTTAAAAACAAACCAGTTGGTCATGGTTTTTATATGGTCATATCAGAGATTCTTGGGAATGTAGGCTTCCATTTCATTCAAGTCACTCACAGAATGAAAGCATTTTAAATCTTGTGTATGCAAAAATCTTTCAAAGGGATATTTCTGAGACAGATTTTGTGCATTTAAAATGCTCTTCAACTGGAGGGAAAAAAAACCCTCTCTTCGAACAAAGGATTTTCTGTTTTCCATACTACTCTGTGCCGTATGCCATCCCGGTTTTTTAAAAATCTGCACACACAATTATGATTCAGTTGAAAACAAAGATAGTACCACTATAATTGTGCCCAATGAGCCCAAAATATTAAACTTTTATTTTCAAGTTTGGCTTTCATCACTCCCTCCCCCAATGCGCTATATATGATAATATATTATTTGTTATTCAGAAGAGGAAGAGTTCCATACAAAATGAATGACTTCAATTGCCTTATAAATAAAACATGGATAAATGTCTTGGTAAAATAAATTAAAGGAGCATTTGTATTTGATCACTCCATCATATTACTGTCTTTATCTACAAGCGGAAGAAGCTGTTGTGTATTTCCTGAAATTCATTATGTGCAAAGTCTATAATGGAGAAAAATCACTACTAAGTTATGGCTGAAACTCAAACAAATAACACGTATTATGCATCTCAGAGAGACTCAAACACATTAAAGGCACATTATCTTTTCTGAGAAAAGATAATGAAGGTCCACACCTGTAGTTTAGGGGTTTGTTTGTATGTTTGTTTTGGAAGAGGTTTAACTAGCTTTATGACTGGTATTCAACTCCACTTTCACTTCTTACAATTTGCTAAAATGTTTGAAGAGGACAAATATTGATGAAATACTTTGCTGATTTTGATTTATAAACAGGAGTCATGAAATAAATAACTCGCATCCAGTTTTAAAAAAAAACTGAACCCACACTATTATTATTATATTGTTAAAGTTACAAACATATATATAAAATAGAACTGAAATGGGGCTGGGTGTGGTGGCTCACACCTGTAAACCCAGCACTTTGGGAGACCGAGGCAGGCGGATCACAAAGTCAGCACATCGAGACCATCCTGGCTAACATGGTGAAACCACGTCTCTACTAAAAATACAAAAAAATTAGCCAGGCGTGGAGGCATGCGCCTGTAGCCCCAGCTACTTGGGAGGCTGAGGCAGGAGAATCGCTTGAACCCAGGAGGCAGAGGTTGCGGTGAGCCAAGATTGCGCCACTGCACTCCAGCCTGCTGACAGAGCGAGATCCCATCTCAAAAAAACCAAAACAAAACAAAAACAAAAAGTAGATATAGATGATAATATTAAAGGGGGCAAAATTACAAAGGGACAATAACCTTAATACCACCCCTGTTAACTGGATTTTTCTTACATCAAACTGTAGTTCTTTTAAAATAATGTGTATTTAGCCGGGCCCAGTGGTTCATTCCTGTAATCCCAGCACTTTGGGAGGCTGAGGTGGGTGGACCACCTAAAGTCAGGAGTTCGAGACCAGCTTGGCCAACATGGTGAAACTCTGTCTCTACTGAAAATACAAAAATTAGCCGAGCATGGTGTTGGGGGCCTGTAATCCCAGCTGCTTGGGAGGCTGAGGTAGGAGAATCGTGTGAACCTGGGAGGCGGAGGTTGCAGTGAGCTGAGATTGCGCCACTGCACTCTAGCCTGAGCTACAGGAACGAAATTCCATCTCCAAAAAATAAAATAAAATAAATAAATATATGCATTTTAGTCATCCAGTTGATGGGCCTTCTATGTTGGTTAACTAAAGACTAGAGCATACGGTTAGAAACTTTCATCTGATTTATCCGAACATGGGATCTTCCTATGGTAAGTCTGCTGTTACTACACTCTGAGCAATAGATAAAGGAATAATAATAAAAAAATTTTGATTAAAAACTAGTTAGAATAAATTTCAAGTTGTGTAGAAGAGAAAAATTGTGTTCAGTTATAACAGTAGGTTTCAGTTCATTTTGCGATGCATGGAAAATTTGAATAACGTTCAAAAAATGGCTGTAGTTGAAAGAGTTCTGTTCAGTGGGCCACTATATGAAGCCCTACAAAACAGTCATCAGCATTCCCAAATAAAATACAACATTGATCTTCAAAAATCATTCTTGTTTTTAGCCAAAACTGTGTGTGAGGGTATGATATAGTGGGGAGATATTTACTGTTCATGCTCACTTCCTTTTTGTACTTGGTCAAACATCTTTGAATGTATCAGTCATTCTCGAACTTTGTTTGCATCAGAATCACCTGGAGGGCTTGTTAAAACACAGACTGCTGGGTACCATCCCCAGATTTCTGATTCATTAGGTCAAGAGTGGGACCCAATGATGTGAATTTCTAATTACCATACTTTGATAACCACTATATTGTTCATTTAATTTTTCCTAGCTGTAGTGAAGACTCACCTGATGATCTCTGGCTTAATGACAGATGGTATCTATGTGACATGATAGAACACCTCATCATATTAAAAACAAGAGGGAGCAGTTTCACAGTTGAAAGAAGGCGTATAATAAAACTAAATGGAGTTCTGAGCCTTGATCTCAGGAACATTCAAAGTCCTTTAGATTGGAGAGAGATTTCCTTATAGTCTTAGGAAATATAGGGGTCAATGAGATGTTAATATTTTTAATTGTCTGTGAAAGTTCTAATTTTACAAATAAACTTGAGTTCGACATCAGTGGTTGTGATTTTTGAATTTGGCAGTAGTGATTCATTGATAGAAACCATAGAGATCTACAGCTATATATGTTCTTTCTGGTGGCTGATCATTGTATTCTCTTCAGATTGTTGTCACTGTCAGTTGGTTTCTGCAAACCTAAATTGGGAAGAGCCTTTCAAATTATCTTCTATGGCCTTTTATATGTTGATTCATTCAGATACCGAGTGACCACGTAATATTTTAAGTCAGCCAGGACATGTGAAAGTGCTCAGAGTGAGAGAGTATATGAGTACTCTTCATATCACCTGCTTAATTTTCTATAAACCTAAAACTGCTGGAAAATTTAAATTAATTAAAAAAAATGTACTCAGAGCCAACACACTTGTCTGAACAAAAGAAGAGATGAGAAAATGTACATAAGTTTGGAGAAGAAAGATCCTGAATGTGCAAGGGTTTTTTTCTTCTTCTTCTTAAATCTCTGTTCATTTATACATCCACACATCAACAGATGTATGATTTAGCATTTGCCCTGCACCTCTGGCTCTAGGGATCATGGAGTTTTGTATATGGATACTCTGCTGCAGTGAACTCTGTCATTGTTCTGAACAGCTGGGAATGGAATAAAGCTCATTAAGACAGGAGATGTTATCCAAGCCTCCCCTGGCATCCTGAAGAGTAGTGAATATGTTTTGCTTCCTGAGATCTAAAGTATCCATTTCATTACCACCTAGTGTTCTCTTCCTTTTATTGAAAAACTCTATTGGCCCCATTGCCTCTTTGAATGATGTGCACAGTTTATGCCAGCTGTTCCTTTTCTTAATCCTTTCTCCTTCTTCTTTGCCTTTTTATTATGTTTATGGTGTGTGCTGTGCCTTGTATTTAAAAAAATAAAACCCTAGTGTAATTAGTACATATCACTTGTTTATGTAACCAGAAGAATATTAAGGACAGATTTTCACAATAAACCCCTATCATTCAGACATCCCTGTTCCCTTTGGTATAAAAAGCAACTTTGCTGGAGAGAGGGTTGCAAGTTTAAGTTTCTCATACTTATCAGGCGAGGGAGCTTATGATTTTTTATTTTGTATCAGGTGCTTAGTCCTATTACTTCATTCGATTGTAGCAATAAATCTATGAGACATAAAGATATAGGAATTATTATCTCATTTTGTAGATGGGGCCCTAAGCATCAGAAAGATCTAAAACCCAATTAGTAAATTGTGAAGCAGGGATTCATATCTGTGTCTTTCTGGCTCCGTCATCTCTCTGTACTATGTATGCAACCTTTTACTGAGTTACATATAAATTTAGATGTCTGTATTCATTTTTTATGTGGCGTCATTGTTTGCTTATGTGGCATGATTATTTAGGACAAAAGAAAGATAGGAACCATGTTAAAAATATTACTTTTATCCAAAGATTCAGATTTATATGTAGGTCATCATTTTTCTATTTGGAGAGTTATTCAGGCTTTGCAAATGAAATAGGCAGGGATGTTCAGGAATAGCAACCAACCAGGTGCTTTCTTTGTAACTGGAGAGAAGAAAATATCAACCTCTCCGCTAATGTGTATTGGGAGTTTACTATGTGCCAGGCACATACATGCGTTATTTTATTTAATCCTCTAGGTGGTGTAAGAGTAGATGTAGAAAATGAGGTCCAAAGCATTTAAATAATATGCCCAAGGTCACATAGCCTGCAAGCGTACAGCTGGGGCTAGCGCTGCCATCTGATTCCAGAGCTCGAGCTCTCAATCACTACGCTACACTGCCAAGGAATGGCAGTTTCAGAGGTGGAAGTGGTGTGACATAGTAACCTAGAAAAAGAGAGGTAAGTTATTTGAACACCTGGACATTTTCTTTTTCCATCAAATAGGAAGAAATATTGAGAAAATGGATATACAGTCGTGTATCACTTAATGATGGAGACATACTCCCAGAAGTGTGTTACTAGTCATTTTCATAGTTGTGCAAACATCATAGAGTGCACTTACACAAACCCAGATGGCATAGCCTACTACACACGTAGGCTACATGGTTTGGCCTGTTGCTCCTAGACTACACACCTGTACAGCATGTTACTGTACTGAATAGGGTCTTTGTAACATAGTGGTATTTGTGTATATAAACATAGAAAAGGTACAGTAAAAATACCATAATCCCATGGAACCATCATTGTATATACAGTGTGATGTTGATGGAAATGTTGTTATGCGGCATACAACTATACATTTATCCATCCTCAAATGCTAATCTCCTAAAGAGAAATGACAGCACATGTAGAGTTACTTGGAAACTTTCTATTAATCCTAGAAAGTTAGTTATGTGATTTCTAAATCACTCTTGTTGGGTACAAGTGGAATCTAGGGGTTTTGAGAGTAAAAAAGGAAAGTTAAAGCAGTGGCAGAGAAAGGCTAGATGGGTTTGGCACATATTCAGCTTTGTCAAAGGAAATATGAACGATTCTAGTTCACTTTACATGCCAAGGCATCTGTGATGATGGAGAGAGTGATGTCACATGCTTTGGCAAATTAACTGCTTAGCCTTGAATGTAGTCTAGGGACTTGCCCTACTCTTTTTTTCTAGTTAAAGGGTATCTAAGGTTGGCCTTTCTGACATCATGGCCAGACTCATAGAGGCAGGACTTAATGGAAGCTAAAATCATTAGTATACATATACATACAAATACTTCTTAAGATACGTATTTTCTGTAAGGAATCCAAACTGTAGGAAAAGGATAAAATGAAGTTTTTAGTAAGGAATATATTTTAATGGAAATAATATTATAGTACCCATTATTATTCATTTCCTTTAAAATATAGATGATATTATCTTTATAAGAGATGGTGTCTTTATTTTATTGACTATAAATGTACTTGTGAAATCTTTCCTAAGTTAACTCTTGAAACATAGATTCTAACACTGCTATTGCACAGAACCCAACCATCCAAGTTGGAGAGTGTCTGTGCTGCTTTAATTAGTTCTGATATAATAAACCATTTCATGTTTAGCATTTTAGATTTATAATATGGTCTAGTTGGCTTCTAACTACAGATCGTTGACTGAATTTATATCCAATTTTAAAATTTTGACAAGTAGGTGAAAACTGGAGGAGCAACAAAGGAACATTTTAGTAAAACCAAGAAAGACTTGTCTTTAGTCAGGGACTGTGGCACTACCACTTATTTGAGACCCAGGCAAGACTTGCGAGCAGATTTACCCAAGTCAAGGTTCAAAGTTAGGAAGAAAAAAGACATGAGAAAAGTTCTTCATATGTGAAAAGTATAGTAGTCCTTAGGTACATAAATCCTCCTTGGATTTGTGATTGAGAATTCAGTTGTACTGCTTCTCTGCAGTGAACCTTACTTTTAATAATGTGATAGCTTTTTTATTTTCAAAAAATCTTCCTTTAGAATTGTTTTTAGAAATTAGTTTTGGGGACTAGAGGCCTGGTAGACCTACAAGCACAGATTGAATATCCCATATCCAAAATGCTTTGGACCAGAAGCGTTTGGGATTTGGACTTTTTCAGATTCTGGAATATTTGCGTATACATAATGAGATACCTTGGGAGTGTAACCCAAGTCTAAACATGAAATTCATTTGTTTTTATATACGTAGCCTGAAGAAAGTTTTATACAATATTTTAAGTAATTTTATACATGAAATGAGATTTATGTTAAGTACTTGGGTAGAATTTTCTACTTGTGGTGTCGTAATGATGCTCAAAAAGTTTTGGATTTTGGAGCACTTTAGATTTTGAATTTTTTGATAAGGAATGTTCAACCTGTACCCAATACTTACTATTTCTAATGTTGGCGAAGCCAGTAATTCCAAAAATATTCTAAACCTCTTCTTTCTTCATTAGCTTGAACTTAACTCTTTTATTGTCGTTCATCAATATATGACCCATCATTTAGTAATATTTTAGAAACATAAAAGGAGGGATGGGCTCAAAAAGACAAGAATTATAATAAATTTCTTCAGTGAAACTCCTCTTAGGAAATGAGTATTAATTGCACTCTTCCACTGTAAACAGGAGCAGAGTAACCACACTGGTCAAGAGTTGGTGCTTAGTTTTATAGGTAATTTGTTTTCCTGGGTGCCAAGTGCTTTTTATATACGGTGCTATGGTCATAACTGAATGACCAAGAAATGAAGCATAATGCTAAAAGAAAACATAGTTCTAGGAGAAAGCCCTTTTAATACCTGTTTCTTCTAGAAGTGAATAGGACTTTGGTGTGGGCAGTTTAAAAGTTGGCCACATCAGGCTTTAAGATTGGAATCCGTGTTTGATTTTGAATCTTAGCCCAAGAAAAATAAATGAATTATTTTCTCCAGTATAAATTTGTTTGGAGGTGTCAGTAATTGACTTATTTAGCAGCAATAAAGCAATTCAGATAATTTTAGAAAATTTATTTTTGAAGAAGAGTTCTAATGAAGGATAATTTAAACAATTATGCATGAGAAATAACGATTTACTAAACAGGAAATAGGGTTACTGTAGATGGTTAAAGTTTAAAACTAGAGATTTGCTTTGAATGTAGTGTTTTCTTTGAGATTTCAGGGTGAAAATTGCATGGCTGGAGCATGACCCAGAAACAGCGCTGTCATTGATTGCCACTGGGAATACAGTAATTGAAGATTTGCCTGTGTTGATTGACTTTCAGTATCTGATTACAGAAGCTCTGAGCAATGTATCTTGTTCTTTTATCTCCTTTGTTGTCTCCTTTCAGAAATGCTTGTAAAATGTGTCTGGTGTATCTATAGATTTTTGGATTCTTAGATGGCCACTTAACCATTTCTGTTAGTATTTAACAGTTCAATCAATTTGAATAGTAATGAAGAAAACCTGAATTAAAATGTACTAGGATTCTGAGATTGTTATTTCTGGTATATAATAAACTTTTCTAATTTGTTCTTTGTAGAACCTCATCTCTATAAATGTTTGTGTTGAAATGCTTTTTGGTCTTAAGTGATGGAATGACGGCCTATGCCAGGACATCGTAGCTTGTGGATGCCTACTCTTTTCAGATGACTCGGTGGTGCAGGTTAATATTTTGAGTAAATCTTTAGGAATTAAATTCAGTACTGTCAACAATGAGAATCTGGCCAGTTTATGTAGAGCTTAACAGAGGCAGAATGTATTAGTGGACTTCAGTTTTTTTTAAAAAAGGGACATTGATATCATACGCTATTCTATACCTAGCTCTAGGGATAGTGTGTACAGTGTGGATTATTTGTGGTCCGCTCCTGGCCACAGGTCTTCTGTGTTACCTTTAAAAAGCTGTGGTAGTGCCATGGCTGACTGTGCCATCTCTGTATGGATTTTCTGTTTATTTGTTTTATAATTTTGTTTTATAGAAACCATAGTATGATGTCAGAAACTGGGTGGATTAAGTACAGTATGTTGGAAAAGAGAAATGTGTTACCTGCTTGACGGGAGTACAGTTTGACTCTTCTGTTTCCCTGATGTGCTAATCTAATGATTTGGCCTTGATGGTATGGCAGTAGCTGGTGAGAAAAAGGAAGGGAAGGAAGATGAGGTAATTGTCCTGAATTGTCCTTGGATAAAAGATCTTTGCAAATGATCTTCAAGTCTTTGCAAATGATAAAATGGGAGAAGTTCACATGGCATTTGAGAATACCTCTTCTAAACTACTCAGTTTAGGTCAGAGAATTTTGTTTCAGCTCACGTAAGAACTTGATTTGTTTCTAGTGTTCCCTGTGTTTTCATAATCAAACCGTAGCCTCTGCCTTTTGACGTTTTGTTTTGCTCAGCACTTTGGTTCTGTGTATTCACGTTTTTGTTGCCATTTTTGATTTAGTGTAGGATTTGATTAATGACTGCATACATTTTAAACGATGTCACATTGAAATGTACATTTGCTCAGATTTATGTATAATCAGTAAACAGATGTTTTTGTTCTTTCTATTTCCGAGATGCATGTTTGGTTGTAGTTGTTTCCATTTTGTCGTAGGTTGAAGATCCTTAGCTAATTTCAGTCAGCCCTGAGCTGTCATTCCTGTTCATCACTGTCACATCAACATCGTTCCTGTTCATCACTGTCACATTAGCAGCAAATCTGAACTTGCTGATTAGTAAAGTGGATGGAAATCACAGCTCTGTGTGTGTCCAAATAGCTACTCATCAGCAAAGCTTGTGATGGGGCCTGATGGTTTAATGCAGGCCGTAATCAAGGGCTAGGAAATATTTTCTCTGCAGTTTAACCTGGCAGTATTGAATTACATTAACATGTATATACACTTGCATACACATACACAGTAGTGTTACATCAGTGTTCAAAGTCAATCAGGCCAAATCAAACAAAAGAAGGAAATAGATTTTGAAGATGACTTTTCTTGTGATTTTAGTCAGCAAACTTAAACAGCACATTTTCCTTTGGTCTCATTGATTTCCTCATATCCAGCTGAAGAACTGCCTGATTAATAGTATACTGTCTTTGGTGACATGGACTGAAAAAGTATGGGGTAAATGGGGTGAATTTTATGTTTGGAGCTGTTATTATCCCATGTGGTATCTGTTGCTTACTTCTCAGTGGTACTCGTATAGATGTGTCAACAGATTTGAAGTTTTGTGCCTATGAGGCAGAATACTTAAAAGGTCATGAGAGTCATTACTTGGAGACGAGATGGGCCCTCATATTGTACTCACAATATCTCTGCGTGAGCACATGGAACAACCATATTTTATTTTTTGAAAACAACCTTTTTGAGTGTCACATGCTTATCGGTTGAGAGCCCACTGTAAAACTGAATGTCTTTGTGGCACTTGACTTTTGAGATGATGTTTTTATAATGCCTCATTGTGGGAGGTTAAGAGTCATTATCCTGATTTTACTCATGAAGTTCTGAGCAGGTAAGTGAGTTGTCCAAAGTTACCCTCCCTGTAAGTAAAAGCCAGACCTTGAATGCAGGCCTTCTGACTCCAGCTACAGTAATTTTGTCTTTCAGCCATTAACAGCTGCCTTGTTTATGTGGCTAACATGATGCTAGATAATTATGAAAAGAATTTCATTTAAAAGAATTTCTCATCCCTGGAAATTTACAATCATACCTGAATGACCATGGCCGCGTGAATCCTAACTTCAGTCAAGATAAGCAGTAATATTGGAAATACTGTAGAAAGCAAGGATGGCATCACAGTGTCTACCGGCATTCTGTGGGAGGATTATAGGATTTGCATGCAGACCAAGGGCAGCCTGGGTAATCAGAACTCTGGTACTGTTTTATGGAAAGCAATTTAATGCATGTTTTTAAAGCAATATCAACTCTTTTATATGATTAAAAATGGTTTCTAGCTTATACATTTTAATTTTCTTTTATAGATTTCAGCCCTGGAATTATGCATATCTATCTTCCAAACGTGTCATTTTCTTCCTCTCAAGGCTAGTGGTACACGTTTAAGTATTTCCAGCATATATTTTGTTGCTGTTATAAACTCGAATAAGCATCTTCATTTTCTTCCAAGATTTCTGTCACTATCGCATCATCTTTGTCTTTTCTGATGGCTCACATTAATGCAGGCAGTGCTAACACATTTGTTTCTTTTGTCTTTTATGACAGTCTGAGTTTTAAAACTTCACTTTTATTCTGAGTTTAGTAGTTTTTGTTCAGAAATAGAACTTTGAGGCAGCAGCATCAGGTAGTGGAAAAAGTGTAGGCTTTTGAGACAAAGACCTGAATTTGGATTTTTGCTGTTCCACTTACTAGCTTTATTGAATTACTCAAATACTCCCAGTCACACCCAATCCTGTTAGTAAAATAGGGGTTAGTGGTGCTGTTGTGAGGATTTGATAGGGCAGCCTGAGAGAAATGCCTACCGTGGTCCCTTACTCAGAATAAATGTTCAACAAATTACAATTCTCCTTTATATGCAGTACTGTTTCTCATGCTTTTTAATTAGATATTTTGCTCCCTCTGTTCGCCTCTCCCTCCTCCTCTTTTTCTCCTTCTCTCTCAGTTTACAGCCCCAAATTCTTATGAGATCACGCACATCCACTTTGAAGTTTACTTTGACCATGCTCTGATCATACGAATAGTTTCCAGCCAGCCTTCTTCAAAATATTCTTGGTAGCAATTTTTATCACACTGCTTTTTCCAGTGATACCCATTGTCTCCCCCGTTATCTATTTTATCTGTTCTTGTTTCCTTCTTTTTTGTCAGTCCATTTTTAAAAAAAATTTTTTTTTGAGACGGAGTCTCGCTCTGTCACCCAGGCTGGAGTGCAGTGGCATGATCTTGGCTCACTGAAAGCTCCGCCTCCCGGATTCACGCCATCCTCCTGCCTCAGTCTCCTGAGTAGCTGAGACTACAGGCGCCTGCCACCACGCCTGGCTATTTTTTTGTATTTTTAGTAGAGACGGGGTTTCACCGTGTTCTCCAGGATGGTCTCGATCTCCTGAGCTCGTGATCCACCCGCCTCGGCCTCCCAAAGTGCTGGGATTACAGGCATGAGCCACCGTGCCTGGCCTCTTGTCAGTCCATTTTAAAGGCCTCCTTATCTAGTTGACAGGCTTCCTTTATCCTGGCTATAGGAGTAGGTTTGGTTGTGAATAACAGAGACTCAGCGTAATAGTGATATCATAAGACAGAACTTTATTTCTCACATAAAAGTGTGGGAGTCAAGTGCTTGTGTGGGGACTTTGATCTGCGAAGTCCTCAAGGACCCAGGCTCTTTCTATCTTAATGCTTCACCACATGCGTGCTCCATTTCTAAGGTCCCCTCCTGGTCCAAGGTGGATACTTGAACTCTTACTGTTGTATCTACATATTAGGCAGCAGGAAGTAGACGGGGCAAAAGTAAGACATATCCTTCTCGTTGGAAGTTGCCCACACTGACTTCCTCTTACATTTGGCCAGAACTGTATTACCTGACTATGTCTAGATACAGCAAAGACTCAGAAATGTATCCTGTTTCAATTATCCACATGCCTAAAAGAAGGAGATAATGAATATTTGAGGACAACTGGCAGTGTCTGCCTTGTTGGTATGTGTGAGATGTGCCATATCCTTAGCCAAGGTTTCAGGAAACCAAATCCTCTAATTTCACACTGTAGATTTTTTTTTTTTTTGATGAAATCTCACTCTGTTGCCCAAGCTGGAGTTCAGTGGCATGATCTCAACTCACTGCAACCTCTGCTTCCCAGGCTCAAGTGATTCTCATGCCTAAGCCTCCTGAGTAGTTGGGATTATGGGCACCCCCCACCACATCTGACTAATTTTTTTGTATTTTTAGTAGAGATGGGGTTTCAGAATATTGATCAACCTGGTTTTGAACTCGTGACTTCAAGTGATCTGCCTGCCTTGGCCTCCCAAAGTGCTGGGATTACAGGCATGAGCCACCACGCCTGGCCTAATTTCACACTATATAGCTATCTATTGTTATCCCATGCTTTATCTTTCTAAGTCCACACTATCTATGGAAATAGAATACCACTTGTATTTTGTTCATTTTCTTGCCAAGAGAAAAGTGTTTCTTCTAGTCAGATTCTTTGTTTTCTCCTGAACCACCCACCATGGTCAGTGACTGTAGTCTTAGCAGGCAAATCTAGCAGAATGCCATATTGGATTTTTTCCCCCACATTCCTCTGAAAGTAGTCTAACGTGGATTTTACTGTTGTTTTAAACCCAAATAATGGTAGTATAACACTCGTTCATTTATTTTTATCAAAGAATCTGTGGAAATATATCAGTGTTCAAGTGTAATGAAAGAACATTTAACCAAACTGAATTGAAGATGGGGTTGTAAAAAGGTTGTAAACATGTTGTAAATGTAACATGTTATAACGGGTTGTAAACATGTTGATCACAATAACACATATTTGTGGTTCATTTTGTTTTCTTTTATAAATAAATGTTTCCTTTCTTTAGTAGGAACAATTACAAGAGCTTTCCCTGTTTTTTTTTTTTTTTTTTTTTCATATACTTTCTTGTGACTGACAGGTATCTGAGGCCATAAGAGTATTTTTATTTTAAAGATGAGGCAACTGAGTTCAGAGGTTGGATAACTTGTCCAAGGCCCTATAACAGGCAAGCAGCAGATCCCAGAATCAAACCCAGGTCGTTTGAACTCAAATTCACTTCCTTTTTCACGTGGTACACGAATGGGAAAATACGAGCATTCTTTTGCATATTCTAGACTGAATTCTCAAAATTCTTTATTGCTTTTATTTCAGAATGGGTGGGTCATCCTTCATGGCAGAACCCTCATCTCTATACCGTATTATTCAGCTGGGATAGAATTATTTCCCTGTATTTCCTGTTAAATGGTTTCCTTTTCATCCATAGCTTGACAAACATCTCCTTTCTGGTTCTTAAAATATTTTACTCTTAGACCTTTCCCCCTTTCTTCTCTAATTGAATGCATAATATTTTTTAACAGTCGTATATATGCTCTCAAGGTACTTTAAATCTCTTCAAGGACACATAATATATGTATGAAAAAGGATTGGTAGGAAAGGAGTGGCAACTTATGCCTCTAATCTCAGGACTATGGGAGGCTGAGGCTGGAGGATCCGTTGAGTCTGGGAGTGTGAGACCAACCTAGTCAACAAAGTGAGACCTTTGTTTCTACAAAAAATAAAAATAAAAAAATAAAAAACTCAGCCAGGTGAGGTAACATATGCCTGTACCCCCTAGATACCCGGGAGTCTGAGGGAGGAGAATCATTTGAGCCCAGGAGTTAGAGGTTGCAGTGAGCTGTGATCCTGCCACTGCACTGCAGCTTGGGCTACAGAGCAAGACGCTGTGCCAAGAAAGGAGAGGAGGAGGAGGAGGAGAGGAGGAGGAGGGGAGAAGGGGAGAAGGGAAGGAAAAGAAAATTGTCCTTGTGAAATTGCTGTGGAGGAGGTGGAGGAGGAGGAGGAAAGGGGAGGAG
>NW_012105364.1:1092221-1100102 GCF_000951045.1 Mandrillus leucophaeus | reverse complement strand
TGCCTTGTTGGTATGTGTGAGATGTGCCATATCCTTAGCCAAGGTTTCAGGAAACCAAATCCTCTAATTTCACACTGTAGATTTTTTTTTTTTTTTTAGATGAAATCTCACTCTGTTGCCCAAGCTGGAGTTCAGTGGCATGATCTCAACTCACTGCAACCTCTGCTTCCCAGGCTCAAGTGATTCTCATGCCTAAGCCTCCTGAGTAGTTGGGATTATGGGCACCCCCCACCACATCTGACTAATTTTTTTGTATTTTTAGTAGAGATGGGGTTTCAGAATATTGATCAACCTGGTTTTGAACTCGTGACTTCAAGTGATCTGCCTGCCTTGGCCTCCCAAAGTGCTGGGATTACAGGCATGAGCCACCACGCCTGGCCTAATTTCACACTATATAGCTATCTATTGTTATCCCATGCTTTATCTTTCTAAGTCCACACTATCTATGGAAATAGAATACCACTTGTATTTTGTTCATTTTCTTGCCAAGAGAAAAGTGTTTCTTCTAGTCAGATTCTTTGTTTTCTCCTGAACCACCCACCATGGTCAGTGACTGTAGTCTTAGCAGGCAAATCTAGCAGAATGCCATATTGGATTTTTTCCCCCACATTCCTCTGAAAGTAGTCTAACGTGGATTTTACTGTTGTTTTAAACCCAAATAATGGTAGTATAACACTCGTTCATTTATTTTTATCAAAGAATCTGTGGAAATATATCAGTGTTCAAGTGTAATGAAAGAACATTTAACCAAACTGAATTGAAGATGGGGTTGTAAAAAGGTTGTAAACATGTTGTAAATGTAACATGTTATAACGGGTTGTAAACATGTTGATCACAATAACACATATTTGTGGTTCATTTTGTTTTCTTTTATAAATAAATGTTTCCTTTCTTTAGTAGGAACAATTACAAGAGCTTTCCCTGTTTTTTTTTTTTTTTTTTTTCATATACTTTCTTGTGACTGACAGGTATCTGAGGCCATAAGAGTATTTTTATTTTAAAGATGAGGCAACTGAGTTCAGAGGTTGGATAACTTGTCCAAGGCCCTATAACAGGCAAGCAGCAGATCCCAGAATCAAACCCAGGTCGTTTGAACTCAAATTCACTTCCTTTTTCACGTGGTACACGAATGGGAAAATACGAGCATTCTTTTGCATATTCTAGACTGAATTCTCAAAATTCTTTATTGCTTTTATTTCAGAATGGGTGGGTCATCCTTCATGGCAGAACCCTCATCTCTATACCGTATTATTCAGCTGGGATAGAATTATTTCCCTGTATTTCCTGTTAAATGGTTTCCTTTTCATCCATAGCTTGACAAACATCTCCTTTCTGGTTCTTAAAATATTTTACTCTTAGACCTTTCCCCCTTTCTTCTCTAATTGAATGCATAATATTTTTTAACAGTCGTATATATGCTCTCAAGGTACTTTAAATCTCTTCAAGGACACATAATATATGTATGAAAAAGGATTGGTAGGAAAGGAGTGGCAACTTATGCCTCTAATCTCAGGACTATGGGAGGCTGAGGCTGGAGGATCCGTTGAGTCTGGGAGTGTGAGACCAACCTAGTCAACAAAGTGAGACCTTTGTTTCTACAAAAAATAAAAATAAAAAAATAAAAAACTCAGCCAGGTGAGGTAACATATGCCTGTACCCCCTAGATACCCGGGAGTCTGAGGGAGGAGAATCATTTGAGCCCAGGAGTTAGAGGTTGCAGTGAGCTGTGATCCTGCCACTGCACTGCAGCTTGGGCTACAGAGCAAGACGCTGTGCCAAGAAAGGAGAGGAGGAGGAGGAGGAGAGGAGGAGGAGGGGAGAAGGGGAGAAGGGAAGGAAAAGAAAATTGTCCTTGTGAAATTGCTGTGGAGGAGGTGGAGGAGGAGGAGGAGGAGGAGGCGGCGGCGGAGGTGGAGGAAAGGGGAGAAGGGGAGAAAGGGAGAAGGGGAGAAAGAGAAGGGGAGAAGGAGAAGGGAAGGAAAAGAAAATTGTCCCTGTGAAATTGCTGCCTTTTTTTTTGTCTTAGTCTTCTTTATTGGTACGTTTTTAATATAAACTGCTGCTGATCTGTCATTCTCTATTCTGGAAATGTTTACTTCATTGTCTGTCTTTATCTTTTACCCAGGTATCTTGTATGTGTGGTATGCTTAAGCCTCTGCTCTACCTCATTGCTTCTAGAAAGAACAATTTTATACTTAGACACACACATGCATATGTCTAAATGGCAATATTACTATTGCCATTATATTACAGAGAGTGAGATAGAAGGCAGTGACAGAGTGTCCTGCCCTCCCTGGGAATGGACAGCGCAGCATTCTTTCTGTCCTACTTAAGCAACGTGAGGCTTTGATTCGGTATGAGACTTTTTTTTCTTGTATTGTCTTCTTTTTATTGTACTATTATTTTGTTGACTGACAGAAACAGCCATCTCTCCTGTATCTCTTTTTGCCCTTAACCTTTTCTGCTGGGTTGGATTTTTTTCCTATTGCATAACTGCAATGTCTGAACCTTAAATTGAACTCAAATTATGAACTTTGAAATGAACTTCCTTTGGCAAGACTGATTTAACAGAGTTCTAGATCTCAGTTGCATTCAGTTCCATGTTGATTTAAGTAAAGACAGGCTTAGTACCTGTTAATCAAGAATAGGAAAGTTTGTTTGCCTCAGATATACATTCTCTCTAAAAGCTAACTATAAAATTGGTGTAGTAGCTTGGACGATTTAATGACTTGGAGATTTTTTTCCTTTTTTGTGTGTGACTTAGCAGTTTTTAAGTATAGGAAAGGAAATTATAATATGGTTTTATAAAAATGAAACCTGTTTCAAGATCCCATCATTAATGGGGCCTGAATTTTTTAGTTGGTCTTTGCAAAGGAGATCATTGCTCTGTGAAGTTTATGAATCCCTAGACCCGAGAATTTCTAACACTATCTTACTAAGGAAATGTATAGATGCTCTCCCAGAAGATTCTAAGGAGGCATGCCCTAGGGGCACATCTTCTGTAGAGGTAATGAGTTCACTGGAGGTAATCTCACAATCCCTTCTTGCTTGATGATTTTTTGATAATTCTATAATTCGAGTATGAAAAAAAAAATTACCACCAGCAACCTCTAAAACCTGGGAGCAGCAGTTAGCTATTTCCTGGTAGTATTTTTGAGGACTTTAGAAGGAAGGCACTAGATAAACATAAGGCATTTTTTGTTATTACTATTGCCATTACTTGTTATCATTTATGTAGCACCTGCTTCACTAATGCAGTTGCTTACAGGAGCTGCAATTTTACTCCTGATGGCTACTTTTTGTCATTATGTAATCTGTGGTAAACCACATACCATCTAAATGTTGCCACTGGATTTCTTTCTTCTTCAAACTCCAGCCCTGGAATACTGTTACTGTTCTATTTGTCAGTGAACCACTAATAGAAATTTCTTAGGAACATAGCATACTAGATGCCCAGGAAAAGAAAATATATTAAAAACCAGCATAACTCCACCTGATTACCCCATCATAGTTCTTATTACTTCAGAAAACTGTTAAAAGAACATTAATAAGTTTTCCATGCATGGCTTCATTTTTATAACCAATTGCTAAATTGCTAAGTTGCCGTTTTATTCACTTTCAAATTTACAAACAATTTCCAAGTCTGTGCTTTCATTTACTAATGCAAAGCTCTTTGCATATATATATATGTATGTGTGTGTTTCCTGGTAAATTGTCATGCCTTCCTTATTCAATAGCTTTGGGTCTCTTATTCTGAAACATTCCTGCCAGCAGTTATCAATTTGCATGTTATGGAACAACGTATTGACCTGATAGACTTTGCCAGTTTTACTTGCAAAGCTAATAGCTTCCCATTATATGGTAGAGAAAGGCTTTGTTACACAGACACATTTATTAATTCTCTATTTACTGCTCCTCAAAAGACTAAAAAAAATTTTTGTTTTGAAATTTGGAATCTTGATGTTTGGAATATTTTTACACAATGAATCGAAGCACTTCTTGCTAGCTCTTTCCCCTTTTTTGACATTATTAACAATTTTGTTTCTTTAATTCTAGGAAAAGGAAAGATTTTACATGAAGATACGCAATAATAAGGAAAACCGTGGCACATCTCCTGAATATTTATGTCTACATGAAATAATTTTTGAGACAGAATGTTTTTGAGTTATTTGTAATATAGTATCCTTCGGTTTAATTAAACTAATTATAGTCATCATTTGCCATTTTCATATTGAAAATGATTCCCCATATTTTTCAAACCATTTGACAAATTATGCACTATGCAGGAAGTATCAGTTAGATATACCGTCTCTGAGAACCTATGCCCAAATGGCCTTCAGCTTAATTTTTCATGTTTGAATATTGGTCACTGTTACCTATCCATTCTGGGGCACTGTGGTTAGAATCTCCCTGATAGCCTTAGAAACTGTTGGCTATAAACACTTGGGAATAATGATGCATGATTTCTCATTAAATAGTTGCCTCATAAATAACTACTTTCAGGCATGAATCATCAACCGAGGTGTATTTGTTTTTATGTTATGTTACGTTACGTTATGTTACGTTATTTTTTGAGAGAGCCTCTCACTTTGTTGCCCACGCTGGAGTACAGTGGTGTGATCATGGCTCACTGCAGCCTCAACCTTCTGGGCACAAATGATCCTCCCATCTCAGCCTCACAAGTAGCTGGGACTACAGGCGGGCACCACCATGCATGGCTAATTTTTTGTATTTTTTTTTTATAGACATGGGTGTCTCGCCATGTTGCCTAAACTGGTCTTGACTCCTGGGCTCAAGTATATTTGCATATTGGAGGAAAATTCTTAGTGGATATTGGCCTCTATTTGGTGAATGAATAAGCAGAATAATAGATTTAAAAATTCTGGGTAATATTGGGACTAATTTTTGGGGAAAGAAGTTTTCCCCAGGCATTGTATCCTGTGTCATGAGTGAGGGGTGGGTGTCCAGTGAGGAATTCCAGCAGAGGCTGAAGTCTCATTTGTGGTGGTCATGCACTTTTGCTTTCTGGTAGATTCAAGGTTCCAGGGTTCTTGTTAGGAATCTTGCTTTAGGACACAGTATAAGTGCATTTTAAGAACTTATTTTAAAAATTATTTTGAAGCAATGTGTGTACAGGCCAACATCCTTGGCCTTCTGAAGATTCACTGAAAATTCAACTGGCAAAAGGCAGATTAATTGGAGAAAAGGCAGACAAATTTTGTCTAGTTTGTGTGTGTGTGTGTGTATGTGTGTGTGTGTGTGTGCCTTCAGAATGAAGACCCAAAGAAACAGAGGAAATTGTCCATTTTTATGTTTAGGTTCAACAAAGTATGGACAATCATGTAGAATTATGATTGGACAAAAGAGCATGATCATAATTCTCACAGAAGGAGTGGGGAAATCCCGCAAGGCCTGTCCGTCTAGATTCTTCCTAGCCTCTCTGAGCATGCATGCCTTCCTTCTGGGTGTAGGGCAGGACCCTTTCTGGAACTGGGCGGGGGGAGTGGGGGCTCTTATGACCTATAGTGAAACAAGGTTGGTCAGATAAGTTCCTTTTGGCCAGTGTTTACATGGAAATGTGGAGAGAAAGTTAGGGTAATATTTTTAGGTTTTATGGCTGGCCTTGAGGTAAAGGTTCTGGCTTCTGTGACCAGCCTTGGGCAACAGGGATTCTAGTTTCTGTGGGTAGCCTTGGGGGAGAAGAGGACTGAGGAGGAGAGAAGATCAGAGAAAAACTTCAACTTCTGAGGCCACTTCTGAAGCCTTCATTTTGGGGGTAGTGTCTTCTGAGCCCCAATATATGTCACTTGGAGAAAGCCTACTTAAAGGTGTTCAGAAAATGATTTGAAATGGTTTGAAGCTGATCTAAGGAATGGCATTTAATTCTATGTTTAATTGTCAGTACCATTTTAGTTTTTCTTCTATGTAAAAAAAAAAATGTGAACTTTTTTTTAGAATTGTTGGATTCAGAATAAAAACTTAGAGGTTATAAATATTAATAATATTAAGTGTGTTTAGACTAGAAATATGCTAATGGAGTGCCCTAAGATGACCACAGCTATCAAAAGAATGTTTTGCTTATTTTCAGTTATACCACAAACATAAAAGCTTGAATATATTGAGAAACTTGAGCTTTTCAGATTTCTCCTTGAACTCTTGATTGGCTTTGCTGTTTGTTTTCTGGATGGTGTGGTAAAGGATTTAATACCCTTTGGTATTGATTTTAAAAGGTAATGAGAATTTTTTAAATATAATCCTTGCAAAATATACTTTGCGTATAAATTGAGTGTCCTGACATAATCTCAATAGCCTAAGATTTTCCCCTAAGGCAAATTTTTAGGTTTCTATTCAATATTTATTTGAGCTAACTCAGGCATCGACGATATAATTTAATTAATTCTGTTTATTCCACCCAAGATCTTATCAGTGATTTTCCCTAGTGTTGAGTCTCAGAGGAGTATTTTTATATTTTCATCTCTATGGTTATACTGTGGGCATTTTTTCCCCCTCATTTTACCTGGTCCCTTAATTCCATTTCTCCTGAGTTGCTGCTCCCTTGAACAGCCTCATCCATCCTTCATACAATAAGCTTTCATATATTTAATAACTATTATTAGGTTATCCTTATGCTGTCTTTTCTTCAGCCACAATAATCCCAGTTCCTTAAGCTTTATTTTTATCCTGCTTTTATCCAGCCTTTAATATTTTAGCAGCTTCTTCTAGATCTTCTTTAGAAAAGAGTAGTATGAGATTATAAAACGAACCTACTGCTAGCAGTGTGCTTGTCACTTCTCCTCTATAGCAGTCAAATTCTTTGAGATCCTCAAACTGAAGCATTCATGGGAACATTTATTATTGTTCAAATATGGCCATAAAAATCGACTTTGCAATCATACTGAGTCATCTTGACAGTGCTGTGAGTGACAGAAACTAATCTTATCTGCTGGCTAGTGTTTTAAAAATGATAAATGGACCCTCAGTCTTTAGTTTGCCTGTAAATGAAATTAGGTTTATCTTATTTCTTCCAGAAATAGCATTACTTAGAAAATTTTGAATTATTTCTTTCTGAACAAAGTTAAATGGCCAAGGCTAGGGGCTAAATTTTGATTATTATTACATCCATATTTTTTTTGCCTTTTATCAGCAAATAATGGTGCATTGGGAAAATTCAAGTACTAAGAAATCAGCATATATTTTCTAAACAGAACAAAGATTCTTCACCATCTATACTTGCAGCCAAACTGAGAAATATATGTTCAAAGTAAATTTTACTGAATATTTGTTCTTTGATTTTTTTTTTCAGATCTAAAATAAAGTTCCAAATCTTGATAATCACAGCATGTTTAGGGCTAATGTCTTCATTGTTTTATCTGTCTTCCTGTTAGTTGCCTAATCATTTAAAGATCAAATTAAATTGAAATCTAGTATAATTTCTGCTGGTAAAGTGACTTTTATAGTAACTTCACCATTTATTTGTTTTCTCCGTAGGAAATTGATTTACCTTACTTCCACATGTGTTTCTGGTATCTTTATTCTGAAATTGTCTTTTCTTTGTCAGTCAGGATCTAGGACTTCAGAACCTGTTTGTATCAGCTCCTATAAGAAAGGAAATGAGGTCACCTAACGGTGTTGAATGCCTTTTTCTTCTGCATTTTAACTGACATTTTAGAACTCCAATACTGTCATTTTTTTTTTCTTTCCTCTATTCTTGATCTCTAGGACCATGTTAGTAAGTTTGTTAGATATTTTGTCAAATGTGATTTTTAACCAAATCGAGGGAATTAAAGCAATAACCTTTTTATGTTCTGTTTCTAAAGCAAGAGGACATTGCTGTGTGGGTTGATTTTTTTGAAAAACCTTGTTGTCTTCCACTTGTAGGTT